>NW_023270323.1:44063857-44211449 GCF_011800145.1 Mirounga leonina
GAAGCAGTTACAGGGAATGCACATGGGGAACATGGGATTTTGTATTTATTCTTGATAAATACAACTTCCTACTCAGCATATATATATGTATATATATATATATATATTAAATATTTCTTTATTTAAACACTTCTTATGCCTAATGACTTTAGGTTTAAATAGTTTTCATTTAAGTATGTAAAACAGAGACCTCCGTCTTTTAAAATATTAGTGCTAAATTAAAAACAAATGACATTTAGATGGCCAAGGGGGGAATATTTTCAGTGAAATCTAGGTCAGATTCTTGTTAGAAGATTTCATATAGAATGGAGCTGCTGGTGAAAGCCTAATGTGAACACATGGCAGTTAATTTCTGTGAAAGTTTCAGTAGTCTGAGTAAAATGTGGCTATGAGTAAAATAATAAAATATAAGTGGAATGGCATGACAATAGTGCCCTTTTGGGATTCAGGCACCAGCAGAGGAAGGGGCTCTTCCAAGAGCATCTGTCTCTGGCAGAGTTCAAAGGCAGCTGCTCTGGTTACTTTCATAATGCTCCTGAGATTTCCATTTTATTACAGAAATGATGTCTGCCCTCTGTTGCTAGACCTGAGTCATTTGCATTTGCCCTACCTGTGATGCTGGGTTATTTGTTTAATTGCTCTTGATGGTCAAAAAATACATCCCAAGGAAAGCCCAGCGAAAAGCTTTAACAAGCCCTTATAACTTAAACCCGCTTTGCCTGCACGTATCCTTTCTCTAAATCTCATCCTTATTTTTATTCCCAATATGATGGATGACAACAGTTGCAAGCTCATAATACCCCTGTTCTTATCATGTCATGGTTTCTTGTAAATGCTGTCCTTTTCTGAGGTGACCTATTATATCTCTCTCTGCTGTTCAATTATTTTCTTGTAAAGGACTGATAAGGTAAATATATGCCTGCCAATTTTCTTTCCAAGAGCAGTTGGTCCTTTTAACAAATATTTAGAAACTCAGGACCTTCTTATCATACCAAAATGGAAGTCTTACTATTATGTTAACCTCTAAAAGTGAATAAAAATCTGTCTATATTCACCTTAAAAAATTATACAGTGATGTGGATACAAACTATGGAGTAAATCTGGATGGAATTGCTATTTTGTCCTTTTTTAGCTTATGATCTTGGATTTCTGTGTCTCAATTTATTCACCTATAAAACATTGAGATAACACATATGTTGAGAAGATATACAGATATATATTAAAATTTCTACGAAGAGAAAATATGTGCATTAATTTGCTGACATTCAGTGTATTCCTGAAGACACTAAAGAAGTACAACAAACTACTAGGTAATAGATATGACATATGAATGGTGTATCTTTTAGAGCACATTTTCTATCAAAATATCTCATTGCAGTTACCTAAAAAAAAGTGACTTGTGAAAAAATTATCTCTTGAAATATATGTTTTGTTTTAGATTCACTATTTTTTATGTGACAAAGGGAAAAATACAGGACAGATTACAATTTATAAATAAAAGTGAACATAACTAGTCAGAATTATAGGCAGAACATTACCCAAGAGAGAAAACCAAAGTTAGTTATGGAAATTGAAAGAGCAACATGGGTACAGAGGTTAAGTGGAAATTATGCAGCTGAAATTTAAAAGAAATATGCAAGATATGTTTGAAAATGAATGGTTGTTATGGCAATTCAGCGTGCTGATAAGAGTATGATCGGTGAACTCATTGTATTATGTAAATGAAAGGATAATGAATAAAAAAAAGTTCTAAAGCTAGTTTATTTTCAAAGAATGTAAAAGGTGGTCTTTGGTGGATTATATGAAATGACATCATAAGTGCATAAAATATTGAGAGTATCACATTCCGGGAATTAGCAATTGTGTTGAGCATTTTTTTATTTGCCCTTCCTGATCCATTTTCTGCCTTTCTCCTCTCTATTCTGGGAACACCAGCCTCCATGGACTAGATAATTAGAGCTCTCTTGTCCACTTCTAGTTAGGTTTAGCAATAGGACTTGGCAGGTTATCAGGGATGGGGAGACACTGAGGTCAGAACATGATATTTACCCAGCTCCTTCTCTGCCATGTTGTAGGTTGGTAGTGGTTCCTCTCCTTGACTTCAGCCCTCAGCTGTTGAGCTACAGTATTTTGAGCATGCATTTGCAAAATGGAGAAGCTACTTGTACTAATGTAATCACTGATACTATTCCATATGTGCTAGATTAACTTAATATATGTAAACCTAGAAACAAATATTACCATAACAACTTAAAAAGGTAAATAATAAATTAGAGGATATTAAGCAGGGAAATGACATAGTTAGATTTTTATTTTAGCAAAATGTTGGCTGGAGACCATCATCATAGAGTGGAAAGATCACAGCTTTTGGATTTAACACAGCAAAGTGCAAACTGTAGCTACATTAATTACTTCCTTTGCGACTTCCACATCTATTAACCTCAGTATTCCAATCTGTATGAAAAGGCTAATCATCTCAAATTTCCATATCATTGTGTAGAGATCATGTGAATAGGATTTAAGAATGTAATACAGATAGCTAGGAAGCATATTCTAGTGCACTGTAGGAAACTGTAGACCTGAAACTCTTAGGGCCCATTTTACCTAAAATAATTTTAAAGAAATTAAATTTTATGAGTTTTCTTCTCATTTCTCTTCTCAGTTCTTCCCTTTTTCCCTTGCAAATTTATTTTTTTATAATTTTGTGTTAGGTATTTATTTGTTTTCTTGTTGCCCTTTAAAACTATGTGAACAGTCATCAATTTTCCTCTAACTAAAACTTTGGCCACATAGAATTTCTTTGAAATATATAATTCAAATTTTAATTCATTTACTCCCAGATTTTTTCCAAGATAAAATTGCTTTTCAGAAAATATCTTTTTTAGATTAGTTTTTCTCATTTTCAATTATCTTTATGGATGAATTAAATACATTTATGAGATTATAATGTGTTATGGCAGTCATAGCTTTTGGATTTTGAGTTACAATTAATGAAAAATATAATATGTAATAGGATTTCCAATTCCATTCACCAATCAAAATTGGACTAAATCATTTCTGAATCTGGAATATCTACAAATGGAGCTATAACCCTAGCTTTCCAGTAATCTCAACTGCAGTATCCAATTATTTTTTCTTCTTGATGTTTATAAAGGTAAATTATATGGCTATGATGTCTGGATACTAAAAATTTAGTAGTAAAGCAGAAGTGTTAAAAAGATATTCAACTGTTGTGACAGCATGGATGGACCTAAAGGGTATTATGCTAAGTGAAATAAGTCAGACAGAGAAAGACAAATACCATGTAATTCACTTACATGTGAAATCTAAAAAAGAAAATAAATGAATAAACAAGCACCCAAACAAAAAGCAGAATCAGACCTACAAATACAGAGAACAAACTAGTGGTTGTCAGAGGGAAGGGATCTGGGGCTTTGGGCAAAATGGGTGAAGGGCAGTGGGAGGTGCAGGCTTCCAGTTATGGAATGAATAATTCATGGGGAAAAAAAAGCACAGCACAAGGAATATAATCAATGATATTGTAATAGCATTGTATGGTGACAGATGGCAGCTACACTTGTGATGAGGATGACATAACATATAGAGATTTTGAATCACTGTGTTGTACACCTGAAACTAATGTAACATTATATGTCAACTGTACTCAAATTAAAAAAAAAAAAAGATATTTGTCTAAAAATAGTGCCAGAGGAATCTATTTCGTGGCCACTATTTTAGTTTTCTTTTTCTTTTTCTTTTCTTTTCTTTTTTTTTTTTTTAAAGATTTTATTTATTTATCTGACAGAGAGAGACACAGCGGGAGAGGGAACACAAGCAGGGGGAGTGGGAGAGGTAGAAGCAGGCTTCCCGCGGAGCAGGGAGCCTGATGCGGGGCTCGATCCCAGGACCTGAGATCATGACCTGAGCCAAAGGCAGACGCTTAACAACTGAGCCACCCAGGCACCCCCTATTTTATTTTTCTAGATGGGCTCTTCATTCCATGCGCCTCAGTCAGTGCTCTTCAGTAGACTCTCTTATCTTTCTCTCTTTGCCGCTCCCTCTCTTTTTTCCACTTTCACTCTTCATATTCAGACTGATCTCATCAATTTTCATGGCCTCAATTGTCAGCCATATATATATATGTATATATCTGCACATATAACACAGAGATATGCCTCCATTCAATGATAAGATATCTGTCTGTCTGCCTATCTATCTATATCCACTCTTTCGTGATTCATGGACCTATAAATCGGTCTAACCAGTATCTCCACTTGAGGGTCCTCAGGGACCTCAAAAACTCAGCATGTGTCAAACTAAAATTACTGAAATTACTCTACCTGAACTTATACTGTGAATAGTACCACTCTCACTTTGTCAAGCCAAAACTCCAGTCTTCTTTCTTGATTTGTCCCTCTTCCTTGTCTTTCCTGACCCTCTAATTCCCCCATCCAAATACCTTTTTGAACCTGTCCACTCTCCTGTTTCTCCCCATCTCACCCAATATTGCCATTGTCATGATTTAGATCACACTTAGACTAATGTTTTAGACTTCTAATGATTCTTTCTTCTCTAAGTTATGTCCATGTCCACAAATTCTCCACACAGTAGGTCCATTTTTGGTGTTTTTCTCAAATTGCTATTTGTTTTGAAGTTAAAAGGAAGCCACTATTGGATTTTAATATCTCCAATTATTAACTACTCTGACATTTGTATAGAAAAAGAGTTGGTCAAAACTTTTGCCTAAACTATTTTCCAATGATTCTCAGCATAAGAGATACCACAAAGCCTATCCAAAGACTGTTACAAGCTGGGGTGGAGTGGTGGCAAAAGAATCTGAGCCTTTGAGGTACCCAGTCCTCCCTTCCTGATCAACCAGGACAGTTCTGACTTTATCTGCTTTATAAATCACAGTTTACATTATCTTCCTAGAAAGAAAGTTTTAATGTTTGGAAGCCATTATAATTTTTCAAAATAAAGGTTTTTCTTTATTGCAAATTTAATACAAATATTCTTACTACAGAATATCCTAATAAATAAATCCCTAAAAACATGCCTATCCTCCCAGAGTCCAAAATTTCTCTGGAAAGTATTTTTATCCTCAATAGAATGTAGTTTACTCATTTATTTGGTTGGGCTTTTTCTCTCTGTCTTCTGATGAGTAGGTTTAGCAGACCAAGACACAAGTCAACTTCCCAATCAAATTAGGTAAGTAAAAAATAATATAACTTACTAAATGTGTTCTTAATAGATAACATGAAGAAATTTTTTTTTAACTTTTTTCACAAACATACATTCAAAATAAGAGCAATTGATTTTGTAGCTACAACCCTATAGGTAGTCCAAGTGAACTAATTTTTTATACTTTTTCCCTTTTTACAAAACAAGAAATTTCTTCTTTTTTGTTTGGGTGTTTGTATGTTGGTATTTTGGATATGGATAACTTCAGGCTAGAAGCACTGGATTATACTAAGTTGGTTGGGCTTTTAGAATCTTGCGTACACCATTAGTTCAGTTTTGCTAGTTCTCATTGTTGAAGAGCCTTTTGATTCTTGTGTTTTCCCTGGCTCATGTCCCTAAGGCAGACAACTTGCACCTTTGTCCCCCAAGATCAGTGACTTATCTCTTAACCACATTCTTTTATACTGAATCTATAACAGATGGCTGCATTACCACTTCAAGCATCCACAACCAAATCAATTAAGGATAGCACTCAAGATGAAATCTATTTGCCACCTCAGCTCAATTTTTAAACATTAAGTATTTGCCCCATCACTTGAACTACATAGATTCAGAGTCACCTTCTACTAATACTTGCTGGATTCAAAAAGAATTTTCTCATTTGTAATATCTTCTTATCCATCCTGACCTTCAATCTCTCCATCTTTTACTAGGACAGAAAAGTTGGCAAGCAGAAAGATTCCCAAAGATACCATCCTCTGTGTCCTGTGTTAATTCTGAGATATGTTCCTTTCAATCAACACCAGAATAAATGTATCTCGTTACTATAGCAACCATCTTTCAGTTATTTCTACTATCTCTGATTTTCATTAGAGATTATATTTTATTAATTCTTTGCTAAATTAAGCCTGCCATATTTAGCATATTCTGAGTCCTCTTATTTCTTAAATCTGTTACTTTCAGCTTTTAAGCAATTCTAAATCCAATTTTACCTAAGTAATTCAAGATTTTAAACAGTCAGAATTTTCTCAAAAGGCCAAATGCACTGTGCAATGACACAGAAATAGATACTTGGACTAAAAAAATAAGATGGATTCAGTGTTTTGTTGGAAATGAAGACGTTCAAACTATGTCATATTTATTTCATTAAGTATTTCCATTAACTCCTACCCCAATTTCAGAGTAACATTGGCTGCTTCTCTAAGTGACATGGCTAGATTTATTGGCTATTTATTGATTGGTTAGTGGCTGAAATTTATAGATGGTTTCTCAGAGGGAAAACTTAAAGATGCTTTATGGGAAGTACAAAATAGGAGTTAGCCAAGTAAAATTTAGTGAATAATAAATTATGTCCAATGAAAATATTTAATGATGGAATTAAGCTGTATCTTTAAAAATATAAACAAACAATCATGGATGTGAACTGTTTTTCTTTGAATGATCAGTGAGGAAAAAGCAAAGGACAGTAATCAATGGATTTTATTACATTTAATTTTTATATAATCAATTTCTCTTTAGAACTTCCATTTTCTCCAAGCTCAGCATCAATAGATATAAAGATATCAGCTATCTCTCTCTTTGTTACCACAAATGATCATGATTTTTAGTAGCATGACTTTGTTTTATAATGATTGGAAATCAAAATTTCCAATTCTATTTGAATGCTTGCTTTTAAAAATTATTCAGCAAACCTTGGGGCACCTGGGTGTCTCAGTCAGTTAAGCATCGACTCTTGGTTTTGGCCCAGGTCATGATCTCAGGGTTATGAGATTGAGCCCTGCCCTGGGGTCCACACTGGTGTGAAGCCTACTTAAGATTCTCTCTCTCCCTCTCCCTTGCCCCTCCCCACCTTTCTCTCTCTCCCTAAGAAAAAAAATTAAAACAATTTAAAATAAAATAAATAAATAAATAATAAATAATTATTGAAACACTATAATGCCCCTGTTGGATTTTGTGTGATACAGTGGATACGGTGTGATTTAATATTAATATTAGTTCATACATTACTCTCACTGGGTAATTCCTATGTACATTGGTACCTCTGTAGCATTTTTAATTCTTAGATATAAATATTAGAATATTTTACATTTACAGCTAGAAATATGCCTTGGGCAAAAGTCAATGACAAGGGAACAATTATATTGAATAAAAGATTATTGAATTCTATTGCTCTGAGGCAGTGTTTGGGATATTTGACTTAATAAATAGTAGGAAATCACTTAAGTGAATTATGTAAGTGAAAGCGAGTTTCTTTAGCATCTGATTCTTATAGTTCTTCTATGAAATCACATGCTTCTGTGCTTTTCTTCAATGTTAATGTGACTAGAAGGAATTAGCTCCACGTGACTGTAGTTCACAGCATGGTGTGCTATGGGAAATAATGCCAACCACATGACAAGTTAAATTAGTTATTAAAATTAGGCATATGACTCTCAAGGTATGAATAAATATAGCTCCATTTTAATGGACAAGCATCATTGAAGATAGCACTGGGAATAGGTGAAAAGTTTGTCTCACAATTTAAGACAAACAGTCTTCACTGAGGACCTCAACAACAACTGAACAGACTTTGCCAGTGTGTGTGTGTGTGTGTGTGTGTGTATGAATGTGTGTCTTGATTTTCCTAGAGGACAGCAATAAAAGTAGTTACCTGATTATGCTAATTTATGAAACCAACAAGGAGAAATCCTTCACACAAATTAAGTCTTGCATTCAGAAAACTTTGTTACTATGTGTTCATTTACTAGCTAAGTGGCAATTGCTGTCACACCCCCTCCCAGCAGTTACAAGTTGAATTTGTGCCTCAGCAGAACCAACAATCACTACAGGATTAGCAACTTTAGTGTTTTACACAGTAATCAAGCCCATGGAATATTAAAGACCTGATTTCCACAACTGTCTTCTACCATCATTTTTGGCACTCCCTAAACAAAACCCACAGTAGATACCATATCATATAGGAGAGAGAGACAGAAAAAATATTAATAAAGTTCATTAATCTTTATCATTATGATTTTTCAGGGGATATATTCAGCCAACTCTTCAGACTCACTTCAGGTAAACCACAGATAATCTTCTTCAACACAGCAAAAAATATATGCTGTTTATGGTGTGGAACTCAAAAATATTAGAACTTTGTTTCTCTTGGGTATTTTCATTTAACAAATATTAACCAAAGGCTTATTGTAAGCCTTTATGTGGATTTATAGAAACCCTGAAAAAAAAATCAGTGAGAATATTTGAAAAGTGAACTGGTAGGAGGATGTTTATTTTGATATACCTATTACTGCACATGTATACACACATAGAAACATACATAGACACACCCTTCCATATACACACATAAATACTGATACTTTACACTTTCTGTATTACTTTACTATTTAAAAAAAAAATCCCCATTACTGTGTCATACATCTGATCTTACAGTCTGGTTTTGCTCTCTTTCTATAGTATTTGTTTTCTATTTCAAAAGAAGAGGTAGAATTTCTAGTCACAGGTTAAACTCTTCAATGGGATTGTAGACTAACCTTGGGTACAACTGAAAGTACTAACAGAGAGACATATATAAAAAAGAAAACAACAGAAAAAGTTTCCTTTCTGTATGTTATAGCAATGTAGCTAAAATAATTTTCTTGTCAGCAGTAACTTGTTTAAAATACAATAAAAATAAAATCTAATGTATAACATTAACAGTATATAAAATATCTAGTAAGGAAATAATAAGTTGCCTATATGACAGAAGCTATAAAAGTTTATGAGGAACAGAAAAAAAAATTGAAACATGACAGAATGCCATTATAAGTAATGTAGTAAATACATTAAAAGTATAAATCTGTAAATTTATTGCAATCTCAATAACAAAGGGATTTTTATTTATGTTTTCCAAAATTAATGTGGTGGAATACATATGTGAGAAAAACCTCAAAGTCTATGATTATTGAAAATGATGAAGTGTTTTTTCAAATATTAAAATATATTCTATATGATGATAAACAAAATACAGGCATTGTACCATCACGATACATAATTAGATTAATAAATTAACATAAAGTCTAGAATCAAGACCAAGTACACGTAGAAATATAGGAAGTGAGGCATCTTTTTATAACATCTACATCATAAACTAATATTAAAAATATAACCTTTCCTCATTTTAGGGAGTACTAAAATGCCTGATGGATTTAAAATATTAATATAAAAATAAATTTTTAAAAAGTTCTAAAAGTTTAAACAGGTAGTTGAGGGGCACCTGGCTGGCTCAGTCGTTTAAGCGTCTGCCTTTGGTTCAGGTCATGATCCCAGAGTCCTGGGATCGAGTCCCATGTTGGGCTCCCTGCTCAGCGGGGAGTCTGCTTCTCACTCTCCCTCTATGTTCTTTTTCTCTTTCTCAAATAAATAATAAATCTTTAAAAAAATATATTAAACAGGTAGTTGAGATATATATAGTATTAGTAAGAAGGGGGCACAAAAAGTAGAAAAAAATAAAAAACAGATATGTGTTCTACATAAAAATGGATATACTTCTAAAATTACTAAACAAGTAAAATTTAAATGACAATAATTTGGAAAAAAGTGTTGTAAATTATGACCTAAAGAATTTATACCCATAATACATAACTCTTATAAATCAATACAAAACAGACACAGGCACTTCAAAAAAGGAGAAAAATAAAATGTTCAATAAGAATAAATCCTAGTATAAATCAAATAAAGGTACAGTTAAAACAATGACAGAACATTTATCCCATTAGTAAAGATTTACAGGGAATGAGAATAAGCACGCTAGCAAAGTGGGGAAATTGAATCCCTTATAATTACTGGTGAAGATAGAGATTATGGGAACCTTATGATTGTCAATATATTTAAAATATATGTATTTTTATCTAATCACTACTATTGTAGAAATGTGTCTTATTAGAAATACTGCTCTAGAGGTAAAATAAGCTAAATTTTAATATTAGTGCATAAGCATAACTGTAAAGGATCAATAGTCAAATCTATTATATAATTGTGTAAAGAAATAGTATGAAATTTTTAAAAGCTGGGCTGCTGTTATAAGAGAACAGGAGAAATTGTACAGTGAGCCCACATGTATAATGGATTCTCTCTATAATGAAGAGAATAACAATGTGAAACAAAACAGGGATAGGGATTTTGTCTCTGCTTTCATTTACATTATGAATGGTCTCCGTGGCATGAAGTAATAGATGGCATGCAAAAGGATAAACATACCCACCATGAAAAACCAGTGACTCAGACTTTGAATGGCTACATATTTCATAGAAATCTAAACCATACTTTATTAAAAATACTTATTAATAAGGATATAATAAACTTCTGGTTGCTACATTTACTAGGATATTTTCAGATTTTAATTTCCCACAATAGTTGACATGGTGAGAACATCCTACATCATAATATGGCTGCCCACCTTTCCAACACTCTGCATCTTTGACACTTTTGTATTAAATATTTTGACCTCTTTTGTCACATCTTAGTCTTCTTTGTTCCTATTTTTCATCCAAAATTTTTATTTTTTATTATATTTATTTATTTTTGTTTGTTTCAAGTTTTTATTTAAATTTCAGGTAGTTAACATATAGTATAATATTAGTTTCAGGAGTAGAATTTAGTGATTCATCACTTACACACAACACCCAATGCCCATCAACACTACATCAAAACCCAATATTACACTGCATGTTAACTAATTGGAATTTAAATAAAAATTTGGAGAAAAAAAGAAACTAAAAATAAAACAACTTTTTTTTTTTTTTTTTTTTAGTGCAGCATCTAACTTGAGTTCCTTTCTGAACACATAACTCTAATAGAAAATGAATTTTGATTTTTGGAGAAGTATCATTCCAGTGATTTATTTTCAAGGTTTGTGATAATTATCTCAGTAGGGGTCACAGAGATCGGAGAAGGTAGCAAGGAGAGAAAATAGGTTTGCACATTGAATGCTTAAAATGGATGCACCATGAAGAATACAACCCTTGAAAAATACTGGCTATAGTCTATTTTATTGCCAACCTTGAAGAAGTCAAAGCAGGTGCTGTTTATCTTCTGCCAAATTCCACTTTCCTTTCCATGGCTTTTGCTGGATGAGATAAGAGAACAGACTGGAGTGGGGGAGGGGGGAGAAGACAGTCTCCACTGGACCAAGGACTGTGCAATGTAAAGAAATAGAGTGAAAAAGCAGTACGAGTGCCTAATATTCTGCTTTGCTAATAACATGTGCCAGATGTAATGGTCCATTAACTACCAAATAAAATTATTCCCAAATGGAGATATGTGTCATTTATAATGTGAAATTATATGATAAAATAAGTACTCAAGGAATAAGAGTAATCAGCTGGAGAATTACTTGTAGGACCTATTGAAGGGCAGTCAAATTTTGAAATAACATAAAATGGAAAGGGAAAGATCAGCACAAAATATTGCTTTCTCACCAATATTTTGGGACATTCTGATCAATTTTATGTGTTCTTCTAGTACCTATTATACAGATAAAATGAGCCATAAGGGGCGCCTGGGTCACTCAGTCGTTAAGCGTCTGCCTTCGGCTCAGGTCATGATCCCAGGGTCCTGGGATCGAGCCCCGCATCAGGCTCCCAGCTCTGCGGGAGGCCTGCTTCTCCCTCTCCCACTCCCCCTGCTTGTGTTCCCTCTCTCACTGTCTCTCTCTGTGTCAAATAAATAAATAAAATCTTTAAAAAAATATTAAGCGATGCCTTTACAATTTGGGTTTAATATTCAATCATCTTTTTAACCTTATCAGCCATTACAATAAAATAAGTGATTCATGAACATTTGAACAAGTAAAAATCAGAGTCCGCATTCTGAAGAGTGGTTATATTCCTAGACATAATATAGTCAAATAAGGAGAAAAAATTTTGTTCACATATCTGCATGAACAATTCTTTAGCATATTCAATGTTGAGGGATTGAAAAGCAAAGTCATATAGACTTGATTAGATTCATTGTCAAAGCATCTTGGAGTTATCTTTTACTTACAAATCATTACTTCACGATAAACATGGGATAAAATTTCTGTCAACCATACTCTAGCAGAATTTCATCAGGCAACTGGGCTACCAAATAGGATATGCATATATATTTCATGACAATTAATGGAGAAATCAATTACAACATAAGCAGAGTCTTTACATAGGTTTTATTAAAGGAACACAACTTTGGTAGAAAATAAAAATGTGCTGGGTTCACTGGGATATTTATACAGATGTAGTCAAAGAATATAATAATTTTTTATTTCCTAAGTGAAGAGTTTCATCTGGAACACATTAAAGAAGTGCCCAGAAACTTAGTAGTGGTATGGTAGATGTAAAGATCCAAAAATTTTCACTAGGAAAAAAAGTCTGTAAAAATAACATTGTTGAATCTATTTAGAAAGTAAAATAAATTGAGACACAAAACATTGAACTCTTTCATTTCAAAGACCTGCTCTATAAATGTAAGATTACTGAAACAATGGTCTCACGCTAAGTGGTACATACACATTTTCCTGACAAAGTTACAGCTTTTTTTTTTGTTTGTTTATTTATTTTTTATTATGTTATGTTAATCACCATACATTACATCATTAGTTTTTGATGTAGTGTTCCAAGATTCATTGTTTGCGTATAACACCCAGTGCTCCATGCAGTATGTGCCCTCTTTAATACCCATCACCAGGCTAACCCATCCTGCCACCCACCTCCCCTCTAGAAACCTCAGTTTGTTTCTCAGGGTCCATAGTCTCTCATGGTTCGTCTCCCACTCTGATTTCCCCTTCTTCATTTTTTCCCTTCCTACTTTTTTTCTTTTTTTTTTTTTTGCCTTTTTTTATTTTATTGAGTTATGTTAATCAGCATACATTACATCATTAGTTTTTGATGTAGTGTTCCATGAGTCATTGTTTGCGTAAAACACCCAGTGACCCATTCAATATGTGCCCTTTTTAAATCCATCACCAGGTTAACCCATCCCCTCAATTCCCTCCCCTCTAAAACCCTCAGTTTGTTTCTCAGAGTCCATAGTCTCTCATGGTTCGTCTCCCCCTCCTATTTCCGCCCTTTCATTTTTCCCTTCCTACTATCTTCTTTTTTTTTTTTTTAACATATAATGTATTCTTTGTTTCAGAGGTACAGGTCTGTGATTCAACAGTCTTACACAATTCACAGTGCTCACCATAGCACATACCCTCCCCAATGTCTATCACCCAGCCATCCCTTCCCTCCCACCCCACCCCCCACTCCAGCAACCCTCAGTTTGTTTCCTGAGATTAAGAATTCCTCATATCAATGAGGTCATATGATACACGTCTTTCTCTGATTTTAACTCTGTGCAAAGCACTCTTCTAAACAATGGAAACTCAAAGATTAATAAAATCTAATTCTTGTTCTTACAGAGCAAAAGTAGAGTTAAATCCACATACTGTCACATTACTGTATCTAACTTGGAAATATGCACAAAGTACACATCTATACTGCTTTTTATATTCTTGCAGATGTAGTAAAACCAATAGAAGCTTTAACAGCAGAGGAGTATTAATAGGTGACCAGTGTAGTATATCCTGCATGACGGAATTAGTGGGAATTGCTGTTCTTGAGAAATGGCAGGAAAAATAGAGAGGACTTTGAAGTCCATCTACACAAGATTGCTTTATGTTTTATTCTGATTCTATGTTTTATAAGTGAGATGGTGAGGTGGCTAGAGAGACATGTGATAGATTTGTTTTGGGCAGAATTTATTTCTAAATGCAGTGCCCCATCATTATATATTTATTATTACTTTCTTCTCATTCTGAATTTCTAAGTGTAGTCAATTTTTTCTTTTATTATTCAGAGCAATGGAGGGGAGGATTTGCATAGAAATGTAAGCTTTTTTTATACTTAGCTATAGTGTGATTTTGTTCTAGGCCTAAGATGAAAGTTTCTTAATTTTATTTAGCTTAGACAATATTCAAATCATTTGACATTCATCGAAAACACATAAATCATCTATGGTAGCCATGAAGCCTCCTGGGAGACAGGAGAAAACCAGTTGTTGATATTTTATAGTTCGTTACATATTGACTTTTAAAGCAGAAAATAGAGCATTCTCTTTATTTTTTTTTTAACATGTAATGTATTATTTGTTTCAGAGGTACAGGTCTGTGATTCAAGAGTCTCACACAATTCTCAGCGCCCACCATAGCACATACCCTCCCCATTGCATTCTCTTTAACCATTAATATGAGCACACATTCTCTTTGAGTGCCAGTTGCAAAAATATTGATCACATTAACAGTGTTTTGTAGAATATAAAATTTTAAAAAATAGAGTTTTATATTGACTTTCATACCTGACCAACCTAAATTACCAGCAGCAGGTAACAATAAAGTATGCTTGCTATCTCAGTAGCAAATATGAAATTGTCAGAAACTACGAGAACAATTTATATACATGTATAATGACAGATATCTATTAAATACCATTAAATATAAATCAAATAATAAAATTATGATCAAATATGGCTTCAACCATATAAATATCTCTGTAGTACATATGGACAAGAACAAAAAGGAATTTAAGAAAATTAAGTTCTAGAAGTATTGTTGACATATTAGTTTGTCGTTTGATGTTTATATTCCTTTGGTGTGTTATGCTGCCTAATATGGGACCTACTAGAAAGAGATTACAGATATAATCAATCAGGAATTTTATATTCTAAAATACAATTTTACTAAGTAATGGCTCTTTTTTTAAATTTTATTTTATTATGTTACGTTAATCACCATCTTTTATACTTAGAGTAATGCCTTACATTTTAAATTTCAGTAACAGTAAACATTAACTCAGATATTAATGGACCTACGGATGTGTCCTTATGCTCACAACCTTTATGTTATATAATTTAATAACTAGCTCATTAAAAAATAAACACAGGAAATAAATTGATATACTTGAGTGATAATATAGTGCAAATTTGATCAAAGGAAACATAAATGAGATGTGACTAGCACAAAATTTATTTATTGACTATTCCTGTGTTTGATACTAGATTTTGGAAAAGAGATCTGCTAGTGAAACACAATCTGTTGGGTCTTTCTCAGATGAGTCAGAAGTTAGGGAGATAATTTTTAAGTTATGGTTACAAAATATAATTAAGAAATCTTTCATTCATTCATGCACTCCTTTTATTCTTCCTCCATTATTTAACACTTCATCCTTCCAGCAGATAAGTTGAATACCAAGCTAGTATATAAGAACTATATCCAAGCATAAGCAGACTTTCATATAAACAAACTTACTTGTATATATTTATATAACCAGTGAGATACAAAAAAAGTCCACATAGCTACATTGTATTCTAAATAACATTATATTTGAAATGATTCAGGGGAACCCCCTTCTTTAAAGGTATCCTGAGGAAAAGCATATTTTGCAATGTAAATAAGAACTTAATTTATCAACATAGACTATTTATATGTGGTATTTCTTTTTAATACAGGGCATTTGTTTTTATTGTAAAAAAAAATGCCAGGATTAAGAGGTAACTCTTACCTTAGGAATGCTTTACCTTTGAGGGGTATATTACCACAAATTTACTGGTTTAAATAACAGTTTATTACTTACAATTTTGTAAGTAAGAAGTCTGACAGAGGGCTCACAGGGCAGAAATCACAGTCACAGGAATACATTCCCTTCTGAAGGCACTAGGTGAGACTCCATTTTCTTTCCTTTTCCAAATTTTAGAGGCCTTCCACATCGCTTGGCTCATGGGCCCTTCCTCCATCTTGAAAATCAGCAGTGTTCTATTTCTCTAATTTTCTTTCCATGTCACATCTTTCTCTGATCACAACCTGGAAAGTTGCTCTACATTTTTTTTTTTAAGTTAGTTAACATACAGTACAATATTGGTTTCTGGAGTAGAATTCAGTGATTCATCACTTACATACAACACCCAGTGCTCATCACAACTGCCCTCTTTAATACCCATCCCTCCATTAACCCTCAGTTTGTTCTCTATAGTTAAGAGTCTCATGGTTTGTTTCCCTCTGTCCTTCGTTTCTCCCACTCTCATATATTCAACTGTTTTCTTTCTTAAATTCCACATATGAGTGAGATAATATGGTATTTGTCTTTCTCTGACTGACTTATTTCACTTAGCATAATACACTCTAGCTCCATTCACATCATTGCAAATGGCAAGATGTCATTCTTTTTGATGGCTTAGTAATATACATATATATATATAATATTATCCTACCTCTCTGGCTATTGTTAATAATGCTGCTATAAACATTGGGGTGCATGTATCCCTTCAAATCTGTATATTTGTATCCTTTGGGTAAATACTTAGTACTGCAATTACTGAGTCATAGGATATTTTTATGTTTTTGACTTTTTGAGGAACCTCCATACTGTTTTCCAGAGTGGCTGCAATAGTTTGCATTCCCACCAACATTGCAAAAGTGTTCCCATTTCTCTGAATCCTCACCAACATCTGTTGTTTCTTGTCTTTCTAATTTTTACCATTCTGACAGGTATGAGGTGATATCTCATCATAGTTTTGATTTGCATTTCCCTGATGATGAGTGATGTTGAGCATCTTTTCATGTGTCTGTTAGCCATCTGTATTTGGAAAAATGTCTATTCATGTCTTCTGCCCATTTCTTAACTGGATTATTTGTTTTTTGGGTGTTGAGTTTGGTAAGTTCTTTCTAGATTTTGGATACTAATCCTTTATTAGATATGTTGTTTGCAAATGTCTTCATCCATTCTGAAGGCTGTCTTTTAGTTTTGTTGATTGTTTCCTTCTCTCTGCAGAAGCTTTTTATCTTGATGAAGTCTCAGTAGTTCATTTTTGCTTTTGTTTTCCTTACCTCTGGCAATGTGTCAAGTAAGAAGTTGCTACAGTCAAGGTCAAAGAGGTTTCTTCTTGTGTTCTCCTGTAGGATTTTGATGGTTTCTTGTCTCACATTGAGGTCTTTCATCCATTTTGAATTTTTATTTGTGTATGGTGTAAGAAAGTGGTCCAGTTTCATTATTCTGCATGTTTCTGTCCAGTTTTCCAAACACTTGTTGAAGAAACTGTCTTCTTTCCATTGGACATTCTTTCCTGCTTTGTTGAAGATTAGTTGACCATTTAGTTGTGGATCCATTTCTGGGTTCTCTATTCTGTTCCGTTGATCTATGTGTCTGTTTTTGTGCCAGTACCATACTGTCTTGATCACTACAGCTTTGTAATATAGTTTGAAATCTGGAATCGTGATGCCTCCAGCTTTTCTTTTGTTTTTCAGGATTGCTTGGCTATTTGTGGTCTTTTGTGGTTCCATGCAAATTTTAGGATTGTTTGTTCTAGCTCTGTGAAAAATGCTGGTGGTATTTATTTTCATTACATGTGTAGATTGCTTTGGGTAGTGTAGACATTTTAACAATGTTTGTTCTTCCAGTACATGAGCATGGAATGCTTTTCCATTTCTTTGGGTCCTCTTCAATTACTTTCATAAGTGTTCTCCATAGGTTTCAGAGTACAGATCTTTTACCTCTTTGGTTAGGTTTATTCCTAAGTATCTTATTGTTCTTGGTGCAAAGGTCCTCTATTTTTAACAACTCATGTGATTAAATTGGGTCCACAAAGATAATCCAGAAGAGTGTCCCCATCTCAAGGTCAGTAAACTTAATTACATCTTCAAAGTACCTCTTGCCATGTAAGGTAACATATTTATAGTTCACAAGGACTAGGGTGGACATCTTTGAGGAGAGCATTATTCTGCCTCCCCCTGGAGACAATACAGAAGAATTGGAATGATGGCTCAGATTTGGAGAACTAGGCACATTCATCTTTTCTTTTTTTTTTAAGATTTTATTTATTCATTTGAGACACAGAGATACAAAGAGAGAGAGAGAGCATGAGCAGGGGGAGAGGCAGAGGGAGAGGGAGAAGCAGGCCCCCTGCTGAGCCAGGAGCCCAATGTGGGGCTCCATTACAGGACCCTGGGACCACGACCTGAGCTGAAGGCAGACGCCCAACTATCTGAGCCATCCAGGCACCCCTAGGCACATTCATCTTGATCTGAAATGTAGCCACCTACCAGGGAAGGAACTGGAGTAAGCACAGAAGACTCCTTTGCACTTCTGAGAACAGATAATAGAGTTTATTATATTTTAACAAGCATGTTTTTGAATAAGCCTTCAAATACAGTAGCTATCATTTTTTTACTTATTTGTTTTCAAATGATCTGCCATCTCATGAGTTTGGTTATGAATGTAAATCAATTTTATCTATAAAAGTTAACATTCTGTCAAATTGATATCTGTCTGAGGAAAAAAATACAAAACATTTCCTTCTAAGTCTGGTAAAGAGAAGGCATTTTTGTATACTGGAAGCTCACATTAATTTTTTTTTAATTCCTTAATTTAAAAATTAATTTGTTTTCATTATTTTCATTTTAAAAAAGCCATCGTGCAGGAGGTAGGAAAGTTGTGCAGGGAGAGACAAGCTGGTCTTTCACATTTTAAAAAGACACATATTCCTTTTAACTGATTATATGACTTCATAATCTAGGAGTGGTATCAGTAAATAAGGTAGGCTGGTATCTAAAAGATGACAGTAAAAATAAGTGGCTTAGATAACTCTTCTGAAGCCAAAATATTTTTTTCCTAGGATGTTTTACTAGATGTTCATTATAGATCTGCTTGTCTGGCCTTTGCCCATTGTTCTTCCATATTTCTCTCTTTTAGTAGGCATCATGACCCTGATCCCTTTGCCCCACCTTTTCTCCTCACTCCCTTGAGGAGGAATAACCTACTGCCCTTTGTTTAAATGGTGGTAATCTAGCACAAATCCCAAATGTGGTAAATTTGATGTCTTTCTTATTACTTCTTCATTGTGACTGGGGCAGATAAGAAAGGGAAAGACAGAGACAGAAAGAGAGAGAGAGAGAAAGAGACTCAAGTTTTCTGTTTGCTGTGTTTTTATCACATCTAGATTGGGGGGTTTAGGAGGAATGGTGGGAAGAGAGAAAACAAGTCTTTTTTAGCCTTTGGAGTACCTATGTCCTCTAATCGTGATTTGTATATAATCTCCAAAGCTCCAAACTCATTCTAATTTAGCTTTTCATCACTGACTGAGAATATTCTCAGATAATATCCTCACATTGTCCCCTATCCATCCATTTCTCAAAATGTCCACCCAGTTCCTCTGCTTTTCCTCCATTATCTTAGATGGCATAAACATGTGTTTATTATACTGTTAATTATGTTATTTATGTAGTAAACCCTGTATTGTCCCATGTACTCAAGATATTACCCCAGCAATTCTCCTTGATTTATACTACATGACTATCTTTTGCACTTTACTGTATTAGCCCCATCACCTTACAAACATGCTAGTGTTTTTCCTCTAAAAACAAATACACCACAAATAGATAAATTATGTCTTGACTCCATTCTCCACTTGTGCCCACAAACTACTGCCCCATATCTGTGTTTACCTCCAGGGCAAAATTCCTCAAATTGTCTATATTGACTTTTCCATTCTTCCCTTTCATTGCTCATAAACCTACTCCAATTAAGCTTTCTCACCCACACTACCAAAATTGATCTCACCAAGACTATTATGATCTCACTTTGTAAAATCTAAAGGATAACTCTTCTCCAGTTATGAAACTTATCTGCAGGATTTGAAAATATGATCATTCCCTCTTCTTAAATATACATCCTTAATCTGGCTTCCAGATTACCATGATTTTCTTTCTATCATACCAGTAGTTCTTTCCTAGTATTGGAGAAATCAAATTCAAAAGCCTCTTTTAAACTGCTGCAAGAGGGCAGGAACCATAACTATTTGGTTCAACATTATGTATATAAAGTCTGTAATGAATGTTCTGGATGCAGTCACCCTCTTTTTCTCTAGGAAAAAGAGCTGTGACAAAATATTAAAACAAATCTTAAGACTTTATGATCAGTAAAAGAAGCCTTTTTTCCTACTTATGTAGACTATTGGCTCTGTCATACTTGTAAACGATCATTATTGATGCTGGAAAATTTGTGTGAGTAACCACAAGTTTGTAGAGACTGTTTTCATTTTCATAACTTAGGCTTAACAAATCTACCAAATCTACCAAATCTACTTTTTCTTCTATGTAGGTCTTATCCTAGCACTTAGCAAAATATTGAGATAGGACTATGAAAAGAGTTACATGATTTTTTCTTCCATTAGACCATTTTTGAGTACACTTAATGCAGAGTCAGAAAATTGGACAGAAGTCACAACTGTTAAAGAAAAAATTATTCTGACACTTGTTAAAATTGTAAGGAAAATTTGAATCAGGTCTATTTCAATAGGTGCAAAGATTATCACAATAGGGGAGAGAGATGGGGCTCAATTCTGAGTACAGCAAAGACAGCAGGTGATGTATAGTCAACAAGCAAAATGAGGAGTGCTCAGTAGATGGAAAATTACTAAGAGGAGACATCAAGAGTATGGATATTCTTGCTAAACTGACTTAGCAGGACTCTTGTTAAGCAGGGCTCAACAGACTGAAGACAAGGCCCCAGGATGAGGCCAATCAAAAGGAGGGCACCAGGGAGCCTGTCTAAGGTTTGGTCAAGGAAAGTCTTTGTCACAATCTTCCTTCATCTAAGATTTAAGGGCTTCCAAATGTCCTATTGTTTTTATTTTTTATTTTTTTTATTATGTTATGTTAATCACCATACATTACATCATTAGTTTTTGATGTAGTGTTCCATGATTCATTGTTTGCATGTAACACCCAGTGCTCCATGCAGAACGTGCCCTCTTTAATACCCATCACCAGGCTAACCCATCCTCGCACCCCCCCTCCCCTCTAGAACCCTGTTTGTTTTTCAGAGTCCATAGTCTCTCATGATTCGTCTTCACCTCCAATATCCCCCCCTTCATTCTTCCCCTCCTGCTATCTCCTTTTTTTTTTTTTTTTTTAACTTATAATGTATTATTTGTTTCAAAGGTACAGGTCTGTGATTCAACTGTTGTCCTATTGTTTTTATTGTTTCATAATATTACAACTAACCAGAATTACCCAAACATTGTGATGACTTTAAAGGCTGTCTATGAACCACTGTGTATTACATTACTTCTGTCTCCCAACCTGTACACATTGCTTTAGGATAAACATTTATCAGCTTTTCCAAACCCACTCCATCTACTTATTTCTCAGTTGTATTCCTGAGGTTCACTTTACAGTTTTTAACCTTTGTGTGTCTTAAGATTACTGCTTACTTTGGTCTCTACTTGGGACTTTTCAAAGTTGCTGGATTTATTATGATATCATAGATCAGCATGTTAAGTGTTCTCAGTAGATATATCACTCATAAGTCCTGTCTTATTTCAGTACCAAGGCCTCCCACTTGTCTCAGAAATGTATCTTGGCAAAATTATTGGACTTCTATGATATTTCACTTCATTTAAGCTAATAGTGTTTTAATTATAATAGTGATTTTTATTGCTGCAATATCAATTGATTTTAAATTGATTGACTAGTTAACTGACTTCTTTGATATAATGTTTTATTCATTTTTAAATTAATTATGAAAACAGTATTTTGTCTATCCCTGATTCCATAACTTATTCCCTCACCCTGCCAAGCTATAATCCTGAAAGATTTGTTAATAAGCTCAGACCCACCTTTGTTGTAATAAAAAAACTTTGTCAGAGAAAGAAGTACATTAGGAACTTAACAATTCAAACTTGTAAGATCTGGATCTTTTTTCTAATATGGTTCATTTTCTAGTGTGCCTACTGCAACACTTGTAGGCATGAAATATGTTCCCAGTTGCCACTCTCTCTTCCCTCCCATGTTGATTTAATCTGAGTGTGATTTTTATATCAAACACCTCACTATACACTGAATTCTTATTATGAGCAGAGGTATTTTCTGAACCACAGACCATATGTTTAAGACTCCAACAACTTTTCCAGGTTCCAGTTTCTTCTGGGTTTTTCCTACTATAGAATGGAATCTGTTCAATATCCTAAATGAATTGTCTTTGGAGTCTGCCTATATAGTGGAGCATATCTAGGATCATGATGCCACTGCTCACCAGACAATGCTTCTTTTATCCTATATCATACTTTTGTGTAAGGGCCTATATCCTCTAGCTATTTCTCCAACAAAATGTAATTCCTTGACAGCAAGATATTTTTATATAATAAAACTCAAACAAAAAGTAACAGATAAGCTGAATATTCCTATAAACATTTTAAAATTTGAATCTGTATTTAAAAACCTTCCAAAAATAAAATTTAAGGCCCAGATATTTTGACTGGCAAATTCTATCAATCATTAAAAGAAGAAATAACACCAATATTTATTTATAGAAAATAGAAGAAAAGAGAACATTAACTTTATACTAAAACCTGATGCAGACAGAACAAGAAATGACCAATATCTTTTTTGAACATAGAGTCATATATACTCAACAAAAAATTTTCAAATAAAATCCAACAATATATAAAAAGAATAATAAATCAAAAGTGAGTGGTTTTGATTTTCATTTCCCCAATCATTAGTGATAGTAAGTACTCTTTCATATACCTGTTGGCCTTTGGTATGTCTTCTTTGGAGAAATGTCCATTCAGTTTCACCCATTTTTCTAAATTGGTTTACATTTTTTTTTTTTTTTTGGCTAATGAGTTGTAGGAATTCCTTATACACTCTGTATACTAACTCCTTACCAGATAAAGCATGTACTAAAATTCTCTCCCATTCCATAGGTTTCCTTTTTGCTTTCTTGATTATTTCCTTTGTTGTGCAGAAGATTTTTAGTTTGATGTAGTACCACTTACCTACTTTTGCTTCGGTAACTTGTGCTTTTGTTATCATACCCAAGAAATCCTTGCCAAGACCAATATCAAGAACATTGTCCGCTATATTTTCTTTTAGGAGTCTTAAAGTTTTAGTTCTAACATTTAAGATTTTGATGGTGCAAGATAAGGGCCTAATTTCATTTTACTGCATGTGGCTATCCAGTTGTCCAAACACCATTTTTTGAAGACAACATTCTTTTCCCCTTATGTATTCTTGGCTCCTTTGTCAAAGATCAGTTGACCATGTATGTGTCATTTATTTCTGAGATCTTTATTTTATTCCTTTTGTCTGTATGTCTGTTTTTATGCCAGGAAATATAAAATGGTGCAGCTTTTATGAAGAACAGTATGGAGGTTCCTCAGAAAATTAAAAAATAAATAAATAAAACTACCATATGATCTAGCAACCCTACTTCTGGGTATAAATCCAAAAGAATTGAAATCAGGATATCAAAGAGACTGTCTGCACTCACATGGTGCAATATTCACTATTGCCAAGGTAAGGAAACAACCTAAACATCCATTGACAGATGAATGGATAAAGAAAATGTGGTATATAAATACAAAATAATATTATTCAACTTTAATAAAAAAGGATATCCTGCTATATGAAACAATGTAGATGATGTGGAGGACGTTATGTAGTCAGTTACAGAAGGACAAACCCTGCATGATTCTACTTATCTAAGGGACCTGCAATAGTCAAACTCAAGAAGCAGAGAATAGAATTGCGGTTTCCAGGGGCCAGGATGAGAGAAGGAATAAATGAGGAATTGTATTTGAAAGGGTATAAAATGGGGCACCTGGGTGGCTCAGTCATTAAGTGTCTGCCTTCAGCTCAGGTTATGATCCCAGGGTCCTGGGATTGAGTCTCGCATCAGGCTTCCTGCTCAGCAGGAGACTGCTTCTTCCTCTCCCACTCTCCCTGCTTGTGTTCCCTCTCTTGCTGTATCTCTCTGTGTTACATAAATAAATAAAATCTTTAAAAAAAACCCACAAAGGGTATAAAGTTTCAGTTATGCAAAATGAGTAAGTTCTGGAGATCTGTTGTACAACACAATGCCTATAGTTACCAATACTGTATACTTAAAATCTTGTTAGGAGGTAATATAAACTGTATGTTAACTGGAATTTAAATAAAAACTTGAAGGAAAAAAAATGTTAGGAGGATAGATCCCATGTAAGTGCTCTTACCACAATTAAAAAGAAAAAAAAAAAAAAAAGACAAAGTTGGGTTTATTCCAGAAACGCAAAGCTGGTTTATTCAAAATCCAGTCCATCATATTATTCCATATTCCATAGTATTATCAAACTAAAGAGGAAAATACTGTATTTTCTTATCAATGGATCCAAAAAAGTTTTCCATAAGATACAACATTCACTCATGATAAAAACTAGCAGGAAATTTAATAAAGGGCATCTACAACAAACAAACAACAAAGCAAACATACTTAATGATGAAAGACTGAATGTTTTTCCCCTAAAATTGGGGAAAAATGAAGAATGTCTACACTCAATTATCCCATTCAATATTATAATGGAATTTCTTATAAAAGAAGAAAAGTCTAGCCAACAAGAAAGGAAGAAATAAAATTTTCTTATCCACAATATTTGTAAAACTACAAGCTGCTAATGAAAGCTATCAAAATAGACCTAAATAAATGGAGACATAATATGATCACATATTGGAAGATGGCAGTTTCAACAACCATTCTTCGAAAATTGACAGGCAGATTTAATGCAATTCAGATCAATTTCCAGAAAGCTTTACTGGAGGTATCAACAGACAGCTACTAAAATTTATATTGCAAGTTAAAGAAACTAGAGAAATGAAGGCAGTTTGAAGAAAGAAGAACAAAGTTGGAGGATATACAATAACCAGTTTTAATACTTGCTATAAACAAATAATAATCAAAATAGTTTGGTCTTAGAAAAATCATAAACACAATGTTACAGAATAGATAGTCCAGAAGCAGATATATGCAAATATGGTCAATTGACTTTTGACAATGGTGCAAAGGCAATGCAGAAAGCATGTTTTCTTTCATCAGTACTGGAAAAATTGTACATTCAAATGAAAAAAAAAATGAGCCTATACCTACACTTCACACCTTACTCAAAAAGAAAAAAATCATATTTATAAATATTTAAAACATAAAACTATGAATATTTAGAAGAAAACCTAGGATAAAATCTTTATAACCGTGGGTTAGGCAAATAATTCCTAGATATGGCAACAAAAGATAGTTCTTTAAAAGAAAAATGTTAATAAATTAGACCATCAAAATTAAAACCTCTCTTCAATGAAAGACAATATAAAGAGAATGAAAAGACAAGCTACAATGAGAAAATATTTATAATCACATATCTAATAAAAGATATATCCAGAATATGTAAAAATTTCTCAAAATCCAATGATAAGAAAGTAAACAACTCAATTTAAAAATGGGCAAAAGAAGGGCATCTGGGTGGCTCAGCTAGTCAAGCATCCAACTCTTGATTTTGGCTCAGGTCATGATCTCAGGGTCATGAGATCGAGACCCACATCACTAAGTGTGGAGCCTGCTTGGGATTCTCTCTCTCTCCCTTTCCTTCTGCCCCCCACCCCCAATGCATGTGCTCTCTCTCTCTGTCTCTCAAAAAAAAAAAAAAAAGGAATGGGCAAAAGACTTGAGGAGTTACTTGACCAAAAAAGATGTACAGATGGAAAATAAGTGCATGAAAAGATGTTCAACCTTATCAGTCATTAGGGAAATGCAATTTGAAACTATAATGAGATACCACTATACACCATTTAGAATAGCTAAATTCATAAAACCTGACAATATTAAGTGCTGTTGATGATAGAGAACAACTGCAACTCTTATACTGTTGCTAGTGGGAATGCAAAATTGTACAACTGCTTTAGAAAAGATTGAGGATTTCTTATAAAATTACACAGGCACTTACCATATGACCCAGCAATCCCACTCCTGTATACAGGAGTGAAATGAAATTTTCTCTTCAAACAAGAGCCTATAAACAAGGTTGATACCATCTTTATTCGAAATCACAAAAAAAATTGGAAGCCATCCTTCATTAAGTTAATGGATAAATTAGGACATTCATACAATGGAAGACCTACTCCACAATCAGAAGTAATGAGCTTCCAATAACATGTAACACATGGGTGAATCTGAAGGACATGCTGAATGAATAAAGCCAGTCTCCAAATGTTATGTACCATATGGTTCAATTTTATATGACGTTCTAGAAAAGATAAACTTCAGAAACAGAGAAAATACTGATTTCCAGGGGTTAGGGTAGGGGAGAATGTTTGACTACAAAATGAAATTAAAAGGGGAATTTTGGAAATGATGGGAGTTTTCAGTATAATAACTGTGCTGGTATTTATACAGATTTATATAAACTCACAAAACCGCACATCAAAAAAAGTTAATGTTACTGCATGTTCCACATACATGTGGGGTAACAAGGTGCTCTGCTTATCATATCACTCTGTCAGTCCATTTTGAAAGAATAGCCACCATCTGTAACAATGCTAGTCACCATATCAAAGAGAAGAAATTAAAAAAAAAAAAAAAAAAAGAGGAAGAATGCACTGTTGCTTAATGCTTCATCCTGAATGTTAGACATGTCATTTCTGCTCCATGTGTTCTTAAGAAAGAAAAATAAAAAGTTATATGGCTGTATCTGACTCCAAGTTTGGGCGAAGTTTTTTTTTTTTTTTTTTTTTTTAGAGAGAGAGAGCATGAGTTGGAGGGGAAGAGGGAGAGGGAAAAAGAATCTCAAGCAGACTCCCCACTGATCATGGAGTGTAATGCAGGGCTTGATCTCAAGACCCTAAGATCATGACCTGAGCCAAAACCAACAGTCAGATGCTTAACCGACTCACCACCCAGGTGCCCTATTGGGGGAAGCTTAATGTAGCCTTTTCACTGGTAGGACACAGCTGAACTATTGAAAACAAGCTTAAGGACTACCACACTTGCTCAGAGCAGATATCCTATTGCATTCTACCATTCAAAAACAATGTGTTTCTAACAAAGGGAGATACCCCATGCTCATGGACAGGAAGAATTAATATTGTTAAAATGTCCATACTACCCAAAGCAATCTACAGATTCAATGCAATCCTTCTCAAAATACCAACAGAATTTTTCACAAAACTAGAACAAGTAATACCAAAATATGTATGGAATCACAAAAAAGCCAGAATAACCAAAGCAATCATGAGAAGGAAGATTTTAAGATATATTACGCATGGGGCACATAAATCAATAAAACAGAATAGAGCCCAGAAATAAACCTATGATTATATGGTTAATGAATCTATGAGAAAAAATACACAATGAGGAAAAGGAAGTCTTTTCAATAAATGGTGCTGGGAAAACTAGACAACAAAATGAAAAAGAATAAAACTGAACCACTTTCTAACACCACACACACGCGTGCACACACACACACACACCCCTCAAAATGGATTAAACACCTAACTATGAGACCTGAAATCATAAAAAATCTAGAAGAGAACCCAGGCAGTAATTTCCCTGGTATTGGCTCTAGCAACCTTTTTCTTTTCTTTTTTTTTTTAATTTAAATTCAGTTAGCCAACATATATCATACATCATTAGTTTCAGATGTAGAGTTCAATAATTCATCAGTTGCATATAACACCCAGTGCTTATCACATCATGTGCCCTCCTTAATGCCCATCACCCAATACCCCATCCCCCTCCCCACTTCCCCTCCAGCAACCTTCAGTTTGTTTCTTATATTTAAGAGTCTCTTACGGTTGTCTTCCTCTCTGATTTCTTTCAATTCTGTTTTCTCTCCCTTCCCCTATGATTCTCTGAGCTATTTCTTATATTCCACATATGAGTGAAACCATATGATAATGGTCTTTCTCTGCTGACTTATTTCACTTAGTATAATACCCTCCAGTTCTAGCCTCATTGATGCGAATGGTAAGTATTCATCCATTCTAATGGCTGAGTAATATTCCATTGTATATATGTACCACAACTTCTTTATCCATTCATCTGTCAATGGACATCTCAGCTCTTTCCACAGTTTGACTATTGTGGACATTGTTACCATAAACACTGGGGTGAAGTTACCCCTTCAGATCACTACATTTGTATCTTTGGGGTAAATACCTAGTAGTGCAATTGCTGGGTCGTAGGGGAGCTCTATTTTTAACTTCTTGAGGAACCTTCATACTGCTTTCCAGAGTGGCTGTACCATCTTGCATTCCCACCAATAGTGTAAGAGGGTTCCCCTTTCTCCACATCCTTGCCAGCATTTGTTGTTTCCTGACTTGTTAATTTTAGCCATTCTGACTGATGTGAGGTGGTAACTCATTGTGGTTTTGATTTGTAGTTCCCTGATGCCAAGTGATGTTGAGCATTTTTCCATGTGCCTGTTGGCCATTTGTAATGTCTTCTTTGGAGAAATGTCTGTTCATGTCTTCTGCCCATTTCTTGACTGGATTGTTTGTTTTGGGGGTGTTGAGTTTGATGTTATTTTTTTTAATTATTTTTTTTTTTTTAATATTTATTTATTTGAGAGAGAGAGAAAGAAAAAGAGAGCACAAGTGGGTGGAGGGGCAGAGGGAGAAAGAGAAACAGACTCACTGCTGAGCAGTGTGTCTCTTTTTGTGCCAGTACCATACTGTCTTGATGATTGCAGCTTTGTAATAGGGCTTGAAGTCTGGCATTGTGATGCCCCCAGCTTTGGTTTTGTTTTTCAATATTCCTCTGGCTATTGGGGTCTTTTCTGGTTCCATACAAATTTTAGGATTATTTGTTCAAGCTCTGTGAAAAATGTTGATGGTATTTTGATAGGGATTGCATTCAATGTGTAGATTGCTCTGGGTAGCATAGACGTTTTAACAATATTTATTCTTCTAACCCACGAGCATGGAATGTTTTACCATTTCTTTGTGTCTTCCTCAATTTCTTTTCTAAGTGTTCTGTAGTTTTTAGAGTACAGATCCTTTACCTCTTTGGTTAGGCTTATTCCTGGGTATCTTACGATTTTTGGTGAAGATTTTTCTGTGTATGTCTCCTAAGGCAAGGAAAACAAAAGCAAAAATAAACTATTGGGACTACATCAAAATAATAAGATTTTTCACAGCAAAGGAAATCATCAACAAAACATAAAGGCAACTTACTGAATGGGAAAAGATACCTGCAAATGATGTATTCAATAAGGGGCTAATATCCAAGATATATAAATAATATATACAACTCAACACCAGAAAAAAACAAAAGCAAAACAAAACAAAAACCAAATAATCTGACTAAAAAATGGGCAGAGGAACTGAATAGATATTTTTTTCCAAAGAAGACATACCGATGGCCAACAGACACACAAAAAGATGCTCAACATAATTAATCAATAGGGAAATACAAATCAAAACCATAATGATTATCACCATATACTTTTCAGAATGGCTAAAATAAATAACACAAGTTGGTGAGGATGTGGAGAAAAAGGAACCCTCCTGCACTGTTGGTTAGAATATAAATTGGCGTAGCTACTGTGGAATACAATATGCAGGTTCCTCAAAAAATTAAAAATAGAAATACCATATCTTATACATGCATGTGTGTGCACGCATGTGCATACACACATACACTCACACAGGAATATTACATGGCCATAAAAGGATGCAATTTTGCCATTTGCAATAATATGGGTGACTTAGGGGGTATTATACTAAGTTAAATAAGTCAGACTGAGAAAGACAAATGCCATATGATTTCATTTATAGGTAGAATCTATATACCAAACAAATGAATAAACAAACAAAAAGCAGAATCAAACTTATAAATACAGAGAACAAATTGATGGTTACCAGAGGGAAGAGGTGTGGAGAGATAGGCAAAATGGGTGAAGGGGAGTGGGAGAAACAGGATTCCAGTTATGGAATGAATAAGTCATAGGAATATAAGGCACATTATAGGGAATATAGTCAATGATATTGTAATAGCATTGTATGGTGACAGATGATAGCTACACTTGGGGTGAGCATAGTGTAAGATAATGTACAGAGATTTTAAATCCCTATGCTGTGCACATTGAACTAATGGTAACATACAGTGTCAACAATACTCAAAGAAATTTTAAAAAAATTAATTAAAAAAACAAAACCATTTCTTTTAATTTGCTCTTCTATTTGAAAAGGAAATGCACAGATGTTTGGCCATTTGTCAGAACACAAATGCACATTAGTACTTTTTGTAAGCAGAATTGGTGCTTTGTGATGAAACTAAATGTTTGGTCATGTCTCACCATGGAAATTATCACCAGTAAGAACAATCTCAAACTGGCCTCAAAATCTCCCTTATTAACTGAAAATGACTATTCGTACTCTACTTCCTGCAAATGCAGAATTATTTTTAGTGAAATTTTGAGATAATAAAAATGGAAAATAATTAGAAATTATTAAATACTATGCAATTATGGGGTTATAATCAACATTTTATTACAGAATTGTAATTATAATCATTATAATCTTAAAACTTGCATAGTGCTTGAAGAGTTATAAGTAGTTTTACCTAACTTCTTCACATTTCAAAACAGTAAATGCAATTGTTCTTTCTTTATAAGCACAGAAAATTAAATTCTTTAAAAGCCAGATGTGTTTTGAAGATTTTTACTTCTAAGCTTATGTAAAGAAAGTTTCTTTGATTTCCTTAGGGAAATATCCTTTCAATTTAGATCCTAATAAACATTCTCTTTTTGGTAATGCATATTCATTTCCTACTTACATTTATTAGTTATCTTTGGCTTCATAATAACAGTATTTGATATCTATAATCTCAAAAAATCAATTTCCTTTCCTCTTTGCTATCCCAAACGACTGTACTCTTATAAATATTTTCTAGTAAATGGAAACTGAATGATTACACAGAGACAGAGGAAAAAGCAGATCATAGAATTGTACGTCCTTTAAAAGTGACAACTGAAAAAGATCAAAAGCATCTATAAAACCACCTTTTTAGGGAATTTAATCACATTGATAAATATCACATACAAATAAAACATTTTGAGAATGATTTCTCCATAGGCTTTGAACTTAGATTGCAGAAAATTTTCAAGTCTTTTTTTGTTGTTGTATATACTAATGCCATGGCTCTCTGTGATTGAACTGGACAAGAGGTGATGAATTTTCTCTTGTACTATATAAAACCACTGACCTGAAAAGCAATAGTAAAATTCAGCTTTGCATCAAATAATGTTTCTTTTGTGTCTTTTTCTTTCTCTGTAAGATTGGTTTCTTAAAATATGACAGTGTTTGCCTTATAAAACACCGCTCGTTATTCCTAGAATAAGACTTTAAATAGGATCCTATGGAAAATCAATTTCTTGAATAGGAGATCCAGATAATGCTTTTATTTACTGTTGCTGATCTACTGTCACCCATGGTACATTACTATTAAAACAAAAGTCTTCCATCAACATAAAGTAATCAAATAACATTTCTAACACAAACCGCATAGGTCAACAATGACTTTTTTATTAAAGATCAAATCACTTAGTTTAGAGATTAGAGAAAACATACAATGCACAAAGAATAAATCCCAAATATACGGCCGAAGACATTTTTTTCAATAGCATGACTTGAGTATATTAGAAACAAAGGGTTCAACATCCATTAGGACAGAGGCTAGAAGAAATGATGGTATGAACCATTTACAGAAAGATTTTAATTGCTGGTCTTTGCTTTGTGTTGAGCTAGTTAGTCCGAGTATCATCATGCTCATCAGCAATAACTCTAACCCAGAAGTTGACTCCTCCCTAACATCCTGACCCTTGTGACTAATGGTTGAACTTTATATCTTACTCAGGAGTTACCAAATCACAGGAATTATAAACTCATTTCCCTTTGACTGTAGATAGTGAGACCAACTACTGTGGAAACAAAGAGTCAACCAGGCACAGCAAAGCTCACAGGATCAAAAGTCAAAACTAGTGCCAACCAGAACTTGCAGGAAATTGCTGCAATCAAGATTAGAAAGAATGCTCTATACCTATGAACTAAATTGATTTCATAGCACATGCTTCACCTTAAAAATACAGGTGACTTTTAAACATACCTAATAAAGAGACATTTCTATATTTTCATCTAAAATACCCAATCACTTTCTATGCAGTCATGTTCTTATAAACTCTTGACAAAACACTTTACTTCTTTAGGTCTCAATCTTTATACCTATGAAATGGTGACAAAAGAAAAGATAATCCCTTAAATTCCCTCTAGTGTTAACTTTTTTAAAGATATATTTATTTATTTTAGAGACAGAGAAAGAGAACAGAGGGAGAGGCAGAGGAAGAGGGAGAGAAGCAGACTCCCCACTGAGTGTGGGGCCCGACATGGGGCTCAATCTCATGACCCTGAGATCACCACCTGAACCAAAATCAGGAGTCAGATGCTTAACTGACTGAGCCACCCAGGTGCCCCTAACTTGTTGTTGTTTTTTTTTTTTTTCTATGGCATTTTTATTATGCTAAACAGATATGGAGTGATGACTCAGTTCAACCTCAAACTACACAAAGCATAATAGGAAAAAAAAATGTAGCTACACATGTCCTTATTTATCATGAATTATATAAAATTGAGTGGAAATTTAAAATAAAATTGTGTAGAAATTTGACAGAGAAAAACTACAGATATGTAGGTAATAGACTTTATATGGTTTTATTTCCACAAACTAAGTTGGCTTTGATAAACAATTGGCACAGACAGCTAATTATGGTCAGACAGAATGACTTATCACTAACAATCCACCCACAATAATAATTTTGATCAATTTCATCTAATATTTAACTAATTTACTTTTAGCAGTATAATAATAAACCCAATAATTAATGGATCAAGGGTAGTATTTTTACCTCGGGAGTTTTGACAAATGGCAGGTCGTTCAAACCATATGGGCACCTAGTTCATTTTCTCTTGTTCTTTCTCCTCCCAACCTACCCCCCACACCCCCTAATCCCCCTTTATCTTCCCCTGTCACCCATTCACTATTAGACTTTAGAAATGATGAAATGCTCTTGTGAAGGTATGGAATCATGTCTTTTTTTTTTTTTTAAGATTTTATTTATTTATTTGACAGAGAAAGACACAGCAAGAGAGGGAACACAAGCAGAGGGAGTGGGAGAGGGAGAAGCAGGCTTCCCGCCGAGCAGGGAGCCTGATGCAGGGCTCGATCCCAGGACCCTGGGATCATGACCTGAGCTGAAGGCAGACGCTTAATGACTGAGCCACCCAGGTGCCTGGAATCGTGTCTGTTTTACATGTCACTATACATTCAATTCTTAGCAACAGATGTAAATAATGAGGTACTGAAGGAGTGAAGTATATACTTTGCTGTAAGCATTTCTAAAAACAGTCAAACAAATACAAAAGATGTGAATTGCTTACTAGTATTGGCTCAGCTCACCCTATGTGGGAAAGGTATATATTTCCATTTAGGGATATGTGCTTATCAGGACTTTCAAATTTGAAAAGTTCTTATCGTGCCTACCTCTAATTCAGCTTTTTATTTTTTTTTTATCTTTTTTAAGGTTTTTTTATTTATTAGAGAGAGAGAGAGAGAGTGAGCAGCGGGGATGGGCAGAGGGAGAGGGAGAGAGAAACAAGCAAACTCTGCACCGAGCACAGAGACCAATGTGAAGTTCATTCTCATGACCCTGAGATCATGACCTGATCTGAAACCAAGAGTCAGATGCTCAATGGACTTTGCCACCTAGGTGCCCCAATTCAGCTATTTTTAAAGTACATATTTATTTCCCTTTTTGTATTTTTGAGGTTTAGCATCAGTCTTTAATGCTGTTGTGATGCATGTTGACAAGTCACACACTTTGGTCTCGTGTTGGCAGTGGCAACTTACAATGAGTCTGAGGGCCTGAGCACCAGACTGGTCTGCAGGGAACAGACACTTGTTCCAACAGGGCCCTCCTCCCCAAATCCCAAGGTTCCTTCTGAATTCCATCACAGCCCTATACAGACAGCAGCAGCTGCTGTGGATTGGTTTCTTTCGAGTGCACACCGACATTACACAGAATTATAAAAACATATTTACAGATGTTCCACAGTGCTCCTGTAATCAGAAGCAAAGACCCTTTTATCAAAAGGGATTATAGCTAGGGCTGTGCAAAATTCAAAAGGATCAGATCCTTTTGAAAGAGTCCAGAGCCCATTAAACAAAAAATTACCTGGGCTACTGGTAAGCCCCAGGTTGCCAAAACATTGCCTTACATATAAAAGGAAAAAAAAGAGTGTGACCCATAAATGAGTATACTTGGCCTCAGAGTCAAGGGTCAAAAAGGCCCCCTGATCTGTCCGGGCCCCTGACCTTCCACGTGAGAAGCATCTACGCAACTCATTCACATGAGGCCAGATCCCTTGGTCATGCTGGAACAAGAGGTGTTGCTTGTGGGCTCTGGCCAGGCAGTTTTATAAAAGTAGTCTAGTTGGTTCTCAATTTGAGATGGCAAAAGAGAAAATAGGGTTCTTCAGGGGAAGAACAAGACATGGGAGACCAATGCAGAACAAAACAGGAATCAATCACCCAACAGAAACTGAGGAGTGTACAGGGTCTGGTAAACAAGACAGCAGGATGATACCACCTAAAGGCCACAAGCAAAGGGACTACAACAACGGATCGAGTCCAGTTGTGGGTCTGCCTCTAGCCCATGGACAGGGCCTGGAGGAGGGTGTGGGTCCATCCTGGAAGGGCTGTAGGACTCAGTGGGACAGGTTGGAATGCCTTTTCCTGCTGTCCCCACCTGTTGTTCCCATCTGTATGCCACATCTTTCTAGGAAATGTGATTTCAATAGTGCCCAATGATTACAAAATATCAGATAAAATTAGATATAAATCTCAATGTTATGGAATATTATCTAAAAACAGATGGTGATCCTTGCCTTTTATCAGAGGACAGAAGCTTGGAGTGTAGGTTTGATTTTGATTAACAGAACTTTTTGCATGTGGGTTACACAGTATTTTAAACTTTTTGAGTTAACATTTAAAAAATGGGTCCCTGGGTGGCTCAGTTGCTGAGCATCTGCCTTTGGCTCAGGTCATAATCCCAGGGTCCTGGGATCGAGCCCTGCATCGGGCTCCCTGCTCAGCAAGAAGCCTGCTTCTCCCTCTACACTCCCCCTTCCTGTGTTCCCTCTCTCACCATGTCTCTCTTTGTCAAATAAATAAATAAAATCATTTAAAAAATGGGTTATTTTACTTAAGTAGTTGGATTTTGTTTCTTATTAAACTATGGAAGATCAGCAATACTAGGTCCTCATCTCCATGTTGGAAACTATTATCTAACTGCAGCTATTGTAATTCCCTCCTAGAATGAAGCTAGAAAAAATAAGAAAGAGAGAGAAGGAGACAGAGAGAGGACCCTTTTAATAAAATATCTTTTTCCAATTTAATTTCCTCTGTATTGATAGCTATATTACCTTTTTTTCTTAATTTTCTGTATTGCATTTTCTTCTTTTTTATTAAAACACTAGATATATTAGTGTAGGTTCTCCAAAGGGAAAAAGAACATATATATGAAGAGATTATAAGGAATTGGCATGCATGGCTATGGAGACTGAGAGTCCCAATATTTGCAGCCTGCAAGCTGGAGACCCAGGAGAGCCAAAGGTATAGATTCAGTCTGAAGGCAAGAGAGGATTGATGTCCAAAAGGCAGATAGAATTGGTGAGGAGGAGGACTATCAAGCAGACAGAAATTCCTTTTTATTTACAGAAGAGTGGTGGGAATCACAACCCCTGAATCTTTCAAGCACTTTAGTATCACTAATCTCTGAGATTCCTCCAAAAATGTTGTATTGCTTTTGATTGACCACTTTCCTAGGCAAAGGCAGTTCTATTGGCTTCAACTTGACCATTCTCACTATAATAGGCCTTACTCCACAGGTCAAGGAACCAATGAAAGGATTCTGCCAGCTTACAATTATGCATTCTGGAATTGGGGAAATAACCACAGGATGGGTTAAGGACCCCATCTAGCCCACTGTAAGATGGACCTGCACTAAAGCTCCATTGATCATCTGACCTCCAAAAAGTATTTCTCTGACCACTGGACCACAGTGAAGTATTAGGTCTGCTGGAATTACTGTCAGTTCAGAGCCAATGTCTAGCAGCCCCTGAAAGGTCTGAGTATTTCCTTTCCCCCAACATACAGCTATTCTGGCAAAAGACTATAGGCTTTTGGGGGGAAGAGTGCAGTCAAGATCAACAGTATAAATTTTTTGCAGTGGATCAGGGTCCTTCCTCAAGGGGACTTGGCCTCCTCTTAATCCAAGGAGATCTGGGTCTCTTTCAGGGCACTTGTAGGTTTCAGGTAATTTTTTGGGGGGGGGTGGGGGGTGCTTAAGCTGGTTATATTCAAATCCTTGAGTTCATCTTTTTCTTTCTCCACTTTGTCCAGTGACATTAAGAATGACAAGCTGATCTCATTATATTTGTTAGTCTTCCCAAAATGTTTGAAAGTATCATATACAAAATCATCCCGTTCCTTGCTTCCTATAAGTGGTTGATTAAGAGTATCCAGTGGAGATATTTTGCATACCTATATTGACAAATTATACCATGGACTATCAGTACTCTCTACTACTGAAAATAGAATCAGTAGTGTTTTTAAGTCTAATCAGTCAATTCCAGAAACCCCAAAACTAATTCAGAAAATTCATCTATAAAATTCTGTTCCTCTATAACCATTCTTCATATAAAAATATGTATTAGTTTGGATTCTCCAGAGATATAAAATCTACAGAAAATACATTGTATTTATAAAATATGCAAATATATAATACACACCTCTCTCTCTCTCTCTCTCATAAGATGCTTTATAAGAAATTGGCTTATGTAATTATGGAGATTGAGAAGTCTTAAGATCTGAAGCCAGCAAGCTGGAGACCCAGGAGAGCCCATAGTATAATTCCAGTTAGGACTCAAAGGTAGGAGAGGATTGATGTCCTTAGTCAGAAGGGATGGGAGAGGATGGAAGGCCATCAGGCAGAGAGGAATTCTTATTTGTAGGAGAATCTGCCTTTTTGTTGTATTCAGGCCTTCAACTGATTGGATGTGGGCCATCCACATTAGGAAGGACAATCTGCCTTACTCAGCCTATAATTCAAACATTAATCTTATTCAAAAACATACAGTCACACCCAAAATAACGTTTGGCCAAATATCTCTAAATCTCATTGCCTAGTCAAGTTGACATATAAATTTAACTCACAGCTAGTGGTTTTTGCTTATTGCACTTTTAAAATAACACAAAACTTCAAAGACTACTATTTCATAAAACTTCAAAGACGGCTATTTCATTCTAGTAACTGTTTTTAATTTTACTTTATTCCTCTTTACATTCCTTTTTTCTTCTGAGTCTAATAATTCAATTGTTATTGTCCTCAGTAATTTTATCCTCAGTAATGATAAGTGTTTAAGCATACACATGTTTCCGATGGGTATAGCATGAACTCAGTTATTTTCTGGATAGCATTCTCTTTATTACTCTTTTTAAAATAATGATTACTATAATATTGATATTCACTTCAACTGTAGAGTCATTTATAGAAGTGTTACTTTATCCATTTTCAAGTAAAATTTTTGGTATATTCTTTTATGATTAATTTCAATTTTATTGAATTGCTTATACAACGTGGTTTATACTATTTCTAAAGTAGGGCTTTATTCAATCTTTCCAGGAGACTTGATACATCCTGTATTTATAATTAGGTAACAGCAAATCAAATTTTTCTTTGTAGAATGAAAAGTCTTCCTTATCTAAATATTCATTCTAACCCGAAACAAAAGGAACCCATTCAACCTCTCTCTGGGAGTCAGGGCTTTGGAAACCATTTGTCATGATTTCCTTATTCGCTGCAAATAAAAGTTTTCTTTCTGTGACAACTGAACCTGGTGCAGTTTCTGACTCACCGAGGAATAAACTCACATTGGCTTGGTTATGATATTGGCCATTGATGTTATATATTTTGGAAATTCCCATTGAAGGAGTTCAAGTATATGTTTATTTTTTGTCAATTGACCCTTTGTCTCTCTCTCTCTCTATATATAGAACAGAGCCTTACCTAGCAAAATCCAAAACCAAAATTCTAATGGATATTTTTAGATTAAATTAGTCCTTGAATCCACTTATCAGTATCATTCAAGTCTTAGTCCCACTCCTTACCCCTTTTTCTTCCATATGTATATTAAATTTAACAAAGCTCTTTCTTGAGGCCTACATTTATACATACTATACCTTAGGCTTAGAATACATCCTCTACCATTTATTTATATGCTTTGCTTTCATATTAACTTCAGACATCTTGATCACCTCTTACAACATTATCTGGATCCAATAATCCTCTTATATGTTAGGAAGTCACCTTATGTATATACATTTTAAACTTATTTATAGACTTCAGAAATTGTTCTTGTTTCCTACTAAAAGGAAACTGCCTAAGGAATGAGATTACAGCTTTGTGCTGCCTTAACCTGGTGTAGTGCTTAGCAAAAAGTGTTAGTTAAATTTAAATTATTGTAATAAATGTTAACACTAAATATGTCAGGGAAGTGTGAATATAAAAGGTCAAGATTATTTTAGCAATGCTTTTGGTCCCCCACCCATCTTTCCTCTACACTCATTCTTGTCGTGAAATCCAGTTAGGCCTCTGATTGTGCCTGAGAGCTTTCTCTATGTGAGGGAGCATGCTCTATATGCAGGATGGTGCTGCCAACAGTCACTGCCAGAATGACCAGAGACTAAAAAGAGTTGTTGGATAAGTGTACCACCTTCTCACATCTACAGTCAGACAATTATAAAATAAGTTCTACACAATTTCCAGCCCATAGCATTATTGAACTTCATTTGCCAACGTGGTAACATACGCTTTAATGCACCTGTTCTAGTTTTCTATTGATGCTTTGACAGATTATCCTGAACTTAGTGACTTAAAACAACACAGATTTATCATTACTACTTGGGTCTTCAAAGTCCAAAACAGTTCTCAATCGGCTAAATTCAAGATGTCAGCAGAGCTGTGTTCCTCCTTAAGGCTCTAGGAAAGAACCCGTTTCCTTGTCTTTTCTAGCTTCTAGAGGCCACCTGCATTTCTTGACAGATGTTTCTTTCTTCAATCCTCAAAGCCATTAGAGTAATATCTTCTAATATTTGTTTCTAATACTCTAATATTCCTGAGACCTTGTGATATATTGGACCCAGATGATCCAGGATAATTTTCCCATTTCAAGATCCTTAACTTAATCACATATGCAAAGTTCCCTTTTCCATTTGAACTGACATAATCACAGGTTTCAGAGATTAGGACATGGACATCATTGGGGCACTATTATTTTCCTTAACACTACATTATGTATTGGCTTCTTCCTTTTTCTCTCTGAATTCTCTACTTCTTAAATAGTTTTCCCTGGGATCATCTCCCAAAAAACTCTTCCACTCAAATTCTAGTTTCAGCATCTGCTCTGGAAGTTTACCTGAAGAATTAAGTTAATTAATATTGAGTCAACAAAATTTATTGAGCAACTGTTAAAACTTCTGGGAATAGAACAAAGAACAAAATCAAAAAGTTCTCTATATTTTTGGAGTTTGTATTCTAGTGGGAGAATAAGCAATAAATGGGTATATAACCTTATGAAATAATCAAGAAAAATATCAAAGAGTGGCATCTGCTTTCCACAGAATTAAAATAAGTGAATGTGACTGCAATGTAAATAAGTAGTGGTTGAGCAGCTACTTTTGGTCAGGTAATCAGAGAACTCTTTGTGGAGGTGGCACTTAAACTGAGCTCAAACAACATGAGTATCTCAGCACTGTGATTTTTTTTTTTTTTAAGCATTGTGAGATTTAAAAGGAAGACTCCTCCAGGCAAATGAAAAAACCCACTTTAAAGGCTTTAAAGTAGGAATTATATTGGCTTCATCAAGGACCAGAAATGTACTGCTAATGGGACTGTATTATAGTAGTAAAAAACGTACTGGGAAAAGATGCAGTCAGAGAAATAAGTAATGGCAAGGTAATGCAAGGTTATGTGTTTTAAATGTGTTGGGAAAGTTGCAGAAGGTTTAAATCATAGGTGAGACTTCTTTTCTAATTTCAGTTTGAGGGAAAAATCACTTTGGCTCTAGGGAAGCAGTGGATTTTAGGAGTTAATAGTGTAGGCAGGGAGACCAGTTAGGGAGTCTAGAGAATGAGGCAAGAGAAGTTGGGAGCTTGAGTTAGGTAGGCAGTGGTGGAAATAAATAAATAATGGAGTAAGGAAAGGCCAGAGAATCAAAAGTAATGGACCAAAAAAGGAGATGTTTGAAATGGGAAAGAATGAGCCATTGGTGCTATTACTAAAGATTAAAATAGGTTTAAAAGGAGTATGAGAGTAAAATATAAATAGCTCAGCATCAGAGAGAGTTTAATCAAAATTGAAGATCAAACTATTAAAATAGTAAAACAAAAAGTTATGCAATAAAATACACTGGCGACAAAGAAAGTATCATGCTATCTCCTAATTAGTTACATATTGGGATATAAACACATACTTTTTAAAATTAGTAATAATTTAATATATCAATATCCTAGAAGACATAGAAAAAAATCATGGCAATTCATTTGTGCTTTTGTTAAGCTGTCTTATAAATTAGGCCATAATTAGTTTTTCTAGAATCCATGCTGTGAATCTAATATTCTCACAGCATTAATTAAACACAATTTTTGACATTTTCAAAACTTACTAAATGTAACTTTTATATTTACTACAGTGTGTCTGTAACACCAGTTTTTACATAAAAGTTTAATAGTAGAACTCAAGGTCAGGGGGCGCCTGGGTGGCTCAGTCGTTAAGCATCTGCCTTCGGATCAGGTCATGATCCCAGGGTCCTGGGATGGAGCCCCGCATCAGGCTCCCTGCTCTGCGGGAACCCTGCTTCTCTCTCTCCCACTCCCCCTGCTTGTGTTCCCTCTCTCGCTGTGTCTCTCTCTGTCAAATAAATAAATAAAATCTTTAAAAAAAAAAAAAGAACTCAAGGTCAGTAAACATAAAACATTAAAATTTCTTAAGAACAAAAGCTTATCTGTAGATATAAATACATATTCTCCTGACAAGACCCACCAACAATATATTCCTAGGGATATGCATCCATATAGTAAAACTATGAAAAATGCAAGGGAAGGATAGAACATTCAAGTTGAGAGTAGTGGTTACCTCTGAGTGAAGTAGTTGCAGATATGAACTTGAAGGAGGTATGTACCAAAACTTCAACAATATTGATATCACTATATTCCCTAAATTACCTGGTAGATACAAGGGCATTATTTTTATTTTTATACTATACAATTTAAATGTTATTTATTTAAATATTTGTATAAAATTCTTCAAAATTAAAAATTTTTTAAATAATACAAGGACTTCAGCTTTGATATACAGAAAACTTTAAGGTCATCACCATCATATTTATGACAAGAAAAAGCAAAACAAACAATATCAATGACTTCTCTTGAACCTATCACAGAACTGAAGTCATAGGACAAATCACCATTCCCCCAAAATGAAGAAATAGGTGAATCCAGAGTCACAGCCAAGATCTGCCTACTTGGAACAGAAGCTACTGAAACTATAAAATGGTAGGAACAGTTAGATGATAACTTTGTGCAACTGTTGGAGATCTAGCCTTGACCAGTTGAGAATGAGAATCTCCTCTGACCTACAGAATTAATTCCCTGCCCATAACCCTGAATCCTTCATGAGTTTTATTCCACCAAGTTCTAATAGTAAAGAGCCCAGAAAGACCCCCTTATGGCTTTGGCAGTGGAAGAGAGAGATTAAACTATGTGAAAGATGCCTCTCTGGCCTGTCTCCCTAAGGAATGGGGTTAGGGTGGGAAGGTGGGAAGTAGCAGGGATGTCTAAGAACTCCTTGTGATAGTTGTAGCCCAGGGACACAGCCACATAAATATAAATTTATATATACACACACTACCCTTCACCTACACCTTACCTCTCCAAAATAATGCCAGTGAATTATAATTAAAAGAGCTGCAAAACACTAGGTCTCTCTGAGGAGCAGTTGTCAAGGAAGCTAAAAACAGTAGGAGAGACAAAAAAAGGACAATAGAGAAATGTGAAGCCTCAGGCACTTATAGTTATACCAAACATTAAACATAGCCCAAATCCTAGCCAGATTAGCATAAAACCTCAAACTGAAGGTCTATTTAATTCAGTTCCAATTACCCAGTACATCATGTCTGGCTTTCAACAAAAAACTACAAGGCATATAAAAGGCAAGAAAAACACAGTCAGAAGAGACAGTTTAAATCATCTGAGCCAGACTCAGATATGAAACATATTTTAGAATTTTTAGAGAGGGAATTTAAAACAACAACGATTAACAGGTTAAGAGATCTAAAGGGAAAGTAAACAACATACAAGAACAGAAGGGTAATATAAATAGAGTGATGGAAATTCTAAGAATTTCAAGGAAATGCTGAAGATATAAAACACTATAAGACAAATGAAGAATGCCTTTGACGGGTTTCTCAGTGACTAGTTAAGACTGAGGAAAGAATCAGTAAGCTTGAAGATAGGTAAATAGAAAAACAGAAAAAAATAGCGCACACACATGCACACACACACACACCAGAAAACCCAAGAATTGTGGAACAATTTCAAAATTGTAACATACATGTATTTTGATTATCAGCAGAAGCCAAATAAAGAGAACAGAATAGTAGAAACTTTTGAAGTAAAATAGCCAAGAATTTTAAAAAATCAGTGACAGACACCAAACCACAGATCAATGAGGCTTAGGGAGCACCAAGCAGTAAAATACCAAAAAACAAAACAAAACAAAACCCCTATAAGCATAGCACATTCAAAAAACTCAATCCATAAATCAATCAATGAGAGGATAAAAATCATATTATCATTTCAATAGACACAGAAAAAACATATGACAAAATTCAGGACCAATTTATGATAAAAACAAAAAAGAAACCTCTCAAGAAACTGGGTATAGAGGGAACATAATAAAAGCCATATATGATGAGCCCACAGCTAACATCATATTTAACAGTGAAGAGCTGAAAGCTTTCCCTCTATATTAAGGAACAAGACCAGGATGCTGATTATTGCTAATTTTTCATCATAGTATTAGAAGTTCTGGTTAAAGCAATTAGGCAAGAATAAGAAATAAAAGGCATTCAAATCAGAAAGAAGCAAACTATATTAAGAATTCATACAATTCAATAGTAAAAACAAAACAAAAAACACAATCCAATTAAATAATGGGCAGAGGACCTGAATAGACCTTTTTCAAAAGACATACAGATAGGCAATGGGTCCATGAAAAGGTGCTCAACATCACTAATCATCAGAAAAATGCAAATCAAAACCACAATGAAATATTACCTCACACCTTTAAAATGGTTATTATAAAAATGACAACTAATTACAAGTGTTGGCAAAGATGTAGAGAAAAGGGAACCTTTGTGTACTGCTGATGGGAATGTAAATTGATGCAGACACTATGGAAAACAATATAGAGGATCTTCAAAAATTGAAAATAGAACTACCATATGACCCAGCAACTCCACTTTTGGGTATTTATCTAAAGGAAATGAAAACACTAACTCGAAAAAAGATATCTGCACCCCCATGTTCATTGTAGCAATACTTATAATACCCAAGACATGAAAACAACCCATGTCCATCGATGGACAAATGGATAAAGAAAATGTGATATATACCCACACACGATGGCATATTATTCAGCCATAAAAAAGAAATCCTGCCATTTGCAACAACATGGTGGAACTTAAGGACATTATGCCAAGTGAAATAAGTCAGACAGAGAAAGACACATACTGTATGATATTACTTATGTGTAGAATTTTAAAAACAATAACAACAACAAACTCATAGATACAGAGAATGGCTTGGTCATTACCAGAGGTAGGGGGTGGATGGTGGGCAAAATGAGTGAATGGAGTAAAAAAGTACAAACTTCCAGTTATAAAATTAGTAAGTTATGGGGTGGTAAGTACAGCATGGTGACTATAGTTAATTATACTTTATTGTATGCTTGAAAGTTGCTATGGGAGTAGATCTTTAAAGTGCTCATGATGAGAAAAAAATTATAATTATGTGTGGTGATGGATGTTAACTAGACAATTGCAATAATTATTTTGCAATATATATATCAAATAATTTTGTATATCTGAAACTAATATAATATTATGCCAGTTATATTTTAATTATAAAAATACAGTAGATGAGGGATAGCAAAATATTAATAGCTATTTTTTTATCTCTTTTTAAATCTTTTTATCTTTTTTTAAAACTTTTTGTTTTTTTAGAGAGGGAGAAAGAGAAAGCTCATGTAGGAGAAGGGGGGAGGGGCAGAAGGAGAGGGAGAAAGAATCTGAATCAGGCTCCATGCCCAGTGTGAAACACGATGTGGGGCTCCATCTCACAACCCTGAGATCATGACCTGAGCATAAATCAAGAGTTGAATACTTAACTGACTGAGCCACTCAAGCACCCCAACAGCTATTTTTAATAAAACAATGTATCTACAGAATAGTTCAAAAACTATGCGTAGTTTTCAAAATATTTTAGTTCTTATGTACTAATAGAAAATGAAATACTTCTTCATGTTAAAAAGCTTATGCATGTGATAGCAAGCATGCCTTATTTTAAGCCCCATAGCTATAGAGAGCAAGGTGTTGAGCTTTACAAAATGCCTTAAAACTGTTGAAATATTCTCAAACTGATTATTTTTTAAGATGCATTTATTTGTATTTAATAAATTATATAATCTTTTTATGCATCTGATATTATTCTAGGAAATTTATAAATCTTAAATACTTAATATGTATAATAAGTCTGTACATTAGTCATTCCTATTATTCTTAATTTACTAATACAGAAATTGAGACACAGAGAGTTTGAGTAACATTTCCCAAAGTATAGATAGTATATGATATAGCTGGTATTTGAACCCAGTCTCCAGAACTTGTCTATTGACAATATATTAATATGTAAAAGAAAACAGGAAAATTAAGGTTGATAAATGATTATTTTTATCAAATAACATTATTAGACTTCCATATAATAAAATTTCATTATATATATGTTAATTAATTTTTTCTTTGCAAGCATTCCCATGTTTGTATGATGATTGCTGAAAAGTCATAACTAAAGGTAAACTAGATTTGATTATAATGATCTAAAAGATCATTATAATCAAATAATTTCAAAAGCAATATTTAAAAATATATATTTTCAATATTCACAGCAAAAATATGAATATAGTTATGAATTGGAATGGAATCTCTGGAATAAGTATTCTGGGGCAATGAATGTATTAAAAGTCTCTCAGAATTAAATAAAATTAATTTCAATAGATTTGGCATCAGCTATTTAACAAACCACTAAAAGTATTAAAACATTGCTACTTTTCCTTGAACTCGCTATTATTTCTATGAATACTTATATATCTTGTAAGCTTAGCATTAATACAGAACTGAAATAAGAAAACAGTGAGAGAATAAAATAATAATAAAATATTAAATATATGTGAGTGGTTTTGCATTCTTTGGAAACAGTATTAGGCAGGAAAATAAGAAGCATTTACATTAGGATGCAAACTTTAAAAATTAAAAGATAAGACTAAAAGGAGGTAACACTTTGCATTATTTAAGATAACACCTTGTATATAACATGATAATAGGTTAGGATTTGCAGAATAATAATGATCAAAATTAAAATTATATAAAATGCTAATTATGAAATTTTAAATCATATATTGACAAATCATTGAAATAAGATGTAAAGCAGTAGTGATCATACCATTATAGAAAAGAAGAAAGAATAGTCATTTTGCAAAAGACATTGTCTCACAAACACACACAATAAAGAAAATCAACTGGAAATTTATAAGAATTCAATTATTTTCTTGGTGTTTTTAGGATGTGTCAATGAAAAGTAAGTATTTCAAAATTCCTGTAGATTTCCTTCATACCAGGCATATACTTTAAAATACAATAAAAACAAATAAGAATCCTTGCTCACAATAAAAATAAATATATAATACACATATTTTTTAAAACATTATACATTTATATATAAAGAAAAATATACCCTGTAAGCAAGAGGCAAAGAAAGTCTCAATAAAAAAAAATGTTTGTAAATAGGAGAACTTAATAAAAGTGCCAAATGTTCCCAAAAATATTTTGTATATTTAATGAACATAATATTATACTTTTATCTGATAATATTGTCAATATTATGTAATTTTTGGAATTTGAGAGCCATTATGTAGTTCATCTATCTATATTCATAACTACTGAAAATAATTGAGATTATATACAAAATTAATAATAGGCTGCTTGGGGCACCTGGGTGGCTCTGCCGTTAAGGGTCTGCCTTCAGCTCAGGTCATGATCTCAGGGTCCTGGGATCAAGCCCCACATCGGGCTCCCTGCTCAGCCAGGAGCCTGCTTCTCCCTCTCCCACTCCCCCTGCTTGTGTTCCCTCTCTAGCTGTCTGTCTCTCTCTCTGTCAAATAAATAAAATAAAAATCTAAAAATAATAATAATAATAATAATAGGCTGCTTGTTTGACATAAACATTCTAGCTCATGAAGAGGAGAATGAATCTGAGAATGTCCTACTGGAAGAAGGGAGATACATTTTGTGTTAGACTACATTGGTGGAAGTAGAGATGGGAAGTGATGAATGAATTGAAGGAGTCCTAGAGATGTACAGTTGATCACCTCACATCTGAATGCATATGAGATGTGAAGAAAGTAAAATGTTAGAAATATCTTCTCAATTTTCTTATTTGAGGAATCAGACGGAGAGCACCATCACTGAAAGACGTGAGAGAAAAATAATCTGGTCATTTGAAGTAGGTATAGCACAGGGACAGAATTGAGAATTAATGTAAAATGATTGATCTATCTTCTGAATCTCAATTGAAAGAAATGTTTTAGATGCTACAAGGTTATGCATGAAATCACTGTTATTAAATAAAATGGGAACATTTCAGCCCTCATTTCATTAATTTTTTTTTTAATTTTTAACATTTTATTTAAATTCAATTAGTTGGGGTGCCTAGGTGGCTCAGTGGGTTAAGCGTCTGCCTCTGGCGCAGGTCATGACCCCACAGTCCCAGGATCTAGTCCCACGTTGGGCTCCCTGCTCAGCAGAGATCCTGCTTCTCCCTCTGCCTCTCACTCCACTTGTGCTCTCTCTCTCTCACTCTTTCTCTCAAATAAAGAAAAATCTTTAAATTCAACTAGTTAACATACAGTGTATCATTATTTTCAGATATAGAGTTCAGTAATTCATCAGTTGCATATAACACCCAGTGATCATTACATCACGTTCTCTCCTTAATGTCCATAACCCAGTTACCCCATTTCCCCTCCCACTTCCTCTCAAGCAACTCTCAGTTTGTTTCCTATAGTTCAGAGTCTCTTATGGTTTGTCTCCCTCTCTGATTTTGTCTCATTTTATTTTTCCCTCCCTTCCCCTATGATCTGTTTTGTTTCTTAAATTCCACATGAGTGACACCATATAATTCTTTCTCTGATTGACTTATTTCGCTCAGCATAATACCCTCCAGTTCCACCCACATTGAGGTAAATAAGATTTCATCTTTTTGATGGCTGAGTAATATATATATATATATATATATATATATATATATATATATATAATTCAATATGGCTTAGGGTTGACTCCTTATTGAAAGCTTCTCTTCCCTTGACATCTACAATATTCATTCTTCTAATTTTTTTTAATTCTTCTTACTTGATTATCTCCTATCTAGTCTCTTTACCTTATTTTCCTCTTCTAATCCATCTTTAAATATTAGTTTTATGTAGGCTTGTATTTCCAAATTATTCTCACTTCAAAGTGGTCTTGCCTATCCACATAGTTTTATGGCTCTCTATATGCTGATAAATGAAGTAGTAATATTGAAAGCCTAATTGGCATACCTGGTTGTCACAACTTATATCAATGTAATTATTTGTGTAGCTTCTTGATTAGTGGTTGATCCCCTACCCTTTCATTAAATTATACTGTCCTTGAAACCAGGAATGTGTTATTTCTAGTTCACCTGTGAATACTTGGACATAGCACAGTGTCCAAGAAATGATATAAAAGAAATATTCTTTAATAAAATACAGGAAGGAAGAAGAATCTAAGTGTAGATGATCAGATGCAAATAAAATTCAGTGTAGAGCTACTGAACAGTAACATAGATATAGCAGATTATAATCAAAGCCATGACAATGTTTAAAATTAGCCTGCAAAGTATTAAAGCTAAAAACAGGGTTGGTAAACCCCCATTGGCCAAATATAGCACACCACCTAGTTCTACAAAGTGTTACCGGAACACAACCACACCCATTCATTTACTTAATGTTTAGGACTGCTTTAGCACTACAGGGGCAGAGCTCAGTAGTCTTAACAGTGACTTTAGGGCCTCAAAGCCTGAGATATTTACCACCTAGCTGTTTACATAAAAAGTTTGCCAACTCTTGAATAGATCAAAGGCTTCAGACAGACCAAAAAAACCATTAACCTGTTATGAATAAGAAATAGGCACAGTACGGGGCACCTGGGTTGCTCAGTCGGTTAAGCGTCTGCCTTCAGCTCAGGTCATGATCCCAGGACCCTGGGATCGAGCCCCACATCGGGCTCCCTGTTCAGCGGGAAGCCTGCTTCTCCCTCTCCCTCTGCCTGCCTGTGTCCGCCTACTTGTGATCTCTCTCTCTCTGTGTCAAATAAATAAATAAAATCTTAAAAAAAAAAAAAGGCACACTGAATGAAGACTTAAGAAGACAGAATGTGGGAAGGTCAATACAGTGTGACTTAAAGGAAACCAGGGGAAAATATTATTTTAGGAAACAAAGATTGATTAACAGCCTCAGACACTATGTCGAAAGCTCTCAGGATCAGGTATAAATAGTGTTCACAGGATTTAGCAATTTCTGAATCATCGCTAGCATGGAGAGTTGTAATGGGATGCTGAAGGAAGTAGCCATCAATTGGTTCTGTTATTTTACAAGTGCAAACAATTATTGAGAAACATGTAATTGCAATTGCATTCAAATGAATGAAGAAAGAGAGGTTACAGGGTGCCTGGGTGGCTCAGTTGATTAAGCGACTGCCTTCGGCTCAGGTCATGATCCTGGAGTCCCGGGATCGAGTCCCGCATCGGGCTCCCTGCTTGGCAGGGAGTCTGCTTCTCCCTCTGACCCTCTTCCCTCTCATGCTCTCTGTCTCTCATTCTCTCTCTCTCAAATAAATAAATAAAATCTTTAAAAAAAAAAAAAAGAGGTTACATAAAAACTTCTGCAATGGAAATTTTCCAACTTACAGTGGTAACAAAAATATATATATATTACACATATACCTATGTGTCATTCGGTTCACTGAATCTTGGATAATCATAGTATTTGAGAACTCATAGGGCTCAAACTATTATCTAAATAAAGAATCATCTTTGAGACAGATTAGCACCTCCTCTCTGCTTAGGAGTCAATACAATGTAGTAGCTTAAGTATTATAATGAAATCCTCATCTTCCATTTGTGAACTGTGTGCCATTTAATCACTTTTGAACAATTTTCTCATCTGAAAAATGTAAGGGAGGAAAGCAGTAATAATGCCATTGAGTTGTCATAAGAAATAATATGCTAACAAAAGACTTGGTACAGTGTTTAACATAAAACATTTCATTAAATGTTGGTTCTTCTTATTAACTTATTGATGTCCTGAAGTAGGTAGGAGGGAGAAAAATGCTTCATAACTTTTGTGGCATTCAAAATATAAAAAGAAATATAAATTAAATAAACTTATTAGCCCTAATTGGCTACTTACAATGAAGTTCAGCAGCTTCTATTTGTCACATGGTCACATGGGTTTTTAGAGTCCTTAATTTATCTTATTTCCGAAGGAGGCAATCATCACACAATCATCAATGTATTATACTAAGTTACTCTTGAAGATCATCAAATTGGAATTCTGTAGTATGAGATTATGGTAGTATACTGGTAAATTCAAATATATTTAGGGCAAAACTATAACCGTATACTGAATATCATTCCATGAAAATGCACATTGTGACTTAGTAGAATCTGAAATAGAAAAGGAAAAGAAGACATTTGCCAAGGCTATTATGGTGCATAAATAACCTTTAGCCTGTTGCACTTTCTTGAACAGTTTTGCCATACAAGCAAAACTGTTTTTTTGGATTGGATGAAGCAATCAAGGAAATCACGTTCTCTAATCTTTGATATCTACTGCTATGGATTGAAATGTGCTCCTCCCCCTATCATTCATATGTTGAAGTTCTAACTCCCAATGTGACTACATTTAGAGTTAGGACCTATAAGGAGTTAATAAAGGTTAAGTGAGGTCATGGCAATTGGGCCTTAATCTAATAGGATTATAAGTAAAGGAAGAGATATCATAGTTCTCTGTCTTTTGATGTGAATACAGAAAATAACTCTCCATAAGGTGGGTGGGCCTCAATCAATCAATTGAAGGACTTAATAAAACAAAGACTGACCTCTGAACAAGAAGGAATTCTGCCCGCTGCTGAACTTCATTGTAAGTAGCCAATTAGGGCTAATAACAGTGAGAGCAGCTCAATTACTAAGAATCAGGGGCAGTCCTTCAATTCTTCACTTGTCCAATCCTATAACACTTTCACTGGAATGGAGCAAATGGGAAGCTCAGGCCAGACTGTTACTACTGTATGCCCTAGGAGTAAGTAATGCAGCCAAGCCAGAGAAACCCATGTAAGGAGGAACGATGGATGAAAATGGGTAATAAATGGGCGCCTGGGTGGCTCAGTTGGTTAAGCGACTGCCTTCGGCTCAGGTCATGATCCTGGAGTCCCGGGATCAAGTCCCGCATCGGGCTCTCTGCTCAGCAGGGAGTCTGCTTCTCCCTCTGACCCTCCCCCCTCTCATGTGCTCTCTCTCATTCTCTCTCTCTCAAATAAATAAATAAAATCTTTAAAAAAAAAAAGGAAAAAAAAAAGAAAATGGGTAATAAATGGAAACAAGAGGAATTCAATTCAAACAAGAAGGGAGTAGGTTACTATTCCATAAAAGGATGCGGTAAAATCATTCCCAAGAGATCATTCCAAAATAAGAGATTAAGACTTTTCGCTAGAGTATAGATCCTTTACCTCTTCGGTTAGGTTTATTCCTAGGTATCTTATGGTTTTGGGTGCTATTGTAAATGAAATCAATTCCTTAATTTCTCTTTCTTCAGTTACATTGTTAGTGTATAGAAATGCAACTGATTTCTGTGCATTGGTTTTATATCCTGCCACGTTGCTGAATTGCTGTAGGAGTTCTAGTAACTGGGGGGGTTGAGTCTTTCGGGTTTTCCACATAAAGTATCATGTCATCTGTGAAAAGAGAGAGTTTGACTTCCTCTTTGCAGAGTTGAATGCCTTTTATTTCTTTTTGTTGTCTGATTGCTGAGGCTAGGACTTCTAGTACTATGTTGAATGATAATGATGACAGTGGGCATCCCTGTCATGTTCCTGACCTTAAGGGAAAAGCTCTCAGTTTTTCTCCATTGAAAATGATATTCACTGTGGACTTCTCATAGATAGCTTTTATGATATGGAGGTATGTTCCCTCTATCCCTATACTTTGAAGAGTTTTAATCAGGAAAGGATGCTGTACTTTGTCAAATGCTTTTTCTGCATCAATTGAGAGGATCATATGGTTCTTATCTTTTCTTTTATTAATGTGCTCTATCACACTGATTGATTTCTGAATGTTGAACCACTCTTGCATCCCAGGAATAAATCCCACTTGGTCATGGTGAATAATCCTTTTGATGTACTGTTGGATCCTATTGGCTAGGATCTTGTTGAGTATTTTGGCATCCATGTTCATCAGGGATATTGGTCTGGATTTCTCCTTTTTGATGGGGTCTTTGTCTGATTTTGGGATCAGGGTAATGCTGGCCTCATAGAACGAGTTTGGAACTTTTTCTTCCATTTCTATTTTTTGAAACAGCTTCAGTAGAATAGGTGCTATTTCTTTTTTAAATGTTTGGTAGAATTCCCCTGGGAAGCCATCTGGCCCTGGACTCCTGTTTTTTTGGGAGGTTTTTGATCAACATGGATGGAACTAGAGGGGATTATGCTAAGTGAAATAAGTCAAGCAGAGAAAGACAATTATCATATGGTTTCACTCATATGTGGAACATAAGGACTATCGTGGACGGAAGGGAGAGAAAACAGAATGGGAAGAAATCAGAGAGGGAGAAAAACCATGAGAGACTCTAGACTCCAGGAACCAAACTGAGGGTTACAGAAGGGAGGAAGGGAGGGGGATGGGGGGAGAGGTAACCCTGTGATGGATATTAAGGAGAGCACATGTGGTGATGAACACTGGGGTGTTATATGCAACTAATGAATTGTTGAACAGTACATCAAAAACTAATGATATACTATATATTGGCTAACTAAAAAAAAAGAGTACACTTACCGTGATGAGCACTGAGAAAAGTATAGAATAGTTAAATCAGTATATTGTACACCTGAAAATACTGTAACACTGTATGTTATTATACTGGAATTAATTTTTTTTTAAATTAAAAAAAGACTCTTAGCTATCTCTCTTAGATGGGGTGCTAATTGTTGATGTTGGAGAAGCCATCAGATATGTTTGCTCCACTTAAGGGAAATTGTACTCATGCTGACTTACGGATTTTGCCTTAAAAATCCTGGACAATCTGGGGAAAAGTAACACAGTATTCCCCTGATAACTTAACTGACCCTTATGTGACCAGAACTACCATCTGGGTCATAATTTGTAGCCTATTTTACCATTTTGTTCATCAGGCAACAAAATACTACCTCTGAACAGCCTAGAGCAAAGATTATTGAACATCAAAGCACATTATGTGAATCAAGTTCATTCATTAAGACAGCTGCTTGGGTATGATAAGAAGATTGCTGGCACCTGACATATTCACCACAGTTTAATGTGTTCTGTGGATATAACTCCTTTAACAACACCACTAATGAAAACTGTGGAGTTTTGTGGGAAATGGTCTTATAGGTGGTATGGTAGCTATGTATCATTTATGACTGTCTTTGGTGCTTTAAAGGGACTGCTATTGGGAGCCCTTTGGCACACCCAGTCTGAACTATAAAATATATTCAAATAGTATTTCCTTGTAGCTCACAATATTCTTGAGTGAATATGTGTACCTAAATGTACCTAAATAATGATTCCTCAAAAGCAACAACAAATACTGTGGTATAACCTGCAAAGACCACATTACCTTTCTTTTTTTCAAATTCTTGTCTTTAATACTCAAAGTGATATCTAATAAAATAGAAGGAATTGTAAAACTATAGGGGAGGGAGATATTTCAATGTTCCTGTGGGTCAATTCCATTTGAGAGATGAATCAACTGAATCTTAAAGACAGAAAGTTTTTTTTTTTTTAAAGATTTTATTTATTTATTTGAGAGAGAGAGAATGAGAGAAAGCAAGCACATGAGAGGGGGGAGGGTCAGAGGGAGAAGCAGACTCCCCGCCGAGCAGGGAGCCCGATGCGGGACTCGATCCCAGGACTCCAGGATCATGACCTGAGCCGAAGGCAGTCGCTTAACCAACTGAGCCACCCAGGTGCCCCTAAAGACAGAAAGTTTTAAAGAGAGATACTTTCAAAATTAAACAAATGAGTTTATTCAGCTCTTTTTCTAACTAACAAGTGTTGAGTATTGATAGTGTGCTAGATGCTGGGGATGCAATGGTGTAAAAGACAGACATGGTATTTCTATTCATTTTTATGGCTTCCATAAAAATTTACCACAAATTAGTGGCTTAAAGCAACACATTATTATGCTACAGTCCTGAAGGCCAGAAGTCTGAAACATGTCTCCCTGGGCTAAAGTCAAGGTGTCAGCAGGGCTATGTTACTTTGTGGATGCTCTAGGCAATACTCTGTTTCCTTGTCTTTTCCAGCTTCTAGAGGTCATGTACTTTTCTTAGCTCACATCTCTCTTCCATCTTCAAAACCAGCAATGGCTAGTTGAATATGTTTTACATATCATTCTGATACTGACTCATCTAACTCCCTCATCCACATTTAAGGTTCTTTGTGATCACACTGGACACACCCATAAAATCCAGGACCAGGTCATAAAGGTCAGCTAATTAGCAACTTTAATTCTATCCACAAACTTCAATTCCCATTGCCATGTAATATAACATATTCACTGATTCTGGGGATTAAAGCATTTTGGGGGGGTGTCATAGTTCTGCCTACTACAGTAGCACATAAAGTCTGAAGGTACCCCAATTTTATACTCATCTTTTCTGACTCTAATGGCTTGGTTTTATTTATTTTTTATTTAATAGCCACATAATATGTTTTTATTGTTTCACAATGGGTGTATTATACAAATTAAAGTAATAATCTTAATTTCAGTGACAATCTATAAATTACCATTTGTATTCTTGCAATTCATGTCTTGCCAACACCACCACCATTGTACTAAGTGACCTTGGTATAGTACCAGCAATATAAGTCAGGATGGTATTTTTGTCTCTTTTGTGAAGGAGAAAACAACTATGGCTTAAGCGTTCTGTGATCATCACAGCTCACATGATTAGAGGTATTAGTGCTAAAAACCACTTTTCTGTTTTTAAAGTGTTTGTATTCCAAAGTAGCTACAGATGTTCTCTATACTTCCACAGATTGATTTTGAAAATATTTATATGATTACTAAAGATGGCTAATCCATAGCTACAAGGGAAATCCATACTAACCATGTTCTTGCTCAAAGGGTGTCTCATCCAGATAAATTTCCCAGATCCTACCCACCCAAAGTTAACCTTTCCTTTTTCTAAAACCCCATAGGTTTTTGTACTTACATAAGGGCACATCTGATTAATTAATGTTGATCTTATTGTTTTCAAGGTTTTTCTTACAACTCCATTGAGTTCATGTACCCATAACAATTGATTTTATACCCGCCCAAAAAAAGAAAGGAAAAAAAGAATTGATAGTGTTTATAAGTTTTGACAGTAGCTTCAAAACTCTTACCATTTTTATTTAAATGACATAGTCTTTTTTTTATTTTTTTTAAAAGATTTTTTTAATTTTTTTTTTATTTATTCATTTGACAGAGAGATAGAAGAGCACAAGCAGAGGGAGTGGCAGAGGGAGAGGGAGAAGCAGGCTCTGCACCGAGCAGGGAACCCGATGCGGGACTCGATCCCAGGACCCTGAGATCACGACCCGAGCCGAAGGCAGACGCTCAACCATCTGAGCCACCCAGGCACCCCTTAAATGACATAGTCTTGCCCATATTGGAAAATCAATAGAGTTGAAAATTATTTTCACTAACCTTATGAATTCAGGAAGTGAAGACAGACTCACTAATTCTTGTTATCCTTACACACAATTTTTTTTCTCTGAAAAGAGGTTACCTTATTTTGTATGTTCTACTTGAAAAAGACCAAGCATACAAACATTTAAAGAAAAAAAAGTGCCTTTTCAAAGAACAGCGTAAGCAATTGTGCTGCCGGTCCCATACTTATATTTTTTTCTATTACTTATTGATTTGGTGATTGAGATAACAGTGGCATTAGAATACTAAATTTTAACTTATCATCTTCTATATAACCTAGGAAAAAGATATGTAACACTTAAGTAAGTTTCAACTAAAGTAACAATAACTTACTATCCAAAAGCAAATAATATTTGTCCTGAATCATATTTGAGATTATTGGAAAAACATATCCAATTATCAGTAATATTATTGATTTAACAAAAATTTTGTCCTCATACTAAATATTATTTCTTGTATGAAGATCGCACACTTCGATCTTTTCAAGTGGATTATTCTTAAACATCATGACAAATAAGGTGCGCCTGGGTGGCTCAGTCGCTTCAGCCTCTGCCTTTGGCTCAGGTCAGCTCAGGTCATGATCTTGGGCTCGCTGCTCAGTGGGGAGTCTGCTTCTCCCGCTCCCCTTCCCTCTGCCTCTCCGCCTCCCCACCTGCTTGTGTTCTCTCTCTCAAATAAATAAAATCTTTAAAAAAAAATCATGACAAGTAAGTGTGATTATAATATAGCTTCATGTTGCTGGATTTAATCCAATTCAATACAAAAACAAGAAAGTAGGCCAAATAGCATGTAAGTTTTATATATATAAAGTTGGTTTCCCAACTTGGAAGAAAATTTTGATAAATGTTGAGTTAATATAAGATAAAAAAGGAAACAGAAAATAGATCTTACTCTTGAGAACTCCAGCATGAGGTATCAGAAACCCAAATGAATAAATCCCTCCCCTTCTTTTGTAGAGTTCAAAGTTGTTCACACATTATCCGAAATAAGCCTTACGTTTCTTCTCTTTTGGTGCTGATGTCTGCTCTGTTGCATCATGGAAAACCTTATAACATGATTGCTGCTATCAGCTCTGCCTCAGGGAAGTGCTACATGACTGTATTCTCTAACTATTATCCCAAGGCTTCCACGGTCACAACCCAGGCTCCAGTAACTCTTCCTGATGTTATATAGAGATTGAGATCTTGTTGCTAACCCAGGTCATGTTAACTCCTCATCCCAATCCCTTAGGTCAACTGATGTTAAGGTGTTTGATGACGGCTCTTGTTGTTCTTATTGAATTGAGAGAAAGTCCTCTCCCAATTTGACTTAAGTGTGTGGTTAAAGCCCCCTAAATGATACTCTTTAGTGTATTAAAGTGGTTATATTATTATACTGTTTTATTATGCACTACTTCATGTAATCTTTCTCAAAAGAATGAGATAACTTTCCTGAGAAAATGAGTGGCATTGCACATTTTAATGCTCCTAAGTATACATTCAAATACATCCACATAAATAGAACACGCTTAGTCCCAGAAACAGCTCTGAGACCTTAATTCTCTCTTACCACAGAATAAATTAAGAGAAGTTCTAATGAAGATTTTCCTTTAAAGTATTCATCTCAGTGTTTAGACACCTGTCCATCGGTGAGCATACCAAAATGATTAGCAGGCATAATGACAAAGTGATTAATAGCCCAGATTCAGAGACAGGTCTTCCTGGTTCAAATTTAGGGTATATTCTTTGCTAGCTCTTTGAGGTGTATTCCTTGAACCCCCTATCAGAAAACCTGCATAATAGACTGAGGGAATAAAAATAACTTACAACATATAATGTGCTTTAAGATATCTCACATGACAAGTGCTCAGTAAATGTCAGTTACTTTTATTATCTCCAAGTTCAAGATAAAATCTTCTACAATCCAATATTTACCATTGTGTTATATAAATTAGCAATTAAATTAAAAACTTAATTAAATATCCACATTGAGATCAACACTTTATTAGGCTTCATGAGCCCCTAAGAAGCACATAAATTAGCACATGCCACATGCCAAGCTTGGCATTATGAACTTGCCAAGATTGGCTAGAATGGTTTCTTAGAATGAATTCAGTTCAACCATATTGCAACTCCACAGGCTGAAGCACAGGTCCTCTAGGCAGGACATGTGTGCAGATTCCATGCCAGCAAGATACCCCCTAGTTTCCTGCATGCTGGACTAAAGTTGAATCACTGTCGGTAGGGAAGATTGAGGAAACATTCTTAAGATTTGCTGTGGAAGAATTTCAAACAGGGCTGCATAGACACTGACTGTTGGGAAACTGTATCTTTTGGCAGACCACCGGAGCAGGCAATTGCCATTTGGAGCCAAGTGTCTCAAAGCTGATGAAAGAAGAAGCAGAGCCTGCAACAATAATAGGTTGTATCAAGCATGACTCTCCAGAGGCCAATGGATGGATGAACACAAGCAGTGTGGGGACCACTGAGAGATGCAGGCACGAGGTCATATGGACAGACTTACTACTAGAAATATTATTACTTACTTGTAATCATGTAGCATGTTATAATTAACAAAACAATTTCCTAACAGTTATCCCAATAGACTCTTACAATAGTATTGTGAGATAGGTGGGTAGTTCTCATTTTCTAAACAGGGGAACTGACACCAAGAGAATTCAGGTTAGGTACCCAATCCAAGAGCTACTAAGCAGCCAAACTATATCTAAAAGCCAGATGTTAAAAATGCTTCTTTAAGATTTGTTTTATTACACTGACTTTTATTTCATATAAGAAAACAACTGTGAATGCCTCCATAAGAAATGACACAAATAAGGAAAAATAATAAACATTATACAGAAAAAAAATCAAGGTGCCCAGGAAAGCATGATTATTGGAAGTGCTCCAGACTGAATCTTTAGATGGATTCTTCTCAGTCAGTGAAAGTGTTTTTATTCCAGCAAATAAAGGAAATTGATCCACAATAAAAATTCCTCTCCAGCTATCACACAGACAGTAATGCTTATCTTCGATAAATTCAATTTTAAGAGTAGTCATTACATGGTAATTAGAATGGTTCAGTATAATTTACTGAATGGTTCAGTAAAGTTTACCTGTGCAATTTCTACATCTGTTGGTTAATATAGAAAGAAACTTTTTAAAGCCTTTACATGTGATACAATGAACATTTTTTTTCTCTTGCCCAAGATGTCTTTTATAGCCTTTGGATTGCAAGTGGGGCTATGTACACACCCATAAACCTTCACCAAAATAAAGAATGGTCCCAAAAGTGTTCTGTATTGCTGATATGCATTGCTTTTAGAATCAGTCCTTTTCAGTAGTTTTCTGAACTATACCATGTAAGCACTGGAAAGAAAAATGACACAACTTTGGTCTAGCTAAAATTTAGCTTAAAGAAATCAACCTAATTGTGTTATTAACATATCTTACCAGGAATCAAAGAACAGTTTTCTTTTTATTTCTTCTCAGCATGGATAGAGCCGTAGCTCATTGAGCAGATTTTTCTTCCCTTTCCCCTTGTCCCACCTTACCAACCAGACTTTCACTTGTTCTTTTACCTACTAGGGCTGCAGTTTGCCATCCTGGGAAATGTGAATGATTCTTTTAATGTAAGTTTAGGTTTTTAAATATAGATTTACAAATTAGCTCATCTTTAAAGTTTGGGGAAAATAGTATCTACCCTAACATAAATTTTTGATGAATTATTTTAATATCAATTAAATTAAATGAATTGCCATTGTACCTCTTCCAGCTTTCTTTATAGCCATGACATTCCCCATCACTACAAAACTCTCAAAGGGCAGACTTAGAGATTCTTAAACATCTTTACAAAGCTAGACCTTGAGTGCTTTTTAGTATAAAATAGATATATTCTCCCTAATATCTCTGTAGAAAGTAACTCAGCTTCATTTTCATCAACATGTCACTATATACTTCATTCTTTCCATGTTATATCACAGACCTTGTGTACTTGTATATGTCACTATATAATTGCTGCCACTTGGTTGTAAGGAGCTTTATTGTAGAATAATAAGTAATTTCTAATACCCATGTAAGAATTTTCATTGCTTTTTTCCCCCACAAATTACAGAAATAAATACTTTGTATTCTACTAAATTAGAAGCTTGTAGGTTCTCCATCTTACTTATATTTTATTCCATTTTATTTTTTACATCTCCTTAATACTCAAAATTGTTATGCAGGCTGACTTGACACTAATTGCATTCACTTTATAAAATGATTTATGGAAAATAAGCATTCCTTCACTGGTCAGTCCTCTCATTTAGGAATACAATGCATCTCTGACTTTATTACAATTCGGGCTCTTTAGGATTTTTTCAATTATCTTTAAATATATGCTTTGATACAATTTTGACACATATCAAAATATGTTCTAGATACTATCTTCTAAAACTTTCAAGATATATTCTTTTTTTTTTTTTAAAGATTTTATTTATTTATTTGACAGAGAGACACAGCGAGAGAGGGAACACAAGCAGGGGGAGTGGGAGAGGGAGAAGCAGGCTCCCTGCAGAGCAGGGAGCCCGATGCGGGGCTCGATCCCAGGACCCCAGGATCATGACCTGAGCTGAAGGCAGACGCTTAACGACTGAGCCACCCAGGCGTCCCCAAGATATATTCTTATTAAGGCTTATACTTAAGTGTTTAAAATTTTTATATTTAGTGCAAATGAAATATTTTGTTTTCAGATGACTTTCAATATTTATAGAACTATCATTTTAATATTTATTTTTAAAAATTATCTTTTATTTTTATTAATTTTTCTTCCATTGAGTTTTCTAATAATATCATGCACTTATAATGTTATTTTTTTCTTTCCAATAACTATATATTTAACTTTTTTTCCTTAATACTAATTCTTAGAACTTTTAGAACAATTTTAAGGAATACTGCTAAAGATTTCACTTTTCTTATATTCATAACTATAGTAAGAATGTCCATGGATTTTAATTTTATGTGTAATGTTGACTGCTGGGGTAGGTATTTATTCACTCTAAAATAGTTAGGACAAACTTTTTGCCAGTTACTGTGCTGGCTTTGTGTGATAGGGTAACAGCTACTGGAAATAGATACAAAAATATATAGTGGATCTGACGGAATAGAAGTTCATTTCTTCTCATCACAGTACTGCGTGTACTTCAGAGTTAGTGGTGGTGTCCCACTCAGTGCACTTATTGAGAGTCCAAAGCCAATGGATAGTCATCCATCATCTACATGTGATTTCCAGGTACCCTTGAAGGGTTAATCCATTCCAAGCTGGAAGGGGATTAGAACAAGTAGTACTAGTTATAAGAAGATTTCAGGGTTAGGTCTTGAAGTGATATATATCTACATATCTATCTATATTTATCTAAATATATAGAGAAATATACAAAATACATTTCATGTTTATATATATTATATATATCATGTTTCCCTTATCCGTTCATCCATCAATGGGATACTTACATTGTGTCTGTGTCTTGGCTGTTGTAAACAATGCTGTAATGAATATGGAAATGAAGCTATCTTTTAAAATAGTGATTTTGTTCCCTTTGGATAAATACCCAGAAGTGGAATTGATGGATCAAGTCATAACTTCTTAGAAAATATTATTAAAATATTTTATATGAAAATTATTAATTCTACAACTTCTTAAGTTTATATTTTGTGAGCATATGAAATATCTTGGGCAAGAAGTTTTCTTACTTTCCACCCTATTTTAAATGAATTTTTTCCTTCTCCTAATGTCCTCCATGCAAGGCAGGGAAAAATGAAGGGCAGGAAATCGGAGAGGGAGACAAACCATGAGAGACTATGGACTCTCAGAAACTGAGGGTTTTAGAGGGAGAGGGGGGTCAGGGGACAGGTGAGCCCAATGATGGGTATTAAGGAGGGCACGTATTGTACTGGGTGTTATATGCAAACAATGAATCATGGAACACTACATCAAAAACTAATGATGTAATGTATGGTGATTAACATAACATAATAAAATTAAATTAAATTAAAAAAATTAAATGAATTTTTAGGTACGCCTGGGTGGCTCAGTCAGTTAAGCATCTGCCTTCAGCCCAGGTCATGATCCCAGAGTCCTGGGATCAAGTCCCACACATCAGGCTCTTTGCTCAATGAGGAACCTGCTTCTCCCTCTGCCTCCTGTTCCCCCTGCTGTGCTCTCTCTCTCTGATAAATAAATGAAATCTTTTAAAAAATAAAAAAATTAAATGAGTTTCTATTCAAGACTCTTGCAAGGATTTGTTTAGATTAGTTGACTTGTACACAGTAGGCTTTTAATAGTAGCTAGCAAAAATATGAAAAGGATAATTTTCAACAGACATACAGACTTAACTGTAGGATACTTTTTCTGTTAAAGAATTCTATGTTCAAGATAATATTCAAACTCCTCAAACATCCACTCCATTTAGTGACAATAAAAATTATTTTAATAAAATTTTGAAATTAAAGGCCATTTATAATGTCCTTGTCTTTCATACACCAACACTTTAGCCTTCAGAGTCATATTCAAATCCTCCTACACTTGTTAAAAAATAAAATTATCTTTACCTGGTACATATTTAAAGAAAAAAAAAATAGAAGAAACACTAACGTTTCTCCAGGAAAGACAGAACCACTTTGAACAGAAAGAAGCAAGCTCAGAAAATAAGTCACTATATTTAACTTAAGGTCTCAGAGGGTCACTCAAATGCTAAAAGACAAATTTTCCAGCTGAGAATTTTCTTGACAATTAAATGGCAAGATGTCAAATGTCAGACCATTCCAATGTCAAGAAGCAAGCAGAAACAATCTGCTTCCTGCTAGTATATGGCTAATGCCACATGGTGCAGGCTGAATAATCATTGAGAATACAATAATCCTCTGGTCACAATGACCTCTCTTAGAAATTATTTAGAGAACATTTTTTATCACTTCCACCTGTACTAAACCTACTAGTTGAACAAAATATTTTCTTCTATCTTAATGCAGGAGAATTAAAATGTAACTAAGCCTATGCGATCCAAATAAATGAGATGGAATTTGGGACATGATGAGACAAAAGAGCAGAGGATTCCCTACACGTAAGGTAAAAGTTTGGTAAATTAGAAACAATCAACGTAGAATAAAGTAAATATTCTCAAAGAATGGAACAAATATACATGTGATAAAACAAGACAGTAGCTGAGATTAACATCACATGTCTATATAATGTAACGATTATGCTTTTGTAATATAGCAGTAAAAATCTTCTAGGACTCAAGAGTTAACTAAGCAATCATTCCATTGTTTTTTTCTTTTTTTCAATTTCTTGGAGTATAATTAATGTATAATAAAAAAACACTGATGATATGTACACACCAGAGAAATCATCACCACAATCCAAATAGATAACATAACTATCACTCCTAATAGTTTCTTCAGGTGCCTTTATTTTTTTTTATTTTTATTTTTTATTTTTTTAAAGATTTTATTTATTTATTTGACAGAGAGAGAGACAGCGAGAGCAGGAACACAAGCAGGGGGAGTGGGAGAGGGAGAAGCAGGCCTCCCGCCGAGCAGGGAGCCCGATGTGGGACTCGATCCCAGGACCCTGGGATCATGACCTGAGCCGAAGGCAGGCGCTTAACGACTGAGCCACCCAGGCGCCCTTCAGGTGCCTTTATAATTAATTACTTCCCACCCTTCCCCCATTGCCTGGATCCTTCATATGCATCAATGTACTTTTTTTTTTTAATAATTGCAAACGTGTGTTGTATATATTCCAACATGTTATTGCATGGCATGCATGTTCTATATATATTAACTAATTTACTCCTCACAACCCTTTGAACTAGAGATAATTATTACCCCCATTTTAGAGATGAGGAAATTACAACACAAAGAGGTTGAAGACTTTCCCAATTTACACATATAGCAAGTAACACACATCCCAAGCAGTATGCCTCCTAAGTACAGGCCTTTTAACACCTACTGCCTATTGCCATACCTGTTTGAACTTCCCTATGGTCTAGTTCAATGACCATTAGGTAATGCATCATGTTGTTTGTTTTTCATTTAAATTTTATAAGTTAACATACAGTGCAATATTGCTTTCTGGAGTAGAATTCAGTGATTCATCACTTACATACAACACCCAGTGCTCCTCCCAAGTGCCCTTTTATTTATTATCTAATTTTTTAAAAGATTTTAGTTATCTATTTGAGAGAGAGAGGGTGAGCACATGGGGGGGGGTGGTGAGAGAGAGAGAGAGAAGTGGACTCCCCACTGAGCATGGATCCCAATGTGGGGCTCCATCCCAAGGCCCTGAGATCAAGACCTGAGCTGAAGCAGACACTTAACCGACTGAGCCACCCAGGCACCCCACAAGCACCCTTTTTAATACCCATCCCCCATCTAGCCCATCCCCCATCCACCTCCCTCTACCAATCTCAGTTTGTTCTCCATCATTAAGAGTCACTTATGGCTTGTTTCCCTCTCTCCTTTTTTTCTTTTCCCCCTTCCTGTATGTTCATCTGTTTTCTTTCTTAAATTCCACATATGAGTGAGATATGGTATTGCTCTTTTTCTGACTGACTTATTTCACTTAGCATAATACACTCTAGCTCCATTCATGCATTGATGTACTTTTTATCACTATAGATTAGTTTGCATTTCCTACATTTTTTATATAAATGTAATCATATAGTATGTAATATTTTTTTAGTTAGTCTTATTCTACTCAGCATAACTTTTTTGAGTGTCATTCATGTTGTTGCATATATCAATAGTCCATTCTTTTAGTTCTGAGTATTATTCTAATGTATCAATATATCTTAATTTGTGAATTTATTCACGTTAATCCTTTGTTTCTAATTTTTAGGTATTGCAAAAAAATTGTCATAAACATTCATTTTCAAGACTTTTTTTTAAGATTTATTTATTTATTTGAGAGAGGGAGAGAGACACAGAGAGAGAGAGAGAGTGAGAGAACAGGGAAGAGGGCAGAGGGAGAGAGAGCCAAGCAGACTCTGTGCTGAGCGTGCAGCCCAGCGCAGGGCTCCATCTTAGGACCCTGAGATCATGACCTGAGCAGAAACCAAGAGTCAGGCACTTAACCGACTGAGCCTCCCAGGCACCCCATCATGTTCAAGTCTTCGTATGATCATATGTTTTCACTTACCTTGGGTAAATACTTAGAAGTAGAATAGCAAGACCACACAATAGGTGTATGTTTAACTTTTTAAGAAACTTCAAACTGTTCCATAATTTAGTTGTACTATTCTACATTCACACTAGAAGTATATGAAAGTTCTAGTTCCTTCATATCTTCATCAGCATTTGGTATGGTTAGTCATTCTAATAGGTACGTAGTGATTTTAATTGCATTCCCCTAATTACTTACAACACTGAACATTTTTTCATGTGCTTATTTGTCATCCTTATATTTTCTCGGGGTAAGTGCCACTTAAAATATTTTCCCCAGTTTTTAATTGGGTAGTATGTTTACTTACTGAGTTATAAGAACTCATTATATTCTAGATAGGAGTCCAAATTTGCTCCTTTTACAAAACATTTAGCCTTTCTGCATCCTTTTCCATATGAATTTTTAAATCAGCTTGTAAATTTCTACAAAAAACATTTGCTGGGATTTTAATTGGGATTGTGTGGAATCCATAGCTCAACTGGAGAGAATTAACATCTTAGCCTTTTGAGTTTCCAAACTATGAATATGGTATATCCCTCAATTTATTTACTGTCTTCTTTAATTTTTTTCTCTTCCATGATTCTAGTTCTTCAGTGTGCATGGCTTGCACATCATTTGTCAGAATTATTCCCAAGCATTTCACATTCTGATGCTATTGTCAATAGTATTTTTCAAATCTTCTATATTCTTATTTACTTCCTGTCCTTCTGTCATTTATTAGGAGACAGATATTGAAATTACTGACTATAATTGTGAATTCTTCTATTTCTTTATGCAATTCTACCAGTTTTCCCTTCATGTGTTTGGATGCTCTTCTATTAGGTTCATATACATTTAGGGTTATTATGTCCTATCAAATGGCTGATTTTTCTCATTATTAAATGGCTTTCTTAATCTCTGGTAATATTCTTTGTTTTGAAATCTACTTCATCAAGGACTAATATAGCACTGCCATTATTTTTAATAGTATTGGCATTACAGTTGTCCATCCTTTTAAGTTATTTTTGCTCTATATTTAAAGTTTGTGTCTTATAGGAATCTTACAGTTTGGTCATGCTTCTTTATGTAATCTGAATATTTCTACCTTTTAATTGTTGTATTTAGACTACCCACATTTAAGTAATTAGTGGTGTAGTTACGTTTAATTATTACTACTTTTTGTTTTCTCTTTCCCATCTGTACTTTGTTTCTTCTTTCTTCTTTATCTGTCATTTTTGTACATTTTATATTTTTGCTATATATCTTTTGCTGGTTTACCAGCTATAACTCTTCATTTTCTTACTTTAGTGATTACCTTAGAGTTTGAAGTATAGCAATCTACCATTAAGGGATAATTTCATATATGTCTGCATATATGTATAATATAACAGTTCCTTAAAAATATTAAAAATAGAATCAACATATGATGCAGCATTTCCACTTCTAAGTGTATACCTAAAAGAATTGAAAGCAGAAACTCAAACAGGTGTGTACACCCCTGTTCACAGTAGCATTATTTACAATAGCCAAAATGTGGAGGTAACCCAAGTTTCCACTGATGGATAAATAGATAAATAAAAAGTGTACATACACAAAAGGAAATATTATTCAACCTTATAAAGGAAGAAAATTCTGACACATACTACAACATATGTGAACCCTAAGGATATTTTACAATGAAATAAGCACATCACACAAGACAAATACTGTATGATTTAATTCATATAAGGTAGTCAAATACATAGATTCAGAAAGTATACTGGTGATTGCTAAGGATTGGAGATGGGGAGAATGGGAGTTATTGTTTAATAGGTACAGAGTTTCAATTTCCCAAGATGAAAAAAGTTTTGTGGTTGGTTGGTAATGATGTTAACAGCACAACATGTGAACCTACCTAATGCTGCTGAACAATACTTAAATATGGTTAAGATGGCAATTTTATGTTATGTGTATTTTACTACAATTTAAGAAGGAGGCAGTAGGGCAGATTTAGGTTATAGGCTTATACTCCTGATATAGAGTAATGATTGGACTAATAGATGTTTACATGTCTACAGAGTATGGGTGCAGTTTTTAATCCCTGCTTCTCAGAGATTTCCCCAAAATTCTTAAAAGACATTGAATGGAAAATGTCATCAGTACTGACAACTCTGAGAGTTAAAATCTCCAGAGGATCAATCATATGAGGCCCCCATAGTATTGTGGGATTTAGCTCCAGGATCTGAACCAGATTCACAATAAATATCAGATGAAAATCCCCTTGGGCTTCTGGCAGAGAGAGGAGAAAAGGAACCATTTTGAAGTACATCAGAGCACTGTGTTCTTCTTAACAAGGCCTGCCCTCAGAAGAAACTGGATACCAGAGCCTAATCTTCTAATGTACTATGAGATAAAACTGAGCGAGTGAAGCGAAATGTCCAATTCCAGCCAATTCTTGTATCTACATAGGAAAAGGGAAATACCCAAGCCCAGCCTTAAATATCCTGTCCCATCTAAGGAGGGAGAAAAAACACTGAGACACACACGTTATGTTCACAGTCCACAGGCATACTCCTTCTAAAAGAATGAGGCCTAATTATGGGACTATGAAATGCTTCCCCTCCCCTTGCATCTCACCACCACATGACTAAAGACCTTTTTAAAATAATTCCTTTTATCTGGTATGTCATGTCCAGTTATCAAGAAAAAATTACAAGGCATACCAAGAGTCAAAAAGTACAATTTGAAGATACAGAACAAGCATCAGAACCAGACATTGCAGAATGTTGGAATTATCAGACCAGCAATTTAAAAATAGCTATGATTAATATGCTAAGGGCTCTAAGGGATAAAATGGACATCATCCAAGAACAGATGGGCAATGGAGGCAGAGATATAGAAATCCTAAGAAAGAACGAATAAATACAAAAGATAAAAAATCACTATAACATAAATGAAAATATTGAATGTATTTTGAAATTAAAAATAATTTATTTTATACATATCTATGTATCTATATACACTTGTGTATGCTTGTATGTAAGTAAAATGAATGATGTAATGATACAAGGTATGAGAGGAAAGGATTAGGATTATTTGGTTATTATAAAGTCCTCACACTATCTGGGAAGTCCATTAATGTTATTTGAAAGTGGACTTGGATTAGTTGTAAATGTACATTGCAAACTCTAGGGCAACCACTGAAAAAGGGAATAAAAGAAGTATAACTGGTATGATAAGAAAGGAATCATGTAAGGATCAAATCAAATGCTCAAGTAAAACCACAAAAGGCAGAAAAAGTGTAGTAAACAAAAATGGGAAGAATGGGGGTGCCTGGGTGGCTCAGTTGTTAAGCATCTGCCTTCGGCTCAGGTCATGATCCCAGGGTCCTGGGATCGAGCCCCGCATCGGGCTCCCTGCTCTGCGGGAAGCCTGCTTCTCCCTCCCCCACTCCCCCTGGTTGTGTTCCTGCTCTCACTGTCTCTCTATCTCTGTCAAATAAATAAATAAAATCTTTTAAAAAAAATAGGAAGAATGCACAGGGCAACAAGTAGAAAACAGAAACAAATATGGTGGATATTAATCGAACTATATAAGTAATTATTTTGAATGCCGATGGCTTAAAAACACCAATTAAAAGACAGATTACCAAAGTGGATACAAAAACACCACCCAACTATATGTTGTCTACAAGAAACCCACTAAAAATAAAGAAACATATGAATTAAAAATAAATGGATGGAAAAAATAAACCGTGCTAGCACTAAACAAAAGAAAGCAGAAGCAGCTATCTTAATTTCAGACAAAGCAGACTTCAAAGCAAGGAAAGTTATGAAAAATAAGAAGGTCATTACATAATGACAATAAAGTCAGTTCTCCAAGAAGACATAAGCAATTCTTAGCATATATGTGCATAAAAACAGAGCATCAAACTACATAAGGCAAAAATTGGTAGAATTGTAAGGCTAACTATGAAAAACAGAAAGAGGACATACATTTACTAGAAAAGAAAAGAAAACATATATAGATTGGGAAGGAAGACATAAAACTGTTTTTGTTCACAGATGACATGATCATCCATGTAGAAAATTGAAAATAATCCACAAATAAATTAGAATTAATAAGTGATTATAGTAAGGTTGCAAGATACAAGGTTAATATACAAAATTTGATTTCTTTCTTATACATAAACAATGAACAAGTGGAATTCAAAATTAAAAACACAATACCATTTATACTAGCACCTTCCCCCAAAATGAAATACTTAGGTATAAATCTAACAAAATATGTTCAAGATCTATATGAGGCAAACCATGAAACTCTGATGAACAAAATCAAAGAACTGAATAAATGGAGACATATTTCATGTTCACATATAAGAGAACCCAATATTGTCAACATGCCAGTTCTTTCCCACTTGATCTATAGACTCACTGTAATTCCAATCAAAATACCAACAAGTACAATGTGATATTGGCAAAAGAATAAACAAAGAGATGAATGGAACAGAATGGAGAGTCCAGTAATAGACCCCCATAAATATAATCACCTGATTGTTGACAAAGGTCTAAAGGCAACACAATGGAGCAGAGAGTTTCTTCAACAAATGGTACCAAAACAACTGAACATCCACAAACAAATCCTGACACAGAACTTACACCCTCCACAAAAGAACTAACTCAAAATCAATCACAAACCTAAATATAAAGCACAAAACTATGAAACTCCCAAATGATAATATAGGAGAAAACATAGATGACCTTGGGTATGGTGATACTTTTGTAGAGACACACCAGAGACCCAATCTATTAAAGAAATAATTTATAAAGTTGATTTCATTAAAATGTAAAATTTCTGCTCTGTGAAAGATGCTAACAAGAGAATGTGAAGACAAGCCATGGACTTGGAAAAAAAAAAAATCTGCAAAAATAGCAGTCCTTTTGGACGGTTATCCAAAATATACAACAAACTATCAAAATGCAAAAATAAGAAAACAACCCAATCTAGAAATGGGCCAAAGATGTTAACAGATACCTCACCAAAGATGATGTACAGATGACAAGTAAACATATGAAAAGATGTTCCACATCACAAATCATCAGGGAAATAACAAATCAAAACAATGGGATACCACTACATACCTATTAGAATGGCCAAAATCCAGAACACTGGCAATACTGGCAATGATGTGGAACAATAGGATTCTTGTATGTTACCTGTGGAATACAAAACGTTCTAGCCATTTTGGAAGACATTTTGGTGGTTTCTTGAAAATTAAACATATTCTTACCATGTGATCCAGCAATTGCACTCCTTAGTAAACACCTATAGGATTTGAAAATTTATGTTCACGCAAAAACTTGCATACAGATGTGCATCCATACACATTTTTATCCATAACTGCCAAAACTTGGAAGCAACCAAGAAGTCCAGGTTAAAGGATAAACAAATTGTGATAATCCAACAATAAAATATTCATTGATAAAAAGAAATGAGCTATCAAGCCATGAGAAGAAATGGAGGAAATTTACATGCATATTACTAATAAATGAAGCCAAACTGAAAAGGCTACATACTGTATGATTGCAATTACGTAACATTCTAAAAAGGCAAAACTATGCATACAATAAGAAGTTCAGTGGTTACCAGGGTTAGGGGAGGGAAGAAAGATGAATAGGCAGAGCACAGAGGATTTTTAGGGCAGTGAAAATACTATATTTACATACTATAAAATATTATAAGGATAGATATATATCATTATACATTTGTCCAAATCCACAGAATGTACAACACCAAAATTTAGCTGTAAAGTAAACTATGGGCTTTGAGTGATAATGATGTGTCAATGTGGGTTCATCCTTGCTTTAAAAAAAAAAAAAAGTGCCACTCGGAAGAGTGCTGTTGATAACTGCGGTGGCTATGCATGTATGGGGCAGGGGATAAATAGGAAATCTTTATACTTTCTTCTTAATTTTGTCATAAACTTAAACTGCCCTAAAAAATTTAAGTCTGAAAAAATGATAAAGAATGTTCTATTAGCAAACTGGAAAAGTGGACTATGCCAAAGAAGTAGGATTCAAATCTTAATTGTGTCATTAAATCTGGTAAATTACTCCAATCAGCTCTTTCTGAATTTCTATCCCTGACTCTCTTCTGATTCTAATCTTGTTTCTCCTTTAGTATTCTATTTCTATTAGTTTTGGTAATAACTTTACTGGAATTGACTCCCTTACTGTGTAGAGCCTCACATTTCTCTTTTTGATCAACTGCTTTTTTATTAACACAGCCTTGTTTTTATGGCAGACACTGCAAACTTTGAGTTCCTTGTTAATTCTCCAAGGAAACTCTGAATAGTGGAAATTAAAAAAAAGAATGCAAGGAAATCAGAGAAAAGAAACTATTTCATAAGATGGAGAAAAATTAACCATCATGTCAATCTTGATTGAATAAGCCAACAATAATACTTCTCCGGAATACTTTCCATTCTATTTATTTCTAAGGATAAAATCCTCATACAATCCTTCTATATCAGGGTTATAATCTTGACTGATTTATACCTAATCCTTTAAGCTTTCCAGAAATTATCAGTCACATGAAACTGAATAATCAAGACACTTAGTTATTTGTAGATTGTAAAAGCTAGTAAAGAACATATATAAATGGTCAATACAGAACAAAAAAAAATGCTTAAAATAATCAGAATACCTTCATCCAATAGATAGTCCTTTTAAATAAAATTCTGACATTAATAAAAGAGTGTATGCAATTTTTTTCTGTCCTGAAGGCTATACACTGCTAGGTCAACCACACTCTGTTAATTATTTCTTTCAGTTAAAATTATCCTCCTGGAATAATACTACTCTTTTTTCTTTAGTGTGGGCCAATGTCTTCAAGGCTACAATCATGCTGACATATTGAGAATTTTCTATTATTTTGAAATGAAACACAGTCTTTTTAAATCCTGGTTCTTTTAGGAAAAACAATTCTTCCAAAGAAATCCATATATTCATTCCCATCCAGGGTTATTTCCTTTACTGCATCTTCAGAGTTCCCTTCTGATAAAAGCAATTATTGAAAAAAAACTGTCTTCTTAGGCTTTCCCTTTGTGTAATATCTGCTTACATCTGTTTTATAAAACCATGTAGGCAAATTTGGAAAGAGAAACTATATGCACAGAAAGAATATAATATGAATTGAATTGATAAAGGTGAAAAACAAAAAAACAATTACTTGGTTTCAAATGTCTATCAGAAAAGTAACATCAGAGTCTGGAAAAAAAAATTCACCCATGTCAAAAATAGCACTACAACATATATTCCTTCCCATCCCCCATCACAATTACCAAACTAATAAATAGTTTGAAATTTCTTGTGACTATAGCAAAGAGATATTATTTGTATTTGTTGAAAAATACAGGAACAGCTAGGTTTTGTATAATTAAAAAATCAAATTAAAAGAAATCTTGCAAAACTACTCGATTTATCTACAATTAGAAATTTGTATTTCCTAATTTATCACATGAATTTCATTTTTATTATCTTTCTCCATACATTTTGGAAATATGTGTGTACTAAGATGAGGATACTCTGACATTTAGTGTTTTTGTTTGCTTATGTGTTTCTTCTCCAAAAGCCATATGCTAGATGATTTCATTTTACCGATAACATGTGACCCATAAAGAAAATTGCTGTGAACTTTTTTTTTTTTTTCTGCTGTGAACTTTTTAAGCACTAAATTTTCCCAGCTAGGCCAAAAAACTGCATACTGAGAAAGCATACTTTCTTAGCTGAAAAAAACAAAAAAATTGAAAAGTACATATGGAATCAAATAGTTTGACTTTATTAACAACAGCAAAACCAATTTCCAAATTAGCAAAACACATTCCATCATTGGTACTCAAGACCTGTATTATAGATTATAAATCCCTGTGTTATGATTATTGATATGAATTCTGGCATTATAATATGAAATATTTTATTAGTTATAATGTAATCCATAGGAGAACTGAAACACTACTGAAGGTATCAAAATCAGCAAGTCTACTGAATTATATTCATATTTTAAAAACCTGCTGACATTTGTTATTATATCCTATATTTAGGAGATTTAGAAATTAGTTCCTCCCATAAAAATCCATGCATGATGCGTGTATTTTGTTTCCTGCAGCTGCTGCAAAAAATTGCCATAAACTAGGTGGCTTACAACAGTGGAAATCTTTTCTTCCACACTTCTTTTTTTTTTTTTAAAGATTTTATTTATTTATTTATTTGAGAGAGAGAGAGAAACAGCACGAGAGGGGAGAGGGTCAGAGGGAGAAGCAGACTCCCCGCTGAGCCGGGAGCCCGATGTGGGACTCGATCCCAGGACTCCAGGACCATGACCTGAGTCGCCCAACCAACTGAGCCACCCAGGCGCCCTTCTTCCACACTTCTTAAAGCCAGACATCTGAAATCAAAACTATTGGTATCAGTAGGGCTCAACTATCTGGGAAAACTCCAGGGAAGAATCCTCCCTGTCTCTTCCAGCTTCTAGTGGCTCCGGAGTTTCTTGCCTTGTGGCTGCATAACTCCAATCTCTGCTTTTTCTCTGTGTTATTTCTTCTCTGCTGTCTCTCATAAGGATATTTGTTATTGGACCTATAGACCATCCCAGTAATCTAGGATGATCTCACCTCAAAATCCTTATTTAATCACATCTACAGAGACCCTTTTTCCAAATAAGGTCACATTCATAGGTCCTGAAAGTTAGGGTGTGGACATAACTTTTGGGGGGGCCATAATTCAACCCACTACACTAGTATAGAGTATATACTACATACATATACTCTGTTCCTATAGTAAGGCGTCAAAGTTATATTTACCTGAACTCTAGATTAGACCATGAATGCCTTATGTCTTCTGTATATCAAAATTATAACTTCATTTGCCTTAGGTTTTTAATATTCAGATAAAGAACTGGTTTCCTATCATCTTCCTCACCAAATGACTGTTTTTAATAAAATTGCAAACTCATATATTTTATGCCTTTTCATCCATTACATTTATTTAATTTGAAACTTAAATCATCCTATGTTTGGCCAGTGAGAATCTCTTCAAATGAATACCTGATTCCTTTTGACATGACCCTAATACTCTTTGATGGTTTTCTCACCACGTATTACCACAAGATGACTCAGACTCAGCTATTTTTCTCAAGGACTGGTTTATTTTAGCAAGAAATGGTATTTCAAGATCCGAATCTAGATGCTAGTAATATGTTCACTGCTTCTAAGATGTTCATTGTTTCTAGACCTTTCTGGTTGACAGAAATAGAGATTATATGTGTGTGTATATATATAAAAATGAGTATATCTTATTATTTCCAATTCAAATGAAAGATTATAGAGTTTTTAATTAACTACCTTCTCTACTACATCTGTATCTCCTTTATTCCATACGAGGAATCTTGGAACTTAAGAACAATAGGAATGATAAAAGTAGAACATTACATAATTACTCATTTGTTTTATCCCATGTGATACACACTAGTCTCAATACTGATACTAATTCTACCACCAGTGGTGCTTACTGACAACTTTTTTTTTTTTTTAAGATTTTATTTATTTATTTGACAGAGAGACACAGCAAGAGAGGAAACACAAGCAGGGGGAGTGGGAGAGGGAGAAGCAGGCTTCCCGCCAAGCAGGGATCCCAATGTGGGGCTCGATCCCAGGACCCTGGGATCATGACCTGAGCCAAAGGAAGACGCTTAACTACTGAGCCACCCAGGCACCCCACTGAAAACATTTTCAAAGGTTCATTTACATATGCTCTCCCTATTCTCCCATTTAAAAAATTGCATTGTATCTACATTATTTTAACACATAACCATTACATATATTCTCTCCCTCTTCATCCTCATTTGGCTTTAGTTTTACAAGCAATTATAAAATTGATGTTCAAAAAATAATTTTCAACACTTTTCCTTTGACAATATTTCTAGTCATTTTGATATTCAACCTCATTCTTTGGTAGATTACTCACAGAGAGCTAGCAGAATATTACCAGAGCAGAGTCTTGCGTGTTAGTAACAATCTGTCAGTGCCCTTTGCTGAAAAAAAAAAAAAAATTGCTTGTTTCACACTTTCCTTAACTATCTTAAATGTTACTCTTTTTCATCTGGCATAGAGTACTGCTGTCAAATTTCAATAATAATATAATTTTATTATATGTCCAAATATTTTTCCTTTAAAATAAAGAAAAAAGATTTCATATCTTGGTGTTGGCCAATCTAAGTTTTAAGCTACACTCTGTACTCTTTAGAAATGTAGATCCAGTTTAATTTTAGTTCAAGAAAGTTTTCCTGAACTATAGGTTTTAGCATGATTTGGTGCCCTTACTTTGGTTTTTGCCTTTTCTTTGCCCATCTTCAATATTCATCACTATCTCTACAGTTCTGTTGAATTTCTTCTTCTGTTTCCATTTAAAGATTCCCTCTGGTTTCACTTTGTATTTCTCTTAAGGCATTATTGGCTTTTATTTATTTACTTTTGGGTTACTTATTCTTCCTTTGTGAAATTTTGTTTCTTTTATTGTATTTCTTTCCTGAGATCTGTCACTTACCTCTTATGTTTTAAAATCCTAATTAACGGGTGGCTCAGTTGGTTAAGCAACCCACTCTTGGTTTTAGCTCAGGTCATGATCTCAGGGTCAGTGCTCAGCGAGAAGTCGGCTTGAAGATTATCCCCTTGTGCTCCTCCCCCCACTCATGTGCTCTCTCTCTTTCTCTAAAATAAATAAAATAAAGTCTTTTTAAAAAATTAAAGAAATAAAATCCTAATTAGTGATTTGCTCATACCTTACATAACTTTTTTTTTAAAAAGATTTATTTATTTTGGGGGTGGGGATTGAGCATGTGAGAAGGGGAGGGACAGAGGGAGAGAATCTTCAAGCCGACTCCCTGCTGGGAGTGGAGCCTATGGCGAGGTTGCGTCTCACACTAGTTAGATAATGACTGGAGCCAAAACCAAGAGTCTGACTGAGCCACCCAGGCACCGCTCATTTAACTTTTAATATATTTTAGCTCATTTTGAACTAATAGGTTAGTTTTGATATGTTTTGGGCACTCTTTTCACTCTCTCTAGGGATGTTATTTTGCTCCTCATTCTCTTTTCCTTATGATAATTTTGCATAGGATTTGACTTCGATTCATTTCCATTGCTTATTTTTCTATGAAACTAGCTTTCCTGAAGTTTTAGAATAATACAAAATTAAAAATCTTATGTATTGCCAATAAATTCTTGGTTCTGTTTTTATGTATTGTTCAAATATTTGATGGCTTGCTCTTGAGATTTCTGGACCCTGTACCCCTTTCAGTTTTGGTCTAGATCTTCTCTTTTGTTTCTGTTACTCTTCAATTGTTATTCCACTCCTAGGAACTTCCCATCACTGTGAGACTCTGTGTTGGGAGTTGTAGCAGTCAGTTTTGTGAATTCACAACTTCAGCCCCTTTCTTTTTCTTACCACAGATCTCTTGCATTTACCTAGTACTGGAAGGGGCAAAAACCCTCCAAGTTCCAGCTTCTCTTCATAAACTGCCCTCTTTATGTTTTTGAGCAAATATATCTTACTTATTTGAGGCTCTCCCTTTCTCAGGTCTGACAAACACCTCACCATTTCTGCCTCCTCCTTCCCATACAGATAGTATGATGCAGGTCTTATGGGTTTTGGTGATTTTTCCCTCCTGCCCTTCTGTTGGTGTTTGTGGGAATACCTTGTCACTTAGTAACACTTTAAGTGTTCTAATTTTTTTTTTCTTTTCGTGTGCTATTTGCTCTATTTTCAACACAGGGTTTAAAAGGACTGAAAAATCATTCTGCTATCACTGTCATCTTCCCAGAATCCCACCAATGGCTTTCATTTTTCATTCACATTATGTTTTTGCATTAAGCCTTATGAATAGAGGTAGCTATGCTCCATATTTTCTCTGATATCTAGTATACACCTATATAAATATGCAAACAGCATACCCAATTTTCAGGTTAATCCTTCTTAAAGGGTTTTGTTGTTGTTACAAATAATGCTTCTATAAATATTCTCTTATATCTCTACCTGCACACACACTGAAAACAAGGCAAGTACAGCTCAAAGTGTGGTTTAAGTTTGGAGAGAAACAGAGAAAGTCAGAGGGAGTGGAATACTAAAACCTATGGTAGACTGAGCATTTTCTTCCAAGTAAAACCAGATATCTAAAAGGGACTATTTCCCTTATTAGAGTAGATTAATTTAAAATTTAAAATTTAAAATTTAAAATTTAAATTTAAAAGATTATATTCCCTATTGCTAAAAGTAAGAAATTATAAAGAACACCACATAAATTATAGAAAATATTAAAGAGCCTTATCTTCTATGTACATCTGTGTTATACTGTGAATAAACTTTATGACCTTTCTAAGCATAGTTCTCTTGGCTCTGTAGTACCCATTGGAGTTAAAATCCCTGAAACCTCTTTTATGTATATGGCCCATGACTTCAGTATCATTTTCTCCTCCCTCAATTTGTTTGATGAAAAGTTCCAGTCATATAAAGAAGCAGCAGTCAGATATTAGGCATGACTGGAGACAGTAGGAAAAAAGAGAAAAAAAACAGCACCTACAATGTTCCTGACAATGCAGGCATATTATCTACACCATGGAAATTATGTTTTCTGGGGCAGACTGGAAAAGACAGGAGCTGGGAGAGACCTACGAGGACAGATGAAAAATGCAGTTACTTAAACTCAGAAGAATTTCCATTCAGTAAGTTTCAAATGGCTGGCAGTGGTGATGTAAATTCACACCTGGAGGGTTCAGAAAAATAGGCCAGTCTAACAGGTGGTGACAGATGGCAGGAAAATTCCTATATTTTTGTTTACAATTATTCTCTGCCTCCCTTCCCTGTAAAATTATCTCTCCCTTCCATTTACCCTGTGATCTGTCATGCCTCCTGTGGGAAGAGAACACATTCCTGCCTCTCTGAGTTTTGGTACACCCATATGACATCTTGGCCTGTGGATACAATACACAACACAATACACGTCGAGTGAAAGCTTTAAGATGGAGCATGAGCTTTAAGATGGGGCCATGAAGAAAGCACGATCTACATGGAGACACTCCTTCTTCCAGAGCCCTGTGGGAGAGATACAGCCCCAGCCAAGTCACAGTCACCTTCAGCTAAGAAATTAAAGCTTACTAATGTAAGTAACTGAGATTTAGGGACCATTTGTCCATGCAGCAAAATTGACTAATACAGATGTTAGTAAAAATGCAATAAACACGCACATATTGTAGCCCCCATGCTCATGATCTTAAACATTCTTGCCTAAGGTTAAGATTGGTCCTAAAAACTGGAAAAGGAAGATCCTGAGAAAAGAAGGTAGGGAATCCCATTTGTAGACAATGGAGGAAAATGGCAGTCGTTAACAAAAGGGCTTAGAGATGTTGCGTGCTATCTTTAATTTTGTCCTGAAAACATTCTTAAATTTATCTCACACAGGGAAAAAAAATAGAATGTTATTTTTATTAGCTTGCAAAGCATGGAATACCCTGTGACAACTGATCAATTTTTTTTCCAATTCGAATATGGCATTTACCATTCTATGTTTGAAGGATGTCCAAAATGTCCTCTTCCTTCTTAACTTTACCTGTCACTAGCAACTCCTGTCTGCTAGGGCAGAAAATTTTGCCTAAGTAATCTCTTAGCAACAGCCCACAATTCTTACAACTTGACTCAATAAGAATCCTTTCTGCAATTATTTTCACAGCTTGCAAATTTAGTATGTTATAAACAATAACTGCCCACAATTTTATAAGCATTCCTTTCTAAAACAGTCCTAAAAGTGTTCCAAGAGAGAATATGTATCTACATTCTTTACCAGAAAAATGAAATATGTGCAAAGAATTAGGCAACTTTCTTTGGATGTACATTTGATGGCAGAGTCTGTACTAGAACCCTTGCCTTCAAACACCAAAGTCTTTATTATCTCACTTTTAGAGGTTGCTTCAGAGCAACTCAATCTTTTTTTTCTCCTTCCTCACACTGACCTCTTAACTCCATTGCATATAAAAAAAGACTTTCATAAATATTGATTTCTATCACTATAGATAACTGGAAAACTAATTCATCTCGGAACTTAGGTTAGCCTAAACTATAAACAAATGAGTAAAATTTGATTACAAAGATATTTTAATTTTAAAGTGAATACCCACTATTTGCATCAACATGGATGGAACTTGAGGGGATTATGCTAAGTGAATAAGTCAAGCAGAGAAAGACAAGTATCATATGGTTTCACTCATATGTGGAACATAAGGAATAGCACAGAGGACCACAGGGGAAGGGAGGGAATACTGAATGGGAAGAAATCAGATAGGGAGACAAACCATGAGAGACTGGACTCTGGAAACAAACTGAGGGTTACAGAAGGGAGGGGGGGTGGGGGAATGGAGTAACCGGGTTATGGGTATTAAGAAGGGCACGTGTGGTGATGAGCACTGGGTGTGATACACAACAAATGAATCGTTGAACACTACATCAAAAACTAATAAAAATAAAACTAATGATGTACTATATGCTGGCTAATTGAACATAATAACATAAATAAATAAGTCAATAGGGAGGAAGAAGAGGGAAGAACTAAAGTTGAAAATAATTTTAATACCATTAAACTTTTAGATAATTCTGTTGTGCTTTCTACATTTAAAATTCAACCTAAAGAATACGCCATTCACTTACATAGTGATATTTAGTCTCTGCCGGTCTAATCAATATCACAGTGAAGATGCGTGCATGCACATTAGAGAAATCTTGCTTTTGGGAAGTGTTCAACAGATTAGTATCTTATAGGCTTTTTTAGTTTTCAATCTAAAAGGTCCATATATTTGAAAAGATCATATTTTCCCTTACCAATGTTTGAAGGAGAGTTTTCTTGAAAGAGTATGAAAAACAATTTTTGTTAAACTTAAAATAAGCTCTCTGTGGAGAGGAAACAACACTGGGTTCTCCAATTGTTGGCCCCATTATATTAAGCCATTTCTCTTAACCCTATATCTACTGTCTTGACATTTTGGAGAACCAGTCCTTTTTGTAAGTAGTAGAAACTGAACATAAGTCTTCAGGCCAAGTGAAATATAAACAACCATGGGTTTTTACTTTAGAGTGTTAGAGAAGAATAATTTGTTGTATTTATCTCTAAATTTTATAAATACGGTGATGATGCAAATAAGAGTAAAGCCTAGGAAGTGAAAATTACTTTAACAGAGGGAAATGCATACTGCAAGGGAGTAGTAATAATTCTGTACAAATCTCTTTATTAACATGTTTTCAAGTATGACTTTTAAGATGTCCTCACATCATGGGGAGAGAAAGCTCTCTCAAGTCTCTTGTATAAGGGCACTAACTCCATTCACTAATCACCTACCAAAGACCCCAATTCCAAATACAATCACATTGGGGATTAGACTTCAATGTAATGATTTTTTTGTGGGACACAATCGTTCAGTTTATATCAAATACTATGTCTAATTTATTCTGCAAAATATTTTAAATAAATATAAAAAAAACCCTTTGGTCCTCATATGTGTTTGTTTTGTTGTATATGCTAGTAATTGTTGGAAATCCTAAAAAACAAAATGCTAAAACACACTTGGCATTATTTTGTAACTGGAACTGTTATTAAAAATAAACTATGCTTGGCCAAGAAGTTGCAGTTGTATCATGATCATAAGAGATGGCAAACAAATTTAAACAAAGTATCGCCATGCTTTCTAATATTTCATTTAAGTCTGAATAATTTTAAAATCTATCATTTGGCTATAAATTAATCTTTCATTGGGTGATGCCAAAAGACAAAAATACCAGATAAGCACAGAAATGAACAGCTGATGTTCAGCTTACAAAGATATTCTTGAGATCATTAGAACTAAATCCATGGAGTAAAGCACCACATACAAGATTGGTTCTAAAGAAAACAGAAAAGGCAAACTTTGCAAATGATCAAAAATTCCCCCAAAATTTCTTTATGACAAAATCAAAATCATCTGAAGATAGACATAGTAGTCCTCTTTAAAGCTAATACAGCCAATTTTACCTTCACTGTTGGGATGGATAACTATTTCTTTGGTTAAGCACCAGATGAAATAGTCGATGTTTTAACAATAAATAATCAACATAGTGAGAAGCTTACATTATGAGAGATATTTAGGTACTTGAAATTGCAACTTATGAGTTGGATTCATAGCTCCTAAATCACATTTATTTTCAGGCATTTATGTTCATTTTTCTCTCTCTACCTATGCCCTTTTTCTACCCTCCCTCACTGATTTATTTTTTTGCTAGGCACACATAGTTGAATTTCCTTAATGAAACGTGATTATACTATGACTATACAATAATGCAAATTAGACCATCTTAAAAGTCATACATGAAAACATTTTAGCAAAGAGATTTATACAGAATTATCACTCCTCCCTTGTAGTATGCATTTCCCTCTGTTAAAGTAATTTTCACTTCCTAGGCTTTACTCTTACTCACATCATCACTGTATTTATAAAATTTAGAGATAAACACAACAAAATGCTCTTCTCTAACACTCTAAAGTAAAAACCCATGGTTGTTTATATTTCACTGGACCTAAAGACCTATGTTCATTTTCTACCTAATTATAAAAAGGACTGGTTCTTCAAAAATGTCAAGACAGTAGATATAGGGTTAAGTGAGGTGGCTTAATATAACAAGACTGAGAATTAGAGAACCTAGTGTTTCCTCTCCACAAAGGGCTTATTTCCAACTTAACAAAACAAAGCTCTAGAGTGTTTCCAAGTTTTGAAATAAGAAGGATAAGGAGGGGCGCCTGGGTGGCTCAGTCGTTAAGCATCTGCCTTCGGCTCAGGTCATGATCCCAGGGTCCTGGGATTCAGCCTGCATTGGGCTCCCTGCTCAGTGGGAAGCCTGCTTCTCCCTCTCCCACTCTCCCTGCTTGTGTTCCCTCTCTTGCTGTCTCTCTCTGTCAAAAAATAAAATCTTTAAAAAAAAAGATTAAAAAAAAAAAAGAAGGATAAGGAGGAGCCAGCAATAATAACTGAGGAGGAGAAGCCTCAGAAATAGGAAAAGCAAGTGAAGGAAGTGCCTTAGAAGCCAAATAAAGAAAGTGTCAGGAAGTAGAGAATGACCAACAATGTCAAATTCCCCTGACAGGCTGACTAAAATGAATATTGAGAACTGGATGTTTTTATTATGTACTTTAAAATGTTTATACATGGGGCGCCTGGGTGGCTCAGTTGTTAAGCGTCTGCCTTTGGCTCAGGTCATGATCCCAGGGTCCTGGGATCGAGTCCCACGTCGGGCTCCCTGCTCTGCGGGAAGCCTGCTTCTCCCTCTCCTACTCCCCCTGTTTGTGTTCCTGCTCTCGCTATGTCTCTCTCTGTCAAAAAAATAAATAAAATCTTTAAAATAATAATAAATAAATAAATAAATAAATAAATAAATAAAATAAAATGTTTATACATGTAAACAGTTATATAAGGCTATATATAAATACACATGATTTAGTGATAACATCAAGCAATTGTCACTTGCCAGGCAGTGTTCTAAATGCTTTACATATATTAACTAATTTAAATTTCTAAAAATCGTGTGAGGTAAATGTTCTTGTTATTCTCATTTTATAGATGGATAAACTAATACATACAGGCACACAGTAAGTTGCTCAGAGTCACAAGTACTGTAAACTAAGATTCAAACCCAAGCAGCTAAGATGCAAACCCAGGCAACTAAGATTCAAACTCAGGCAGCTAAGATTCAAATCCTGTCAGCCTGTGTAGACTTCCCCAATGAAGACAGTTCTTTTCTGGTTGTGTTGTCTTTTTAAAACTTTCATATAGGGCGCCTGGGTGGCTCAGTTGGTTAAGCGACTGCCTTCGGCTCAGGTCATGATCCTGGAGTCCCGGGATCGAGTCCCGCATCGGGCTCCCTGCTCGGCAGGGAGTCTGCTTCTCCCTCTGACCCTCCCCCCTCTTATGTGCTCTCTCTCTCTCATTCTCTCTCTCAAATAAATAAATTTAAAAAAAAAACTTTCATATATGGGTGTTTCTGACCTTGGCACCCAAAGACTCAAGCATGGATTTGATATGGTTCACACACACCGTGCCCATAAGGCTTCACTTCCATAGGATGCCATTTGTAGGCAAAGAATGATTATAAACTCATGAGATGCTTTGTTTTTGTAAGAGTGGCTTTGAAGTCTAAATAATAATAGTAATATGTACAACCAGAAAACAGTAGTTTCTAAATCTTTTGTTCTGAAACTCTGTAAAATAATTAGCAAGTTTTCATCAGTGTTTGTGGTAGTCTGTTAGACTCATGAAGAGTTATAAAATACAGTTTCCTGACAAGATTTTTCCAAGTAAGCAGTTACTAGATCATGAAAGAGTCATTTTAACCTTATCTTTAGGTTAATGGGAAGCTTATGTAAAGGATTTAAGCAAGAATACTTTTAAATGTGTGGTGAATTCAAAGTGCAGAATAATTTAATGAGATAAACCTGTGGTCAGGAAGTATGATTAGGTAGCTTCTATAACAACTCGCGCAAGGAATGTGATGGAAGTAGTAATTGATGATGGAAATAAGTGAATAGATTTTAGGGCTATTTGAGGATAGAAATCATATACTTAGTGATTGGTTGAATTTGTAACTCAAAGAAGGAGATAATAATACTCTAAATATTTCATTTGAATAAGATGATGATGCCACCCACTGTCACAGGGAAGACTGAGGAAGGAGTGATTTTAATTAGCAAAACATAAGGAAAAATAATTTTATTTTCAATCTGGTCAGTTTGAGACACCTATAGAACTTTAAAATGGAGATTTCAATAAGCCATATTACAATGGGTCTAAAGATCAGGTGATTGATTTGCATTGGAGGTACTTCTTTAAATCTCACTGAAAAAAAAAAATCACTTCAAGGAAATTTTTCCTACCTTTGTTAAATGTCCTTTTCTCATTTGGACAGAACATAGAAACCATACACATTATCTAAACAGAATTTAATATGACAAACCACTAAACAGTTACAGAAGAACTGAAGAGGATAGGATAGGAATAGGAATGGAATAGGAACAGTGAAGTAATAATACAGAGATAGCAACTGGAATTAGTAGCTACCAACTCAGGGCTATACAGAAAGAGGAAGTTAGATTAGGCTTATAACGATCTAAAATTTGTATCTCGTAGGAAGGGATGCTACCTAATGGGTACTTCAAAAGCTTAACGGCTGGCCTACATAAGTGAGGTCCCAGGTGACAGGTGACTAATGAAATGGAACTGCCCTAATGCCTGGATGCCCTGATGCATGTATGTGTTTGGCAGAAGCAGTTAAAAAAAAAATAAAAAACTTCAGGGGCACCTGGGTGGCTCAGTCGTTAAGTCTCTGCCTTCTGCTCAGGTCATGATTCCAGGTCCTGGGATCGAGCCCCGCATCAGGCTCCCTGCTCAGCGGAAAGCCTGCTTCTCCCTCTCCCACTCCCCCTGCTTGTGTTCCCTCTCTCGCTGTGTCTCTCTCTCTATGTCAAAACAGATAAATAAAATCTTTTTAAAAAATAAATAAATAAAAAAAACTTCAATCCTCAGACTGCTCTTTTCCAGCTTCCTCTCCTGCCTCCTTGCTCACAATCTAGAACACATTCTGAAGGTATTCTACAAGGAACGCCACACATTCCTTTATAACCTCGACCAGGTTGTTTCCTTGTAAGTTCTCTCCCAAACTGATACAGAAAGCAAAAGGCCAAATGGGGAGCAAAGGGTTTACCAAGTTGGAAGTATGCCCCTGCATAATAAAGGAGGAACCATCACATTTCACTCTTGATATAAGAGTACAGAGATGACAGGAGGCCTTCTTTTTTGTTTCTTCTTTCCAGTTCGGCTCTACTGCTTTTTCAATATATAGGCTTAAGTAGGAAGTCAACAATTTCTCAGTTAGCAAGAAACATTTCATTCCAGGGGTTTTCATGTCATTGATCTTTAGTTTCCTATACTATAGATATCACCTTTATTCATAATTTTATATTATTCAATAGACAGGTCAGATAAGCAATTAAAAGCAGCTGGTTAGTAACCATCAAATTAAAACCTATAATTCACTTTATTAATATCTTGCCTGGTTTTCATACCAGTTTGAATATAGAACGGAGAAGTAGTGGTAGTATGCTTGTTTTACTTGCATCATGGGACCCTGGGAATCAAGTATGTTGGCAAATATGGATATAAAATCCATATTTTAATTTTACAATCCCAATCTCTAGTTTGGATATAAAAATTCACATTCAGAATTTAGAACATTAGACGAGCATTTAAAATTCTTAAGCACAAAGCAAAACCTATGCTAAAAACACTTTTTGAGGTTAAGTAATTTCTATGTCATTACTTTATCAGCCTCAAAGTTATGTCAAATACAAAATCATTTAACCTCATTTTACCTGCAAGCTTTTTTTATTATAGAATAAGTGAGGCAATACAGAATTTTCTTCATTTAACTCTCACTTCAACCCACCTCATTATTTTTATGCTTTCTCCATCATTTTTTGGAGGCAGGTCTTTGATTAAACAGAAAAAAGAAAGTAAAGAACTCTGTTGACACCAAAACACCAAGTTATGTATAGAAAGTAGTTGTTAATTAGGAAGAAAATGGTGATTTGACCTGTAGACTTTTCACTCTGAAGGACTAATGAAACCTGCTAGAATAAAAAACCTGAAGAATCCAAAATCCCCTTCCAGTTCTCCTTCTTGTCACCCACATTGGAGAAAAATCTCTTGCTTCCCTTCCCACCCCCAGCCAAGGATGTCCAATGCACAAGTGGCTGGTATTTCTTTCTTTTTTTTTTTTAAGATTTATTTATTTATTTGAGAGAGACATATGTGTGCATGAGTCGGGGGGGGAGGTGGCAGGCAGAGGGAGAGGGAGAGAAATCTCCAAGAAGATTCCCCGCTGAGCGGGAAGCCTGACTTGGGGCTCGATTCCAGGACCCTAAGATCATTATCTGAGCCAAATCAAGAATCTGATGCTCAACCAACTGAGCCACCCACGTGTCCCCACAAGTCACTGGTATTTCTGACCCCATATACAGACATATGTAGACAATGGAGGTGAGGATGGGTTATCCTAGGAAAAGGAATGGAAGGGAAAATCAGATGTTCAGGAGATTCAGATTTTGATGGACCGATTAGAGATTCAGTATGCAAAGCAAAGAACATTTAAAATTTATATTCTGGTCTCCATGAGCACTCTTGATTATCCAATAATATTTTTTATATTAATGAACCATTCCTCTTTCCCTTTATAGATACTGCAAGGCATAATTATGAGATTAAGCCAATTTCAATTTATTCTCCATTTAAATCACATTCACTGTTCTTGTTACTACACAAATGTCCTGTTAAGAATTCTGGTTTTGTGTGAGTTTGGCTCTGGGGTTTTGGGGCAAAAAGTTATGAGTCCACCTTAGGCCTCAGTATAAATCAAGGGTAATCACGGAGCTATGAGTTTAATAACCTACAACTCAATTAAAAAAGACATGCATGATTGTAATGTTCTTTTGCTTCCTCTCCATCCCCAGCCAGCAATGTCCAATGCAACAACTGGCTGGAATTTATGACCCCATTTTTCATTTTAATCCTTTTATAGGTATAATTTACATTCAATAAAGTGCACAGATTTCAAATGTACTGTTTGATAAGTTTTGATAAAGGTACACATGTAAGCACTACCCTAACAAGATACAGAACATTTCCATTATCCCAGAAAGTTCTTATATAATCAATGTCACCACCCCTCACAATCCCAGCCCTAGATAGCCACTGATCTACTTTCTTTCAATATAGATTAGTTTTGTCTGCTCTAGAATTTGATATATGGAATCATACTTATGTAATCTTTTGAGCCTGGTCTCTTTGGTCAACATAATGTTTTGGAGATTCATTGATGTTGTTGCTTATGTCAGCCCTCTACTCCTTTTTTATTGCTAAATAGTATTCCATCATATGGATATATCACAATCTATTTACCATTCTCCTGTTGATGGACATTTGTTGTTTCTAGTTTGGGGCTATTATTAGTAGAGCTTCTATGAATAATCTTTTCAAATTTTTCTAAACATATAGGCTTTATTTGAATTAATACCTAGGAGTGGAATTGCTGATCATAGGATAGGAGTATATTTCACTTAATTATAAACTGCCAAATATTTTTCCTAAGTAATTGTCCCATTTCATATTTTCTCCAGCAATTGTATAAGAATTTTAATTGTTCCATGGGTGGTTCAGTCAGTTAAGCGTCCGACTCTTGGTTTCGCCTCAGGTCATGATCTCAGGGTCATGAGATTGAGTCCCATATTGGGCTCTGTGCTCAGCAGGGAGTCTGCTTCTTTCTTTTTCTCTGATTCTCTCCCTCTCTCCCTCTCCCTCTGTCCCTCCTCCCTCTCGTACATGCTCTCTAAATAAGTGAGCAAATAAATAAATAAATAAATAAATAAATAAATAAATAAATAAAAATTGTTCCATTTCCTTACCAACACTGATATTGTCTGGTTTTTGCCACTGGTGAGTACCCAACCTGCCAGCAGCAGATACCAATGCTGAACATTTAATAAGGCAACATTTCTTGGATGAATAGACCACTGCCTTACCACAGAATAATTTCTAAACTTTGTCACCAAAGTGGTCAGGGGGAGAAGAAGGAAGTGGACCATAATTTATCTTTACAGAATTTGATATAATCTCTAGACAGGTTTTCCTTGCTTATTTACAATGTCTTTATAGTCACCACTATCCCAGATCTTACTAAAAGCCTTTTTCATTCACATGATACCTACCACACACATTACCTAAGTCCAGGTGATCCATATTACAACAAAAAATGTGATAATGGGCTCATGATACAGAAACAATTGATCTATTAGAATTATGGAATAGTCTTCTGAAAACAGTCAACATGCCCAAAGTGGGGAAAAACAATATTGAGTTAGGGCATTGTCCTTCAGGTTGCAATATAATGACTGAACCAATGAGGGATATATATTACTGTGTCTTCTATTGCTAGAATTCATTGGCCTGGGAACTACAATTGTGATGAAGAATGTCTCCTCCCACAGTTAAGCCATATCACACACTATCACACTTTTCACTGCTTGTGGAAATTTTGCTTCCCTTTTCTACAATCATCGTCTCTGCTAGATAAAAATCCCTGTTTCCTAGGAAGATAATACTTCCTCCAGGGGATATAATTAGTTTTTCTAACCTAGGAGTTGTGACTGTTGTCTGGTCACTTTGAGCTCCTCATGTTGTGGAACAACATGTGAATAAAGGACTTACACTACTAGCCTGAATAATAGATCCTGATTACATAAGGAACCAGAGTTTAACAAAATCTAGGATAAGTATGTCCAGAAACCAGCTGATATACTGGTTATTCTCTATGTATTTTCCTGTTTAGTAAGAACCACCAATAAGCAATAATAACAACCACAATACAACCTGGGCAGCAGAAGGAAGAGCTCTAAAGTTTAAGAATAAAGATCTAAGTCACATAAGCCAGACCACCTAAAATATTAGCAGAAGATGAGGAGAATCTAGAATGAGTAGATGAGAAGAAAAATGATGCATATTAATTATGACTTCAAGACTAAATAGCGTAGCAGAGATTGTATCTTGTTTCACTAACACTCTTACTAGAGTCCTCCAAAAGATTATAACTGACCTCTAACTTGAAGAACGGTACCCTTCTCCTTTGAGGGAACAGGTGAGGACATCTTTATTAAAAAAAAAAAAAAGATTTTATTTATTTTAGAAAGAGAGTGTGTGTATGCGCAAGTGAGCAGGGGAGGAGAAAAGGTGGGGGAGAGGGAGAGAATCTGAAGCAGACTCCAGGCTTAGCATGGAACCTGATGCAGGGCTCAATCTCATGACCCTGAGATCATAACATGAGCTGAAACCAAGAGTTGCTTAACTGATTGAAGCACCCAGATGTCCCGACATCTTTATTCTTATTTAAAAAAATGGAGGTTCGGTATTTTAAAATGGAATCTCTATAGAATGGAGAGTATAAGTGATTCGAGTGATGCAAGAAATAGACTGTATTTGATAAATCTTATGTGCCTCTTCAGTTTCCCTTAACTGCCTCTTTCTTTCTGAATGCATCATTCACCTCCTTGACCATGCTGCCATAACCATGGCATAGTCCCTTGTTCTTGGACATCAGAGCATAGCGACCAGCTACACTCTTGTGTTTTGTTTTATTTCTGTGTCTTCTTGTCACTTTCAAATTTGGATGAAATGCATTAACGACAGTTGTGGTATTTGAAATCTTGAACTGTCGTTTAAGTGGCTATATGATGCAAATTAGATGTGATGGGAAAGCTAATTTTCCATGGGGTGAAGTTTAACCAATGGAAAATAGGAGAAGAGAAGGATTTTGACAGAGACATTTCCCTTCCTTCCTCTTCTCCACGGACTATTCCAAAAGATAGTTGCTCCTTGTCATCTTGCCTAAGAAGTTTCTGTATGCCAAGTAAATGCATCTGATTGTGACATGCTCTCGTCACTGCAGCTCATTAAGAAGCATGAGCATAGGAAGTAACACAATTTTTTGCACTGATTAACTTTCCTTTACATCCCTTCTCTTTTTACTTGCTGTTCTGTTCTGCACCTTCCAGATGAGTTATAAGCACTTTAATCCTTGCCTCAGGTTCAGTTTTTAGAAGACCAGTAGTTTTCTAAAGAGTAGTCTATTGCTGAATTTTTATTGAGGCATTTAATATTAATTTTATACATGTACATTACAGCAGATAAAAGCATGAACATTAAAGGCAGCCACCTGAATCAAATCTCAGTTACTTATCAGCAATATGTCCTTAGACATATCACCTAATATTCTGTGATCCTCAGTTTTCTCATCTGGAAAAAAAGTGATAACAGAGAGAGAGGGTAGTAAGTAATTAAAAATGTGTATCAACTAATTTTTTTACAACTATGTGTAGTCAGCCCAATACTTCTCTGTTAAATACCTCCCCACTCTCCATTCAAATTCATGATTAAATAAAATCTTCAATTTTGTAAGACCTGACAGACTCTACTTACTGCTGATTTGTCTTATAGGATGAGCATCAGAATCAGAGTAGGTAAATCACAGTTTTTTTTCTTGGGTATTTTCAAATAAAGTGAAGAAAGAATTCCGCCCTGGGAGTCGAAGATAAAAGTTGTGAAAGCCAGGAGTTATCATTGACTATGTTCCCTGTCATATGGAGAAAACTCATTCTACAGGAAAATAGAATCTGATATTAATAAAGGAGTAGAGCTAAGAGATTGAGACTGACTCTTGATAACTGCTAAATTCCAGATATTAGTCATCGATGAGACTCAACTCTACCTTTACCTAAGCCTGGATCTTTGGGCCTGATTTGATTTTTTGAGCCAATAAATTTCCAGTTTTGCTTAAACTAATCTTATTTGCATTTCTGACAACCACAACTTCAAAAAAAGGAAAACATATAGGCATTTAGTACAATACTTAACCACCTAGAAAGTCCTCAATTAATGGTAATACACATATTTTGGAATAATTAATTCATTAAAAAGAGTACAAGATAAAAATTTTTAAGACCTTTCTGGGCATATATGAAATTCCTATATAACTCCTTAAGTAGAAATACTGGTCTTTTAACTACAACTCAAAAGAATAAATTGTGAGAATGATCTCCCAAAGGGAAGAAAGAGCTGACAATGGAGTAAAATAATAAGAAAGATGGGCATTGGCTTAAATGAGATCTCTTTTCAACTCTCCCCCAGTGGCTATCCAAGTTGAAAGTGACACAGCAACAAAAAAAGTCCCAAGGCTGAAGAAATAAAAAAATAAAGAGAATTCCCAGGCCTATTGGCCCACATTTCATCATTTCACATGTCAGTTTCCAGTTTCAAAGAAATGTTCAGCTAGAGGTCTGGGAACCAAATTTTTTTCCACAAAGCATACTTCCAGGGTTAAATGGATACAGGATGTGTCTACATAGGACAAGCAATCTGTGTCTTCAGTGACATTAACAATTATTACCCTCAATTTTTGCTACTAAAAGGAATGTTTGTGCATAAATAAAGATACTCAGAGAAGTGAGAAGAGAAAATATTTGAGGATATTTGGGGAATTCCTGTATCACAGTGACAGATACAACAGCATTTATTGAATTTCCTTTTTTTTTTTTTTAAAGATTTTATTTATTTATTTGAGAGAGTGAGTGAGAGAGAAAGCCCAAGCAGGGGGAACATCATTGGGAGAGGGAGATGCAGGTTCCCCACTGAGCAGAGAGCCCGATGTGGGGCTCGATCCCAGGACCCTGAGATCATGACCTGAACTAAAAGCAGACACTTAACCAACTGAGCCACCCAGGAGCCCCTATTGAATTCCCTTTATATATTTATACTGTATGAGAAGGTAACTAGAGATTTTAAAAAGGCATTCTTAAAGTACAGTAAATTGTAGTAAATGTTTACAACACTTACATTTACCAAGTAATGTATCATAAAGGAGATAATATGGTGGCAGTATATTGTTTATAAAGCTGTAACTGTAAACTCTGGTAACAGCACTGATTTTTTTAATACGTGGAGGAAAATGTATTATTTATTTGGGATAGGAGAATGATATTCTTTTAACCATATTCTTCCAGCACAGCCACTCACATAGGATGATTAAGAGACAGTTATTTGGAGATGACTTTTATTTGGAGTCCAAGTAGATTTACATGCTAAAGTACATTCCACAAAATATAGGGAATTTTGCCAATTTTAAATTCAGATAAAATCAGATAGAAGAAACTAAGAAGCAAATCAAAACTCCCAAATGTAAGAACATAATGTGGTGTTAAAGGAAGGATTCCAGGAAGCTGCAGCGACAAAGAACAGTTACACAGAGGCTACCATACCTTCTCACATTTCTAATGAAAACACCCAATCCTTAAGACAAGTTCCGTCAGTCCTTAAGCACCACCCACTTCCATTTCTCCTCGCCCTATTAAGTCCTGTTACTTGTATCCTTGGAACACTAAGTTTGTGATCAGCCTGGATGCATCTCCTCCTCCTAGCTTCGACTGGTCAGAATGCCTAAAAACATCTCAATGTCAAAATGACACTATTTCCCTCACACCACACACAGCACCATGCCAGGAGATGGACTAGAAGACTTCCCTTCTGGCTACCACCCAAATATTGCCATTTCCAACAATTTTCGGCTTTAAAAAAACACCAGTTCTGCTGAAAATCATGTCTTCCGTGTATCCTGTGATTACAGTAGTTCTACTGTGATCTCGCCTAGTCACTCTTTCTCAGGAACGGAAGGCCAAGGACTACATCTGCCCGCATATTCACATGCGTTGGCCATGTTGTGAGAAAGGACACATCCGGCACTGGGGGCTCTCAGATCCCTGGCATCTTTACTTTACCCCAAGGTACCACAGCGGGTACTGCTCTACACCAGTGTACGGAGGCCGATCTCCGTTTTCTTCACAACTCTCTCTTGCTTCCTATGCTTAAGTGTCATTGCTTTCCCTTCTGTTCCTCAAACTGGCATATTTCTATTCATTTTGAAGGTTGACTTTAACAGTGGGGAGGTAGGCAAATGAAAGGCTCTTAATAACTCCTGTTTTATGAACTCTGATAGCAGGAAGGGAAAAATGAAGGGGGGGGCAATCGGAGGGGGAGACAAACCATGAGAGAAACAAACAATGCAATATATGTTAAGAAAAAAAAAAAGAAGAAGAAGAAGAAGATAGCAGGAGGGGAAGAATGAAGGGGGGGGATCGGAGGGGGAGACGAACCATGAGAGACGATGGACTCTGAAAAACAAACTGAGGGTTCTAGAGGGGAGGGGGGTGGGAGGATGGGTTAGCCTGGTGATGGGTATTAAAGAGGGCACATTCTGCATGGAGCACTGGGTGTTATGCACAAACAATGAATCTTGGAACACTACATCAAAAACTAATGATGTCATGTATGGTGATTAACATAACATAAGAAAAAAAACATTCTCCATTACGGGGGACATTTGTTGTCCTGATTTACTGTGAGAAGATAGGACATAAAAGTGAAGCCTTAGGTAGTACACCTCACCCTGGGTATGGATGCTGGTCAAGCTTTTGGCCTTCAAGTATTTTCATTTGTTCACCACAAATGGAGACACCATATCCCTCCCAGGCCTACAGATCATATTTGTTAGATTCTCTACTTCTAAATCTTCCTTAGTTAGGCACCTCTGCCAGTGCAGGCCCTAATCTAGCCTTCTAACAAATGGATTATTATGTTTCCACAGCTTTGGTTCTGCCAGCATCTTATGTTTGCTTTTAAACTCAACAGTATCCAGCTCAAGTTAAGATCTGCTGAAAATACCTTAAGCTCTTTCAACCCTGGCCACCTGGGTGGCTCAGGCAGTTAAGCGTCTGCCTTCAGCTCAGATCATGATCCCAGGGTCCTGGGATTGAGCCCCACATCCGGCTCCCTGCTCAGCGGGGAGCCTGCTTCTCCCTCTCCCCTCCCTCCCTCCCTGTTTCTCTCAAATAAATAAATAAAATCTTTAAAAAAAAAAAGCTCTTTCAACCCTTCTATTTCTGGGGTTAAGCTCTTGACTTTTATACATGAATGTTCAAATTAGCTATTTGTTAGACTCCGCAAATAAAGTAGAGATCCCCTCTTTCTTTTCAAGCTGAAGGTAACCTATTAGCTCTTCTGTCAGGTGGACATCTGCTCACCTCTATCACCTTTAGTAACTCACTGTGCTTTATTAGGCACAGTGTAGTATGTGTAGGTGTGTCTAATTGTCTCTTTGTTTTTGAAGACTTTTCCACTACAGTGATTACCCATGATCTTAATTCTTATATTACACTTTATTTCTTGTTTCTTTTCAGTATAATATTTTCCTCATAAAGATCTTTTGAAGATACAAAAAAACCGTCCGAATTTAACTATACATGTAACATGATAGTTATATTTTTTCTGAAGAGCTCAAGCTTACTTTGTATGTTTGAGATTTTCTAGCAATATAAGTATTATTTCAAATTGCATTCTCTATTTCCTTTACTTGGAAATCACCATGTGTTTCTTAATGTTCTTTATGTTACCTGATGAAGACTTTTTTTCCTAGACATTTTTACCCCAGTTTTTAAGGGAAAGTAAATTAATTAAACCAGGCATTGGGATGGACTTTCAAAATAAAGCACTTTATTAATCCACATCACAAGTTTAGGAGTGAGGTTCAATTATTCTTATTAGCAATCAAAATGTAGTCTTTAAAGATACTAAGCAACTTCACTAAATTTTCACAAATTGGTACTAGAACTGGAATTGAAACCCAGGTTGGACCCAGCCCAGGGCGCTACTTATTCCAAAACGCTATGCGGGATTTTCTAAATAAAGTTGAGTTAGTCAAATAAACAAGTCTCCTGACAAATTAGTTCTTCTAAGCTTCTGAGAAATGAATTCACAAGGCTATCATAAAACCCTATATTCCAGAAAACCAAAGGTTGGCCTTTAATGCATTCTATGTAATCAACTGTTTACTTACCGTTTGTTTTGTTTTTTTTCCCTTCTAAGTCAACAAAGCAAAATAAGAATTGATTTGTGCTTGTAAATCATTTCTGCTTATATCTTCCAACATATTACTTTTTTTTCCACAAAATTTATTACTTTGATACATTTTGCAATGTAAAATCTTCCCTTAATCTTCCCATTGAATTTTTCATCTCAGACATAATTCTCATTTTGAGAAGTACAATTTGCACACACACACACAAAGAAAACTTGTCTCTGTAAGTGTAACATGTTTGTTACATTATTTTATGTAACATCTTTTTATGTTACATGTTTGTTATGGACTAAACTGTGTCTCCCAAAAGTCATATGTTTAAGTCTTAACCCCCAGCACTTCAGTAAGTGACTATATTTGTAGATAGGGCCTGGAAAGAGGTAACTAAGTTAAAATGAGGCCCTTAGGGTGGGCCCTAATCCAATCTGCCTCCTGCCTTTATAAGAAAAGGAAGAGACACCAGGAAATGTATGCATAGTGAGGAAAGGCCATGTGAAGACACTGTAAGAAGTCAGCCTTCCACAGGCTAGGAAGAGAAGTCTTACCAGAAACCAATCTTTCTTTCTTTTGTTTTTGTTTTTTTAAAGATTTTATTTATTTATTTGAGAGAGAGACAGAGTAGGAGAGCAGGGGGATGGTGGGGGAGAGGCAGGGGAAGGGGAGAGGGACAAGCAGATTCCCTGCTGAGTGTGCAGCCAGATGTGGGGCTAGATCCCAGGACCCCAGGACTCTGAGATCATGATCCAAGTGGAAGTCAGACCCTCGACCAACTGAACCACCCAGGCACCCCAGAAACCAATCTTTCTGACACCTTGATCTTGGACTTCTAATCTCCAGAATTGTTAAAAAATAAATTTCTGTTGATTAAAGCACCCAGTCTGTGGTATTTTGTCATGGTGACTCCGGCAAAATAACACAGTGCTCAATAGTTCCTTTAACTTTTGAATATGTGGAAAGCAAACCAGTGTATTTCATGTATCAGTTATCAGTCAGTTTCAATTTGATTTTTCTCTTTTTTCTAGGTCTTATTTTCTTGCTTCTTTGCACGCTTAGTAATTTAATTGAATGCCACCCATTATGAATTTTAACTTTTTGGGTGCTGGATGTTTTTGTATTCCCTTTTCTGCACTTTGTTCTTGGATATGTTTAAGTAACTTAAATACAGTTTTGATGAGGGAAACAAAAACAAGAGAAATGTAGCTTAAATTAAATCTCCTTACAGCTTGCAGCCCACTGATAGATACCTGGAACATGCAGAGCATGACCTTCCTCAAGGAACTCACGGCCACCTCTGTGCCTTAATGTTTATGTTTTATTAAAGACTGAAAGTAACCTTATCTTAACAGCAGCTAGCCCCTCAAGGTTCTGAAAACTTTGCTTCAAAATTCCGTAGAAACTTTATCTCTACCCCTCCCTCCCTCCACAACCTTATAAGTATATAATCAGTCATTCTTCACAATCCCAGTGTAGCTCTTTCTGCCCATCGGTCCTGTCCCTGCGCTATAATAAAATCATCTTTTTGCACCAAAAATGTCTCAAGAATTCTTTCTTGGTCATTCACTCACAAACCCAAAAACTTCCAAATTTCCTCAGTTTGATCTTTTGGGTCTTGCTTTTAAGATTTTTTAGGTAGAACCAGAGCAGCATTTAGTCTATGGCTAACTATTCCCTACTACTAAGGTAATATAATTCTGAATACTCTATCCAAAGTCCATGAGTTATACAATTTTCCAGGCTGGTTTATATGGCAGCAGGCATTAACTGTTTCAAGTACTGTCCCAGGGAATACCAGGGACTCTTCCCTTTTGTCCTTCTTCAAAATATCAACTCCATACTGCTTAAAAGAGATGAACTTGAAATATGAAGAGAGAAATATAATTGATTGGATCTTTTGGAGGGGAGAGGGATGGTAAATTTCATCTTCCGGCTAGGACTTCCAGCATTATGTTGAATAAAAGTGGGAGAAACTGCATCCTTATTTGTTCTTTATCTTAGAGGAAAAAGTTTCACTTTTTTATGAATGATTATGATGTTAGCTGTGTCCTCGTCATTACAGCGTTTATAAGTTTGAAGTGCATTCCTTCTATATCTAGTCTGTTGAGAGTTTTTATCATGAAAGCTTATTGAATTTTATTAAATGCTTTTCCTTCATTTCTTAAGATGATTATGTGATTTTTATCCTTCATTCTGTTAATGTGGTGTATCATATTAATTGATTTTCATATGTTGAAACATCCTTGGATCTCAGGGATAAATCCTAGGTCATAGTATATAGATCCTTTTAATGTACTATTGAATTCAGTTTGCTAGTATTTTGTTGATAATTTTTGCATCTATGTTTATCAGGGATATTGTTCTGTAACTTTATTTTTTTTGTAGTGCCCTTTATGGGCTTTAGTATCAGGTGTTGCTGGGCTCATAAAATGAGTTTGGGAGTTTTCCCTCATCTTCAATGTTTTGGAAGAGTTTGAGAAGAGCTGGCATTAATTCCTTAAATGTTTGGTCATGTTTACCTGTGAAGCCATATGATTCTGTGCTCTTCTTTATTGGGAGGTTTTCAATTACTGCTTCAATCTCCTTACTTGTTATTGGTCTGTTCAGACTTTCTACTTCTTCATAATTCAATCTTGGTAGGTTCTGTGTTTCTAGGAATTTAAGAACTTTCTATCAAAAGAAACAATCAAATGAGCAAAAATACAATGTACAGAGTGAAGGGTGATAATTGCATGGCAGCTATCTCACAAAGGGCTCAACACTGGTCCAGATTGTTCTTCAGAAAAGCTCAAAAAGCATCTAAAATAATTTCTCAACAATAACTCCACATTCTAGCAGCATCATCCAATTCTTTGAGTAATGACAAATTTTCCCAACCTGTCTTTTTGTTTATTTCTTTGTAGTTGGAATCCATGAGCAATAAGAAATACATTCATAATTCTTGGTAAACATAAAAGATAGAGTAGGAGGAAGATAGCCAGCCTACCTCTCAAGTGACCTTATAATTTAGGGATGGCATTTAGTGATACAGAGATTCATGAAATCTTATTAATTTGTTAAAAAAGATGTCAGTCTCCTATGTTGTACCACATATTTTGCCAAACATAGAATAAGTACAAACTTCTTATTACAATAAGAACACTTATAATGAGATCTATCCCTTTTTTCTTAAGATTTATTTATTTAGTTTAGATAGCGCTTGAGAACAAGAGTGTGAGTAGGGGAGGGGCAGAGAGAGAGGGAGAGACAAAATCCTAAGCAGGCTCTATGCTCAGTGTGGAGTCTCATGTGGGGCTTGATCTCAGAACCCTGAGATCATGACCTGCGCCAAAATCAAAAGCCAGACACTTAACTGACAGGCACCCAGGTGCCCTGAGATCCACCCCTTTAACAAATTTTTAAGTATATGATCAAGTATTATTAACTATAGGAACAATGTTGTACAGCAGATCTCTAGAACTTAATCATTCCGTATAACTGAAACTTTATACCCATTTATTAACAGCCTTCTTTCTTTAAGGAGTTTATAGCAATGGACTGTAGACAAACAATCTACAGAACAAAGCAAATGAATAAAAACCCAAAGGCATTACTTAGTTAACTATATGCAAGTACTGAGGGCAGAAACATCAGGAAATATTCAAGGAACAGTAATATCTGGCGTTGGCTGAAATAAATAGGAGTGTTGGAGAGAACTACAGGAAATGGGAAAAGAAAGTTCAACACTTATCTCATAAGGTTTCTTGGGCTTATTCTGAAATCCATAGAGAAATAATGCAGAATTTTAAGCAGGTGTTCAAAAAATCACACTGGTGATATAGAAAATTCATTTCAATTATGTTGTTAGGGAGGGCTTCTCCAATTGAAATATAAATGGCAAGGAAGGAGCCAGCCAAGCAACAAACATGGGGGAAAATATTCTAGTGACAGGAATAAATAAGCCCAATATTTGAATGAAGCTTGGCAAGTTTCAGGAACAGAAATAAAGTCACAGTGAATGAAATGTGATGATCTAGAGAAAGAATAATACAATTTGTAATTCTAAGCAAAGGTCAAATAACTTCAAGTCATCTTAAAAGGTTTGGATTTTCTTCTAAGTGTAATTTAAAACAATTGGAACATGAGCAACAGAGCAAAATTATCTCTTTTTTTTTAAAAAAAAATTAATTCTGGGGCGCCTGGGTGGCTCAGTTGGTTAAGCGACTGCCTTCGGCTCAGGTCATGATCCTGGAGTCCCGGGATCGAGTCCCGCATCGGGCTCCCTGCTCGGCAGGGAGTCTGCTTCTCCCTCTGACCCTCCCCCCTCTCATGTGCTCTCTCTCATTCTCTCTCTCAAATAAATAAATAAATAAATAAATAAATAAAATCTTTAAAAAAAATCATTTAAAAAAATTAATTCTGCCTGTTGGGTGAAGAATGAATTGTAAAAGGCAAGAGCAGAACAATAGAGTAGAAGATATAGTAGATATGTCATATTATCTAGGAATATGTTTACGGTGGTAGGAAGGAAAAGAAATAGAATTACCTGTAAAGTGGATTAAAAATGCAGCATATATGACTAGAAGAGGAATTGAATTGGGGAAGTGTTGTAAGAGACCTAAGGGTGTTGCTTCAAAAACTAGGTGAATTATAGCAGCATTTAGTGAAATAGGGACCCATAAATGAAAATCAAGCCACAAATGGAGATGTCACAAAAACATTTTCCTAGATTTCTGGATTGTGTTGCGTGGTAAACAAAAATTCTGAATATAGGACAAAACTAGGTGATGCATTCTGAGGCCATAAAGAATCTTGGTTAAATTTCCATGACCTAGAGTCAGAAAGAGTTGTGTTCAAAATCCTGCTACTAACTTTACCCTATGTGCATATGGATGACTGTGGACAACCTAAATAACTTTCAGCTTCCTCACTGACAATCATACCATTTTGATTCTTATAGATTTCTTACAAGGGTTAAATAAATTAATGCTTGTAAAGACCTGCAAATTGCTGTGTACATAGTAAAGTCATTCTCTCTCTCTCTCCCTTTATCTCTGTCTCTCCATATATCTATAGAGTATGGAACACATATTAGTACTACCATTACTACTAACTACATCTTGGAACTGTTTTAAGAACTGAAGATTCTGCCCAGGAGAGGGCATTAGATGATGATTACGTGATCATAAAAGAAACTGAATAGAGACCAAAGAAATCAGAGGAAGAGTATTTTTTTCTAAATTCTAGGAAATAGTGCTAAATATTGACCAGATATGCTGAAAAATGTACAAAAAGATACAGATAATAAAAGTCACCAATGAATTTGTCAAATTATGCCTATAATTTCTTAATATACTCAGGAAGTTGAGTTTCTTGAAAAGATGGAAGCGGAATCCAGATAGACTCTTAGCAACTATGTATTATAAACCATAGGTTAAAATTATTTCAACAAAAAAATTAATTGTATGGATTTTGAAGACATTTTCCTCTAAACAAATGATGCTATTTTATTTTATTTTATTTAAAGATTTTATTTATTTATTCATGAGAGACAGAGAGAGAGAAAGAGAGAGAGAGGCAGAGGGAGAAGCAGGTTCCCAAGGAGAAGGGAGCCTGATGTGGGACTCGATCCCAGGACTCTGGGATCATGACCTGAGCCGAAGGCAGATGCTTAACCATCTGAGCCACCCAGGTGCCCCCCAAATTATGCTATTTTAAAGAAGAAGTAAGAGATTAATGCACTCAGCAAGGGAGACAGTCGACAAAACCAAAAGATAACCTATGGAATAGGAGAAGATATTTGCAAATGACACATCAGATAAAGGGCTAGTATCCAAGATCTATAAAGAACTTCTCAAAATCAACACCCAAAAAACAAATAATCCAGTTAATAAATGGGCAGAAGACATGAATAGGCATTTCTCCAAAGAAGACATTAGAAACGGCCAACAGACACATGGAAAAAATGCTCCACATCACTTGGCATCAGGGAAATACAAATCAAAACCACAATGAGATACCACCTCACACCAATCAGAATGGCTAAAATTAACAAGTCAGGAAACAACAAATGTCAGCAAGGATGTGGATTCCTACCTCTTACACTACTGGTAGGAATGCAAGTTGGTACAGCCACTCTGGAAAACAGTATGGAGGGTCCTCAAAAAGTTAAAAATAGAGCTCCCCTACGACCCAGCAATTGCATTACTAGGTATTTTCCCAAAGGATACAAATATAGTGATCCAAAGGGGCATCTGCACACCAATGTTTATAGCAACAATGTCCACAATAGCCAAACTATGGAAAGGGCCCAGATGTCCAGCAACAGATGAATGGATAAAGAAGTTGTGGTGTATATATACAATGAAATATTATTCAGCCATCAAAAAAAATGAAATCTTACTATTTGCAATGACATGGATGGAACTAGAGTGTATTATGCTAAGCAAAATAAGTCCATCAAAGAAATTTAATTATTTTATGATTTCACTCATATGTGGAATTTAAGAAACAAAACAGAGGATCACAGGGGAATGGAGGGAAAAATAAAATAAGACAAAATCTGGGAGGGCGACAAACCATAATGGACTCTTAACTATAAGAAACAAACTAAGGGTTGCTGGTGGGGTGGGGGTTGGGGGATGGGGTAACTAGATGATGGACATTTAGGAGGCTACATCATGTAATGAGCACTGGGTATTATATGCAACTGATGAATCACTGAACTCTACCTCTGAAACTAATAATATACTATATGTTAATTAATTGAATTGAAATTAAATAAAATTTAAAAATATAAATAAATTTTTAAAAAAAGATGAATGCACTTAACATTTTGATCAACAATCTCCTTCTGGACTTATTCAAGGATTAAATCCTGAATTATTTCATTATATTACTCATAGTTACATGAGCAGATTAATGTTAATAGTAAACTTTAAGTACGCACTAAAACTATCATAAATAGCTCTATGTATAAATTACAGAAGTTAAAAAGCTAGTATTTTCCTTTGCTAAATAAGATACATATTTTCTGTTCTCTACAAGAAGACCATGTTGAATTAAGCTTTTGAGCATCTTTTATATTTGACTTTTAAAAAAGAAAATAAGGATATCAAGAGTGTATCAGTTAAGGGGCACCTGGGTGGCTCAGTTGGTTAAGCGTCAGACTCTTGGTTTTGATTTGGGTCATGATCTCAGGGTCTTGGGATTGAGCTCCTTGTTGGGCTCTGCGCTCAGCAGGGAGTCTGTTTGAGGATTCTCTCTCTCCCGCTCCCTCTGCCCCTCCCCTCCGTGTTCTCTCTCTCTCTCTAAAATAAATAAATCTTTATAAAAGATTATTGAAGTATAATTGACCTCTATAATGTTAGATTAGTTTCATATGTACAGCATATTGATTTGACCTTTTTTTTTTTTTTTTTTTTTGCGGGGAGAGGGGATTCAGTCTTTATTCCAAGCATCCATATGCCTAGCTAAAATTTATAGTTACATTTATTTTTTTATTTTAATTCTAGTATAGTTAACATACACTATTATATTAGTTTCAGGTGTACAATAGAGTGATTTCAACACTTCCATACAACACCTTGTGCTCATCACAAATGCATTCCTTAATCCCTATCACCTGTTTCACCCATCCCTCCACCCACCTCCCCTCTGGTAACCATCAGTTCTCTATAGTTAAGAATCTGTTTCTTGGTTTGTCTCCTCTTTTTTTTCCTTTGATCATTTATTTTTTCTTAAATTCCACCTGAGTGAAATCATATGGCATTTGTCTTTCTCTTGATTTGACAATTCTATACATTACTCAAGGCTCACCATGATAAGTTTAGTCAACATCTGTCAGTATACATTATTACAATATGATTGACTATATTCCCTATGCTGTACTTTTCATGACTTGTTTTGTAACTGGAAGTTTGTATTTCTTAATCTTCTTCATCTATTTTGCCCATCCTCACCCACAATCTCCTCTCTGGCAACCACCAGTTTGTTCTTTGTATTTAAGAGTCTATTTGTTTCTTTTTTTTTCTTTTTTTTTTTTTTAGATTTTATTTATTTATTTGAGAGAGAGGGAAAGAGAAAGGGAGAGCACAAACAGGGGGAGTTGCAGAGGGAGAGGGAGAAGCAGGCTCCCCGCTGAGCAGGGAGCCCGATGTGGAGCTTGATCCTAGGACCCTGGGATCATAACCTGAGCCTAAGGCAGATGCTTAACCCAATGAGCCACCTAGACGCCCCTGTTTGTTTCTTTTTTAGATTCCACATATAAGTGAATTTATATGGTATTTGTCTTTCTCTGAATTATTTCACATTGTGCTAACAGCTTTATATGTATATATAAGTATCTCCCTTTAAAAACTTTTTTTAAAAGATTTTATTTATTCACTTGAGACACAGAGATACAGAGAGGGTGAGAGAGAGCATGAGCAGGGAGAGAGGCAGAGGGAGAGGGAGAAGCAGGCTCCCCGCTGAGCAGGGAGCCTGATGCGGGGCTCGATCCCAGGATGCTGGGATCATGATCTGAGCTGAAGGCAGACGCTTAATGAAGCAAAAAACCTACAGATCATAAGTAATTTGCCCATTGTTGAGTAATAAAATTTCTGAATAAAATATAATAGCTAAAAAATATCAACCTAAATACATACTATGCTTCACTGATTTCATTTCAATATTAAGAAAATGTGTATGTGTGGGTGTGTAAGTTTGTATGTAGTGTGCTATTATGCAGATATAGTCTAATTGTGCCTTTTCGTTTTGCCTAGTGTATACTGTTTTCTATGGTTGAACCTCCTTAACCCATGTGAATTATTTATTTTAATGTCATATGTTCACATAAAAATAATTCCTATTCCATTTATTAATAGCCTGCCTCAGATACATACATTTTATAAAATAAAGTGGTTTGGGTACCATTCTCCAAAGCAATATTGCAGACTTGGGCTACTAAATTGTGCAGAAGCCAATTCTAGTTGAAATAATGCAGATTAGCTTCACAGCCTCTTATTTGCACAGATCCCCCTCCACTGACATGGAACTGCCTTAGAATTGTGTTCACACAGTCATTTTGTATTCCCCTTAGTGGACCACCAAAATTATATAAATCTGTGGTCTCACAAGCCCTGGAATCCATTGTTGTAATGCAACATTGAAAACTTGGTTAGATCAATCCAGTTCAGGTACTTTATCAAATCTTACAGTTGTGTTTTTGATTTTTGATGGCTCCTCAGACTTTTCTGTATTTTCAAATTTTATGTATTGCTTACACAATTACAAAAAAACACACCCACATATTATAAACTATTATTGGGCTCATCTGAAACACAAAGTATATGTACCCTAGTCCTAATTCATTCACCAACCCTCTGTGTCATGTTAGATAAGTCATGTTCCTTCTCTGATCCTCAGTTTACTTATTTGTAGAGTAAGAGGGTGTTCCTTCCTTTCTGAAAGCCTTTGTCTTATGTTAGAGTTGAATCAATGTTAACATTAGGGTCACTAGGGTGGTGTGATTGTAGATAACTTTGCTTTTTAATTTTCTTTTCTCTATTCTCCATACTTATTTTTGTAGCGTTTTGTTGTTGTTGTTGTTAACCTTCACTTAGCATAATATTTTCAAGGTACATCCATGTTGTAACATATATAAGTACTTCACTCCTTTTTTTGCTAAATAATATTCCATTGGATGGATAAACTATAATGTGTCCGTCCATTCATCAGCTGACAGACATTTAAGTGGTTTCTACTGTTTTGCTATTATAAATAATGCCACGGACTTACTTTTGACAAAGGAATTAAAAATGGACATGCTAACCCATTTTCTGTGGATAAACTATAGACAGATTTATAACTTTTAAACTAAGTATAACATGTTAGTTATAATTTATAAACATATGATATAATTATAATATAATTATAATATTTACTACCAATTTTGGTTCTAAAAGTAAACTTCAGGTAGAACTAGCTAGATAGTGTTCCCTAAATACCAGTCCACCAACAAATGCTGGGCTTACTGGCTAAAAAATCAACCAAACATCATTCATAGGTCTTACTTATCCCTATAGTTTCTGATTCTATGTGTCATTAGGATTAACGTATTACTCAGGGTTCTTTCAAGAGAATGATAGAAAGAGACAGAGACTGATTTTAAGTAATTGATTCATGCAATGATGGAGCCTGGCAAGTTCTGAAACTGTAGGGTGGGCCAGTGGGCTATAAACAGCAGAATCCCTTTTCTCCAGGAAATCTCATATTTTGTGCTTAAGACTTTCAAATGATTGAATGAGCTCCACCCACACAGTATAGAGGGAATCTTCTTTACTTAAAGTCAACTAATTATAAATGTAAATTACATCTACAAAATACCTTTACAGAAACATCTAAATGAATGTTTGACCAAATCACTAGCCACCATAGCCTAGCCAGATTGACAAATGAAATTAACCGTTATAATTTATACTTTATACTTAATTTAGCTTTACCTTAATGTTAGTTAAAAGTGGCCTGTGAATATCAAATATTTGTGACTCTAGTTTTTATTTTTTTCATTTTGACTCCACTAGGAAACAAATATAAAATTGAATATATTCTATATAAAGAATGCATTATTTAGTATTGTTTTAAAATTGGAATAGCCTAAGCCTTAACATATTGAACATAATTTATTATTGACCATAATAGCATTAATTGGATGCAATTTTTATAGCCTGCTGTCTGTCTTATGTTGCATTCAACATACTTTGTTTTTTGCCTGGTATCCCTGCATACAAAACTATTTTCCATGAAAAGGTGCTTGGAAAAGGCATAAGATGGGACAGAATTCAGGAAAGGTGTTTGTAAGGAGAAAAAGATTCAAAACTATCACTATGAGAGGAGAAATAGTCATTTATTTTCCACTCCACCCATCTCACTCTTCTGCACACTCCTTAGTAATGAATGTGAATATCAATAGTACTACTGATGAATTGAAAGGAATGGAAAAATCCTCCAGGTAGAAATTATTTCCCCTAGGTCTTGAACTCTGCAAAGGTGGCAATTTCACCCCAAATCATAGCTAAGCCTCTAGGAGGAAAATTTTACACTAGAGATTTTTTTCCCCTCACTTTCTGTACATAGAAAAGTAGCTATAACTATGAGACTATATTAGTAAAAAAAAATTGTTCAATCCTACATTTCTGTCTTATAGATGTACCCAATGTTATACCATTTTCAGATCTGTAAACATATTCATCTGATTAATGTGTTACTAATCAAATGAAAAATCAGCATGATAGAACACGGGTAATAAGGATTTTGAAAATTCATCTAAATGGAAATTTGGTTTGTGGATCTAAATACAATTTTTGACTGCTCATTATATAAATATTGCAAAAAGAGATATTTTTCTTCAAATATTTTTATGAAGCTCAAAACTTTTGCAAAAGTAATTCTAAGCCCCATTCAAAACTCTAAATATTAAATTCCTTTGAAAAATAAGCAAAACAAAACAAACCACTTTGTCTCAAAGCACTGTTGATCATAAGAGTAAAATTTATTTATATCCTAATGAGGATTTGCGGGTGTTTAATTCAAAGGACTTTTATAAGACAGGTTTGTGACTGGTTAAAAATATGGAAAATGCTATTGATAATCTATTCTCAACTAATTATTTAAAATGAGATACTGAAAAAAGAATGGAAAAAATGTGACTGAAATTTGCTTTGGAATAGATTTGCTAGTACATTTTCAGTGGGATAACCAGTATTATAAGATATTAAATCATAGTTTCAGGGATCATAGCAATATTATATGGAAGTTTTAAGAATGAATAAAAAAGAAGAAGATAGCAGAAAGGGAAAAATGAAGGGGAGGAAATCGGAAGGGGAGACGAACCATGAGAGACTATGGACTCTGAGAAACAAACTGAAGGTTCTAGAGGGGAGGGGGTGGGGGGATGGGTTAGCCTGGTGATGGGTATTAAAGAGGGCACGTTCTGCAGGGAGCACTGGGTGTTATATGCAAACAATGAATCATGGAACACTACATCAAAAACTAACGATGTAATGTATGGTGATTAACATAATAAAATGAGTAAAAACAAAAGATTTGCATTTTTCTCTACAGAGCTTATGCTAAAATCTCCATGTCAAATGTTGGTAAATCACTAGGTTAATCAACATCAATACTGAATTTCTGTTAAGTAGCCAAAAAATATTAACACAAATGTCAGACTACACAGAATTTAGGTTCTATACCAAAAAATAAAACATGTTAATACAACGTTGTGAAAATAGTTAGAATTTTGATCCTAATGTCAAATAAGAAAAAAATACCTAAATTTTACTCTAGGTATCTCAGAAAAGTTGACTCATTTCTATCATTTAGTTAATAAAACCATTTAAGTAGTGTAGCATGAAACATCAAGAGTGAGCTAAACAGTCTCTGACAGAACAATTTGCACCTTCCTTGCTTGGTCTTTATAGTTTTCTAGAATGACGATCATCTGCCAACTCTGTGACAGAATGACCAGAACAGTTTACAAAAGAAAATAAGGAAGCAAAAAATTAAAAAAAGAAGAAAAAGAAAAAGAAAACAAAAACCAAAGTCAGGTGACAAGAACCCTACCTTCAAAGATTTATTCCATTTGAACTGATGTGAAATGCAGACATTAATATTTTTTAAGTTCCCAGAGGATTCTACTGTGCATTTATTTCCAGGTATTCTTTTAGATGTCTAGGTATATATTACCTGTTATTATGTATGAAATATTAACTCCTACTTTACAATTTTTTATCTCCTACTTTCTCTTTAATTGTTTTGTCTAATATATTAAAAAATTAAATTATGGTATTTGGCAACTTCACCTTTTTGCTGATTAGGATGAAGATGTTTCTTACGTTTTGCCATTGACCACTGGGCTTGAGTAGGTTTGGAGTATGAATTTTACCATATTAATATCAACTTCACTTGTTTTTGTTGTTCTTCAATGCATTTTAAATAGAACAATAATGGGACTGATTTCTTACTGTTGTTTAAATGAGGTAGTACACAACTACTTCACAAAATTCTTTAATGATAGTTAGCACTTGACAATATTTGTAAGAAAATGTGTTTCAATCTATTCCATACCATTATTTGAAATTCAAATAGTATATTATCTTAGAGAAATATATATGAAGTTATTAATCTTCAAATTCTTACCAATACTGGTTATCATTTAATAATATTTTATCTGTCTCTCCTCACTAGTGTATGAGAAATCAGTATTTCCTTTCCATGAACATATTTTTATTTACTTATTTATTTTTTATTTATTTATTTATGTTATGTTAGTCATGATACAGTACATCATTAGTTTTTTATGTAGTGCATGAACATGTTTTTAAATAAGCTAAATCAATGCTTCTTCTGGTAACCTATTCCAGATTATTTTAATTATGTATAAAAAAGCCAACATATAGCATTAAAATGTTCAGAGATTAACAAGATAATTAATAAAGACTAATCCACAAGAAATTTACACACTTCAAAAATACTTTACATATTGAATAATTATACTCTTCAAACTTTAGTGTGCATTCTTTTTGTATACACATGTTAACACAAACATGTAAACCAGTAAATTAGAAGTAGTAGAGGAGTTTAAGGAACTAAAACTCTTAATAGTATGTAATATAAACATTTTAACTACTAAAATGTACTAATCAATTTTCTATTTCAGTTCCAACATGTAAAGAGCCTAGAAGCTGCCATTCCCATCCTTACTCTAAGAAAACAGTTTAACAAATTGAAAAGCAATGTCTTGCCTTGAACTCATCAGAAAACTGTAGCTGCTGGGCATTCTACCTCTCCAAATTGTGGGTGCTCATTTGGGTTCTTGTGAGATGTAGCAAAAGCAGCTCTTAGAGGGAGATTATATCATAAAATGCATATATTACACAAGAAGAAAGATCTAAAATCAAAAATCTAAACCTCTAGTTTAGGAAACTGGAGAAAGAAGAACAATGCACATTTAAAGAAAGCAGAAAAAAGAAATGTAATACAAATTAGAGCAAAAGTCAATGCAATTGAAAAGAAGAAAACAGTAAGAAAATCTATGAAAACAAAAGTTTATTCTTTTTTTAATATTTTTAAAATTTTAAGATTTTATTTATTTATTTGACAGAGAGAGAACATAAGCAGGGAGAGGGAGGCAGACGGAGAAGCAGACTCCCTGCTGAGGAGGGAGCCCGATGAGGGCCTCGATCCCAGGACCCTGGGATTATGACCTAAGTTGAAGGCATGCACTTAACCAACTGAGCCACCCAGGCACCCCACTAAAGTTTATTCTTTGATAAGATCCATAAATGCACAAAATCATAACCTTTGTTAAATAATCTAAAATCCTAAGTATGCATACATTTTCTGACATTCAACTTTTCCCTGACCCTGAATATATTTATTTAAAAATTGTCATGCCCGTACCCCTTCGGATTCCTACATTTGTATCTTTGGGGTAAATACCCAGTAGTGCAATTGCTGGATCATATAGTAGCTCTATTTTCAACTTTTTGAGGAACCTCCATACTGTTTTGTATCTCTGAAACAAATAATATATTATATGTTAAAAAAGAAGAAGAAGAAGAAGAAGATAGCAGCAGGGGAAGAATGAAGGGTGGGAAATCGGAGGGGGAGACGAACCATGAGAGATGATGGACTCTGAAAAACAAACTGAGGGTTCTAGAGGGGAGGAGGGTGGGAGGATGGGTTAGCTTGGAGATGGGTATTAAAGAGGGCATGTTCTGCATGGAGCACTGGGTGTTATATGCAAACAATGAATCATGGAACACTACATCAAAAACTAATGATGTAATGTATGGTGATTAACATAACATAATAAAAAAAATTGCCATGCCATTTTTGTTAAATTTTTAAACTAATTTTACTTAGGTGTAATTTATGTATAGTAAAACTTATAGATCCTTAAAATACAGTTCTATAAGATTTACAACTAATCTTCAACAAAGAAGGAAAGAATATACAGTGGAAAAAAGACAGTCTCTTCAATAAATGGTGTTGGGAAAATTGGACAGCAACATGCAGAAGAATGAAACTAGACCACTTTCTTAAAACATACACAAAAATAAATTCCAAATGGATGAAAGACAAATGTAAGAGAGGAAACCATCAAAATCCTAGAGAAGAACACAAGCAGTAACCTCTCTGACATCAGCCATAGCAACTTCTTAGTAGACACATCACTGGAGGCAAGGGAAACAAAAGCAAAAATGAACTACCAAAAATGGGACCTCATCAAGAAAAAAAGCTTTTGTGCAGTGAAGGAAACATTCAACAAAACTAAAAGGCAGACTACAGAATGGGAGAAAATATTTGCAAATGACATGTCTGATAAAGGGTTAGTACCCAGAATCTACAAAGAACTTATCAAGTTTAATTCCCCCAAAATAAATCCAGTTAAGAGATGGGCAGAAGACATGAAGACAGTTTTCCAAAGAAGACATGTAGATAGCTAACAGACACATGAAAAGTTGCTCAACATCACTCATCATCAGGGGATTACAAATCAAAACCATAATGAAATACCACCTCACACTTGTCAGAATAGCTAACACTAACAACACAGGAAACAACAGATGTTGGCAAGGATGTGGAGAAAGGGGAACCCTCTTGCACTATTGATGGGAGTGCACACTGGTGCAGCCACTATGGAGAACAGTATAGAGCTTCCTCAGAAAGTTGAAAATAGAGCTACCCTACAACCTAGCAATGGCGCTGCTAGGTATTTACCTAAAGGGTACAAAAATATGAATTTGAAGGGGCACATGCTCCCTGATGTTTATAGCAGCATAATCAACAATAGCCAAACTGTGGAAAGAGCCCAAGTGTCCATCGGCTAATGAATGGATAAAGAAGAGGTGGCATATATATAGAGAATGGAATATTATTCAGCCATCAAACAGACGTGGATGGAGCTAGAATGTATTATGCTAAGTGAAATAAATCAGTCAGAGAAAGACAAATACAATATAATGTCATTCATATATGAAATTTAAGAAACAAAACAGATGAACATATGGGGGAAGGGAGAAAGAGAGGGAAACAAACCATAAGGGACTCTTAACTATAGAGAACAAACTGAGGGTTGATGGAGGGAGGGAGGTGGTGGATGGGCTAAATGGGTGATGGGTAGTAAGGAGGGCACTAGTGATGAGCACTGGGTGTTATATGTAAGTGATGAATCACTAAATAATTCACCTTAAAAACTGCACCCTCCCCAAAAAAGACAAATGTATATACAAGGTATAAACTTTAAAATACATTTCTCTCTCTCAGTCCACCAAATTTCCTACCACCCAGAAAGATTGCTTTTCAGTCAGTCCTCTTTCCAAGAGGTAAACACTATTCTGATTTCTATCACTGTATGTTAGTTTTACCTGTTTTTGAATTTTACAGAAATGAAATCCTACTAGTCCTTATTTCAGTCTTGATTCTGAAATCTGTAGGGCAGGACCGTTCAATGGTCATAGACTTAAACATTCAATATTGTATTTCTACCCAATTAATCTATAGATTGTAGTCCCAAATCAGTATCAGAGGAAGTTTCCTTAGACAAACTTATTTAAAATATCAAGGAAATATAAATGAAAAAGAATAATCAAGATAATCTTGAAGATGAAGAACAAAGTTTAGGTTCCTATAGGCAAAATGTAAATACTTATTATAGAGATATACTAAGAATTTGTTATAGTGGTTCAGGGATAGACAAAATAATTGATAAAATGGAATACTCCAGAATTAGATGCACAGATAGCTGGACACTTATTACTGAGATGGCACTGCAGAGAAGTAGGATATGGTCTTGCATCCATTGTATATCCATATGAGTTCTTACGCCATACCATAAACAGCAGAATGTACATATTAATATTAAAAATAAAACCATATAGGGGCGCCTGGGTGGCTTAGTCATTGAGCGTCTGCCTTCGGCTCAGGTCATGATCCCAGGGTCCTGGGATCGAGCCCCGCATCGGGCTCCCTGCTCTGCGGGAGGCCTGCTTCTCCCTCTCCCACTCCCCCTGCTTGTGTTCCTGCTCTCGCTGTGTCTCTCTCTGTCAAATAAATAAATAAAATCTTTAAAAAAAATAATAAAAAAATAAAACCATATAATGTCTATAAAATGTAAGATAGCACAAGAGAATACTTTCATGACCTGGGAGTACACAAAGTTTTCTAAAATTGGACACAAGAATCACTAGCTTTACATGAAAAAATATAAAAATTAAAATTAGGAACTCATTGTCAAAAGACAGCATTAAGAGATTGAGAAGTAAAGCCACATATTGAAAACAAGTCATTTGAAATACATATAACCAACAGAGGATTAATATCCAGAATATGTATAAATGACTTCAGCAAATCAACTTGAAAAAAGACAAATTATAGAAAAAGGATATTCAAATTTCAACAAGCCATATCAAGAAGGATTCAGGTCATTATCTGTGAGGGAAATTAAATTAAAACCTCAGTATCACACTGCAGCATACCCCCAAAATGGCTAAAACTGGAAATGATAATACAAATATGTGATATTGTGAAGTAACTGGACTCCTTATAAACTTCTCATAGGTGGGTATATGGCTCAACCATTTTGGAAAACTGTTTGATACTATCTACTGAAGCTGGTCATATTCATAATCTAAAATTAATTATAAATTATAAATTAATCCTAATTAATTATAAATCATAAATCAATCATAAATCTAAGAGCAAGTAATTCTCCTCTCCAGAGAATGAATAAACATGTGCATTAAATATGCATAAGAATATGTATTTCATCCATATGTCTCATAGCCTCAAACTGGAAACAATTTAAAATTTCTATCAATATTACAGCAGTGAAAATGAACAATATTCTGCTACACTGGTAACTGAAATAAATCCACAATCACAATATTACATGAAAAAAATCAAGCAGAAATACACTGTATTACTCTAAAGTTCCAAAACAGGTAAAATTTTTCTGTGGACATGTATGTCCCTAAATTCAGTCACTTTTATCCTATATATTAAAATATTCTGTAACATCTTTCCCTTTACATAATTTTGTTTAAGTTTTGAATATTTATTATACTTAAAATAGCAACATTAATCAAAAGTCACCTTTACTCTCCACAGTGAAAAGTAATTGTAAAGACATGTATTTTAAAGCATAAAAATAAGAGTTAAATTTGAATAATCTTAAAATAAATTTTCAAATAAAATTCACTCCTAAAATTAATTTCTTATTATGGGAAACAAAATTTTTTGATCACTTCATAATAATGCAACATGCAGCTTGATGTTGCTTTAATTATATCAAATCCAAGAAACCACAACACACACCCATAACACAAACACAACATCAAGAGGGGCATGATTTATTTAAATTTCTTGTAGTATTGTGGAAATCTGAAAATGATTTCAAGAGGACTTCTGAAGTATTACTCAGAATTAGTTTTTCCTTTGAAAATGTTATTTGGTAATGTCCAAATCATTGAGAGGGAAACTGGTCATTATTAGAATTAGTTTGGAAAAACACATGTGAAGATTTCTGTTCAATCACTACATTTTGTTTCATAATATTAAAAAAAGGATTTCAGTGAGTCTTTTAAATGAGCTTACAGTCTAATTATTCACATAATGAAAATAGTCAATTTGTTGATTGGTTGACTAGAGCGAGAAAAGGGATTTTCACCTAAGGACCTAGAGCCACCGTGTTCGAAGTAAATTATCAATAGTTACTATTTATTAGCCCAGTACCAGTAAGGTACTATGCTAGAAATTTGCCATACCTTAATTGTCACCATGATCTTACAAAGTAGGTATTTTTATTTTTTGCATTTTAGGATAGAAAAGAAACTTTAAAAAAATAGTCTGATTAAGAGAACAGCTATTTGGTAGCAGATTCAAGATGTCAACTTGAGCCGAGCCTACCCTAGCACCGAACTTTTAACTCTACATTCTGCCATGAGCTAATTCAGAAACAGTAGTTAAAGATTCAGCTCAGTTTCTTTAGTGCAGGAGCAAGAGAGAATTTCAGAAAGCCGATGTCTAACTGCCGGCAAAAACCAGTATTTAAGAGAAATTGTATTATTTACAAAGATACAGTACTTACATATTAGGCACTGCATCTAATGGTTTACATGTGTTACATATTTAAGCCTTGTGAAAGTCCTAGGAAACAGAAACTATTATCCCTATTTTACCCGTGAGGAATCTAAGTTGCAGAGTCATTAAGCAATTTGCCCCACAGCTGGGATTCAAGTCCAAAGTCTAATATCTTAATCATTATGCCATATTAATCACATATATTTATCACTATGCCTCCATGCCACATCCCTAGAGCAGAAAAGGATATAAAAATAAAGAGTAATAGATGATAAAGTATAATAAAGTAAGAAGTAAAGCAATTCTGAATAGGAAGGGTTTGGAAAGCTCCTGGAAGGATGTAGAACGAGGCTGGATCTTTAAGGAAATGTAGGGCATCAACAGGTAGATGTAGCAGGAAAACAGACTGGGAAGACAAGACGTAGCAGGAGCCCAAGTGGGCCAGAAACCTAGGGATGAGTGACTAGGTCACTAGTATTAAGTAGAAGGATGAAGTAGGAGCTTAAGAGCAAATGGCAGGTAGATTCAAATCATGAAACACCATATATTTAGATGAAGGATTTGGAATTTATGTATATTGTTGTATAAAGATAAAAATAATTATCAAGCAGTTATTGAAGTGATAAAATTTGGGTTTTAGAGATTTAGTTCTAATGACAGTGGCAGTATGTTCTAGGTTTGGCCCTAACCATCCTTGTTTATGCTTATTATCCTAGGAAAATTGTTAATAGCACCTCCTGTTCTTTAAAAGATTCCTAGTTAGGACAATATATTTTGTTGTGACCCTGACCTGGGCAAACATTTATGTATCAGATTGGAAAAATAAAAATTTGGCACCATCCAGTGTTGGTGAGTGTCTAAGATTTTTAAACTGGGACAGATAGTTTGAAGGGTAGCTACATAGGGCTTATTAATTTTTTTTTTTTTTATAAAAAGCAATACCAGACCTCTATACCTACCCCAGGGAAATGTGATAAGGAAGCATGTACAAAGATATTGTCTCCTAGGACAAATCAAAAAACAAAGACAACTGCCAATAAATGAATGGCTATATAAAATACAGTATACATTTATTATGAGTTATGCAACAGTTAAAAAGACAAAAAGGCCTATGGGTTCTGGTATAGAAAGCAAATAAAACAATAATAATATTAATTTAAATGAATAGTAACTAATGTAAATGAATAGCAAATGTATTCTCTATTAATGTAAATAACTAGTAAAAGGGCTGAAGGGAAATCTACAAGTCTTTAAAGAAAGGACTGGAGTAAGGTTTATGAACAAATTAACAAGCTGTCTATAATTATTTAAGAGAAAGTAAACTATAGTTGTGGTTTTATACATAAATAAAGTAGGCAGATTTAAGAAACTGCATGATTAGAATTAACAAGTTTTGGAAAGTTATTTATATAGAAACTAAAGGAGTAGGTAGACTTAAAGAAGTCTCCAAATTTTGAACTTTCATTCCTAGAATGTCCTCATTTTGGAAATATTGATGGACTAAAATAAACCAAACTAAATATAACACACTTTAATTTGTTACATCCTTCACTGAGGCCCTAATGGACCCGCCATGTAGAGATAATTAACAACAAGTTGACCTTGCTTCTCTCTTCATCCCGAGACTTGTGTTTACTTGTATGGTATTGGATATAACATTATACCACATTGTATTATGGCTGCTTTATGTTTTCCTCACTAGTCTGTAAGCTTGAAAATTTTGTTCAATTTTCCAGTTTTACAACTTTACAAAATCCAAGCCAGGTATTTACCCATTATAATATTTCATATTGCCTGTGAATATAATTGCAATGTCACCTTTCCTCATAACTCTTAAATTAATATTTTAGCCACCTGTAAGTATACCTATTTATTTTTACGTCCATGTAACACTATGATATTATATTGATGTGATAGAATTTATAAGACTGGATTATGACATATGATTGCATTTTTCTTCCCTACCAATCACTGAGCTGGGATGGGAACATGTCTTGATTGTGAATCATACAGTATCTGGTGTATAATAGATACAAAGGAATATTGGTTGAATTAAAATGCAGAGGCATGACATAAGGAATACAGAAATGTTTGATGAAAAGGCTAAGAGAAATATTGTTTTTCACACTGTCTGTACCCCTTAAGTTTATTTAATAGTTTTGTATTAAAACACTATATAATATTTAGTAGATATATTTTATATAAATAGCCTCTTCTGAGGCACTTTAGAAAATAAATTTCACAGCTGTAATGTTTGCTTTTAGAATTGCTTATTAGGCAAGAAGTTATATTGGTAAATCAAGCAGAATGAAACTATATAGAAAATCCAAATCCATTTCTTTATAATGTCCCATTGAGAAAAATAAGGATATCCTGTACTTAAGTTTATAGCAAATAAGCTCATTTAACGTCATCAGTTCATTCATTTTATGGACTTTAAGACTTTTTAGATCCACAGCACTGTTTTTGTTTTAGTCATACCTAGCTCTAGTTTGGGCAATCCTATTCATTCTGTGTTGTGTAACTAAACATTTGAATATGTGACTTGAAAGTCAACCTAAGGTCCCACCACATATTCCTGGAAGCATCTATGGGTCTAACTTCATTTTAGAAGAAAAGGGATGACAGTTTCTTATTTTGCCTCTATTCTTTGCATTTTAATTTGCTAGGGTGTAGGTTAGTAAAATGATTTTAATTATCCTATAAGAACACAGTAATATACAATTTCTAAGTTTATACATAACAGAAGTGATTAAAATAGTGTAATTCATTTTATATTCTTTTATTTTAATGTTTATTAGTTTCACCATGCCTTACGTTGAGTTTGCAACCTATTGGCTTAGAATAAAACTTTATTACAGAAAAAAAAAATCAATTCACATTAGTGTTCATTTTAAGAAAGCAACAATAATGAAAAGCTGTATCAATTTCCCATTATGGTTTAGAATAACTAGTGACATAAAACTGGATATATTAAAAAAATGATAGTTCAGTCCAACTTGGAATTTTATTTTAAAAGAGAAACCATACTTTGTCCACTTCTTGGTATATTCTACAGTGTTAATCAATTCTTTACTCTGCATAGGACACTGTATGCTAAATAAATGTCTGCAAAAATACTTATGGGAGTTGAAAAAGGAATATTATATATTATCTCAATTGAAATATAAAACACAAAGTACTTTAAATTGAATAAAAAGGTTTTAAAGCTGAATCCAATTTATCACTAGAAAAATGTAACCTTATGAAATGTAATATTAGTGTCAAAGATCTGAATCTTTCTACAAAGAGGAAAATAAAAGCCTACCACTTTCTCACATATAGTAATATAATAATGAAAATCAATGTATACTAAGGTTGGCCTCTGCAATGTATTATATACACCAGTGGTATTCTAACTATATTCAAATGTATTATTAAGGAGTCTGATCTTTCATCCTTTTGTCAGCCAGGAGAGACAGACAAATCCACAAGTTAAACAGCATGTATGTATGTGTGCGTGTGCATGCAGATATTACATATGAACATGTGGGGAAATTTCAGGTTTGCTGAGAGAGTAGCGTAAGAAGGTAGGAATATTTCAGGGACACCTTGGAAACTTAGTCATCTTAAAAAATTTTTTTAAAGATTATTTATTAGAGAGAGAGTGCATGCACAAGCAGGGGGAGGGGCAGAGGGAGAGGGAGAAGCAGACTCCCTGCTGAGCAGGGAACCTGATGCAAGGCTCTATCCCAGGGTCCTGGGATCATGACCTGTCGAAGGTAGACACTTAACTGACTGAACCACCCAGGCGCCCCAGAAACGTAACCATCTAAGGTTCTCTGAGTAAGGATATATCTGAGCGGATACTGAAAATACTTTTTATAAAATATTTTTAAATGGAAGCATATAGATAGATAGCCTTAGTTGTTCTTGAACAATGTAAGCCTGATTATAAAAGGCATGTGGTGTAGCAAGAATTTGGCTTTATCAACTCAGAAATGGCTTATATCTGAACAGGAGTCATCTGCAGTGATTATGTCTTGTACGGAACATCGATCAAGTAAAAGGCTACAACTTCTCTTGCTCTTTTAGGTTCTATATTCTTAACTAAATATATCACAAATATATAACATGTGTGTTTAGTGAGTGTTTACCCTCAGTAACCTCTGAATGGCCCCATGACAATGAAGATCATAATCAGTATACTCATTCAAAGATGTGTAACAAACAAAAACAAAACTGTAAATAACAAGTATAACAAAAAAGATCTTTACTTAGTTATCCTTATGAATCTCAACTCTGTCAAATAAATTTATAGGGCAAAAAAACCCTATCAAGACAAAACTTACCAAGTTTCCTTTGCATAAGCTATTCTGATTACTCTGATAGCATTTTTAAATACTTTCAGTTTATTAACCTTGATATTATTATCCTAAGCACCTCCTACTATTCTCACAATGCATCTATATAAAACCTTCAAAAACTGAAGCCAATAATAACACATTAAGAAAAATCATATTTAAAAATGCCCTAATTATTGTCACAAATACCATCAACCTAAGAACATTGTAATTATCATTGTAATTATTTATAGCCAACAGTAATCTCCCATGAAATTGGAAAAAAATTAAATGAGTTAATAAGCAAAAAGAGTCATATTTAACTCTTTTTTAAAAAAAGATTTATTTGGGGCGCCTGGGTGGCTCAGTAGTTAAGCGACTGCCTTCAGCTCAGGTCATGATCCCAAGTTCCTGGGATCAAGCCCCGCATCGGGCTCCCTGCTCCGCGGGAAGCCTGCTTCTCCCTCCCTCCCCGCCCCCCCGGTTATGTTCCCTCTCTCGCTGTTGTCTCTCTCTGTAAAATAAATAAATAAAATCTTAAAAAAAAAATAAAAATAAAATAAATAAATAAATGAATGAATACATATTTATTTATTTATTTATGGGGCACCTGAGTTTTTCAGTCAGTTGAACAGCTGCTGCCTTCAGCTCAGGTCATGATCTCAGGGTCCTGGGATCAAGCCCCATATCAGGCTCCCTGCTCAGCGGAGAGCCTGCTTCTCCCTCTGCCACTACTATTGCCCCTGCTTATGCTGTCTCGCTCTCTGTCAAATAAGTAAAATCTTAAAAAAAAGATTTATTTGTTTATCTTAGAGGGAGAGAGAGCATGAGCAGGAGGGGCAGAGGGAGAGGGAGAGAGAACCTCAAGCAGACTGTGCTGACCATGCACGGAGCCCAATGCAGGGCCCAGTCTCAGGACCCTGAGATCATGACCCAAACAGAAACCAAGAGTAGGACAGTTAGAGGACTGTACCACCCAGGTGCCCCTCATATTGAACTCTTGCCCTAGTTTTCATCTCAAGAGAAATCAGAGGGGAAAAAATAAGAGCTTAATTTAATATAATCTATATGCAGTAAGGGAATAATCTCATCTCATCAATATTGTCAAACATATAAAAGTCATTGTTGTTAATCTCTTAAACTTTCAAAATTATGTGGATTACCTTTTCTGCATAAAAGCTGGCCTGCAGGGACACCTGGGTGGCTCAGTTGATTAAGTGTCTGCCTTTGGCTCAGGTCATGATCTCTGGGTCCAGGGATCGAGTTCCGCATCAGACTCTCTGCTCAGCGGGGAGTCTGCTTCTCCCTCTCACTCTCCCTCTGTGCTCTCTCTCTCGTTCACTCTCAAATAAATAAAATCTTAAAAAAGAAAAAAAGGTAGCATGCAGAATCACAGTTTTAGAAATGAAAATAAAGGGAGCATAAAAGACCATTTTGTATAAACTTGTTTTGTTTTACAGATATGGAGAAAAGCTAAATGATAAGGTTGCTTCAATTTAATGTCATTACTTGCAATTTCCTGATACTGAAAATGTAGTCAACTTTCTAATTAATGTGTCAAAAACATTAACAGCATCCTCAAGTCCTATTTGCATTGAAAATATCTTATTCTTACACATCCTCCTAGGTACACCCTATCTCCACTCTTCTATTTATAGCCCCAGCTTTATGAAAATGGTCTACACTTACTGTTCAACATACTTGCACACCATTTAAAACTGTCCCAAGGGGTAGCCTTCAACCTAGGTGGAGATGACAAGAGCTCTTAAGCTTCTAACGCTGATTGTGCAAACTCACAAAATTTGTTTGTGCTAAAATCTGCAGAGAAAGTCCCTGGTGGGTTTCTCCTGTGCTTGGAGGCACCAAGTGGTAATTAATCACAAACTACAGGACATCTCAGAGTATATAAAATACAGGTTGTTGGGGCGCCTGGGTGGCTCAGTTGGTTAAGCGACTGCCTTCGGCTCAGGTCATGATCCTGGAGTCCCGGGATCGAGTCCCACATCGGGCTCCCTGCTCGGCAGGGAGTCTGCTTCTCCCTCTGACCCTCCTCCCTCTCATGCTCTCTGTCTCTCATTCTCTCTGTCTCAAATAAATAAATAAATAAATATCTTTTTTAAAATAAATAAATAAATAAATAAAATACAGGTTGTTGATTATACAGGGTTGAGAGATGCAGATTTCTGGTATCATCTCTATGTTTCAACTGTAGTTGCTATTCCCTACTGAAACAACTAAGTGAGCTAAATTCTTAGCTCAAGTTTTTAGGCTACTTTGAAAATTATCACAATTCTAACATTGTGCGTAGGCAAGTAGACAATCATCCGAAAAGTGTATGGTGAGTTGGTAGCCACAGCAATGATCCAATAACAACTATGAAACAGAGTTATACCTTAGGTCCTAAGATACGCCTCAGGTAAGAGCTCGTGGTCTCTGCCCCCACTGCCCCATAGAGTTGCCCCATAGCAACTCTTCAGGTCATGGTCTCCAATAACCTTGTCATTAATTGCAAGGGATAATTCTCAGCATACATTCTTATTTAAATCCTCTAAGGCTGTTGACATTTACTACAATATCCTTCTTGAAGTACCCCTCCCCCCACACACATACACCTTGGCGTTATTGATATATTGATTCAAAATATTTTAATACACATATTCTTGATATTATATTAAATATATAATAATCATTTCATGAAAAGGGACTTCTACTTGTCATCAGCATCATCACTATTATAGGTATTAATATATGTTACTAGTTTTAATATTATTTATCAACATTCTGAGGATTTCCTATATCCCAGGCATTTCATTAATACCCAACTAATAATGTATAACATTCAATCCTCACCACATGACACAGTGACCATGAGGTACCTGTCAGACTACACCCCACATCCAATCACTAGACCTAACCTACAATCTTCACATCTCCTAATTACACTGTTATTTTAATTAATTAATCATTATTTTAAGTAGGCTCCACACCCAACATGGGGCTTTAACTCATGACCCTGAGATTAAGAGTTGCATGCTCTACTGACTGAGCCAGCCAGACACCCCCTACTCATGCCACTTTTCTTTATATTATTTTTATTACAGCTATTCTAGTTGAGGTTCTTAACATTACTCACAAATATTACAACCTCCTCCTATCTGGTTTCTCTGCCTCCAGTCTTTTTTTTTTTTTTTTTAAGATTTTATTTATTTATTTGACAGAGAGAGACACAGCAAGAGAGGGCACACAAGCAGGGGAAGTGGGAGAGGGGGAAGCAGGCTTCCTGCTGAGCAGGGAATCCAATGTGGGGCTCAATCCCAGGACCCTGGGATCATGACCTGAGCCAAAGGCAGACGCTTAACGACTGAGCCCCCAGGCACCCCAGTCTCTGCCTCCAATCTTATCCTTCCCATAATTTATTCTCTACAATGCTTTAAGATTGGTATCACCCTAAAAGTAAAATATAATAATATACTACCATCTCTCAAATAGTATAATAACATTAAAATTCTTCATTTGTCCCAAATTTCTTACAGATTCACTCCAAATCTCTCTTTGCATGGCATTCTTAATCTAGATGATGGAAAATGAAAACCTAAAGGTTTATTCAAGTTTTTTTTTTTTTTATTTCCAGTAGTTTATGACATGGTGTTGCTAAAGTTTTAAAAGAATTATGTGTGCCAATGTAAAATACAAAAGAGAGACCAAACCTGAAAATTTTCTGAGCAGGCAAAAACATTTAAGCCATACAAGCAAAACTCAATTTTGCTTATTCTGCAAAACAAGTGAAACTTAACTTGGGCCACTTCTTGTAAATGCCTCTGAAAATCATAAATGAAACTTAAGCTGTTCTTGAAAAATGACATGAGGTAAACACCTTAACCAATTCCTTATCACTAGACAAACTCAAATGCTATAACCAATCACTGTAAAGAATAAATGGCCTCTGCATTTTCACTATTACATCTTAGAAAAATATAATCTCAGAGCCTCAGTCGTCTCTCAGTTGGAGAGCTCCCAGTTTGTGAACTGTTTTTATATTCACAATTAACTCTTACTAAATACTATTTTACTGATCTGGTGGTTTTAATTTTGCTATTTCTGAATTTTTTATATGAAAGACTTTACTTCACATCAAATATATTCCAAACTAAGTATCAGTCGACTCTGGCTGAAATCCAGATTTGACAATGTGATAAGAGTTTTGAATCTTCCTAAAATATTCTTATCAAACAAAGGTGCCTCCAACTATTCTCTTTAACACATTCGTAAATAATGGGAGTTAAGGGTGGGGGAGTAGGTCTGGTATCATCCATAAATCCAAAGATGATGCTATCAAAGTAAACAACCTAAAGGAACAAATGAAAAGAAGTATTTGTTCTTCATGGGACTAGACTCTTGTAAACTTATTTTGCCTGAAAAAGTTTAAATTCCTTCTGAACTTGGCCTTTCTAAATCCACATTCTTAATAGAGTGCCATTTCATCACATTTAAAACCCACAGGGAAGTGAATACATTTCCAATAATCCATGGGTATCACCAATTCCCTTATATTTACTTAAGCACTGAATTCCTGCACCTGCAACTCAGATGTACACAGCCAGACAACTTTCTGCTTAATTTAGCATGGAGACTAGCAGCCAGAATCACAGAAAAATGAATCTTATACAGATACATATATATTTTATATATATGTAAATCAATGGGGAAAAAAGAAGTCTGAAGAATTGGGAGAGGTTTTATTTTCCTTTTTTTTTTTTCACTTCAATTAAATATAGTAGGGGTAAAAATCTAAGTTGAAGAGTTTTAAAGAATATGGGCAGATTTTCTTTAATAAATACAATTCATTTCAATAAATAATTTTGATCTATTATGTGCAGTGTGCTTTGCTTGGAAATGCACATTTAAAAATGTTTACATTATAGTCCATGCACTTAAATAGCATAAAATCTATACTCAGGCTCTAAAAGGCAAGTCTTTAACATAATGAGCAGAGAAGGCTGAATGAGAGGTCATGCACACACAGACAAGGTAGCAGTCACATCTGGTTCGAAGAACATAAACTAACATTCATATATATTTCAGTTTTTATTCTAATTTTACCATTTCCAAAAATAGCAGCTTTCTTTCCAGCCTAGAGGTGGCTTCCTAAATACAAATTTTCACTACAGGCTATGAATGACATCTTGGGATTGTGATACTTAGGCTATCCAATAAACAGACATCATGGCTACTTGACCTTAGGCATCTATTCCCAAAGCCATGCCCTGGATCTTCCACCTGCAAGAATCATTGTATCTTAGGTATCTAAACACCAATATTCATTCAATACTCATTCAACTAATATTACCAATTGCCTACCCTGTGCAAGTACTCTTTTAGGGATGAAATAGTAAACTAGAGTGTTCTTGCCTCATGGAATTACATTCTAGTAAGGAAGACAAACAAGAAGCAAATAAATACACAGTCTAATTTCATTAACTGGAATTATACTATGAATAAATACAAAACAAATAAAATACTATGAAGAGATTTTATTATGCTATGAAGAAAAATAAATCAGAGAAAGGGGACAGAGCATGATGGAAAGGTGACTATTTTAAAAGTGGAAGTGGGGGACACCTGGATGGCTCAGTCAGTTAAGCATCTGCCTTTGGCTCAGGTCATGATCTCAGGGTCCTGGGATCAAGTTCCGCATGGGGCTCCCTGCTCAGCAGGGAGTCTGCTTCTCCCTCTGCCTCTGCTGCTCCCCCTACTTGTGCTCTCTCTCTGATAAATAAATAAATAAAATATTTTAAAAATAAAGAAATATAAAAAAATAAAAATAAAAGTGGAAGTGGTCAGAGAAAGCCTCCTATAGGTGACTTTGGTCAGAGACTAAAGTAAGCAATAAGCCACTTACATGTCTTAAGAAATAGCATTCCAAGTAGAGAAAAGAATAAGTGTAAAGTCCTGAAATAGGAACAAATCTGGGATGCTGAAGGTTCAGGAGGAAGGCCAATGTGACTGGAATGGAGTGGACAAGTGTAATCATGGTAGAAGATGAGGCAGAGAGGGCCAGAGAAGATACAAAGTAGAGGCCTTGTGTTAAGCTAATTCTAGCCGATTTCACAGGTTAACCTGAAATATCCATAAACTAACCCATTTTCCTGATATGCCAGTGGGAAGGGAGGAGGAAAGATGTTACTGCTCCATAAAGTCTTTAAGGTATCCAGAATAGCATCATCTTTAACATATGGCTTCCAAGTTCATCTTGTGCTAAAACTCCATCACTTAGAATACATTCATAAAGCCACACATCATTGAAAGGGAATTTGGGACTTGCCGTCTAGTTGTACGCCCATGAAGAAAATGGTAGGTTTAATGAGGTGGTGGGCACTCTCGGCTGAAGTTGTGGGTGCCATAATAGGGAAGAGTGTTTTTATTCTAACTACAGTGGGAAACTGTTGGAGAATTTTAAAGAGGAAAATGATATAATGTATATTTTAAAGATTAATATAGCTGTTGGGGTGATAATAAAATATAGGTCAACAAATTTGATCTTTCCTTTTTTTCAAAGAATAGTTGGTGATGGCTTACACTACACTAGCCCTGAAAATAGTTAAGAAGTGTTTATATTTGGGCTATATTTTCCTGGCAATTTTGTATGGGGTATAATTTCAACTAGGAAGTTCCCAAGGCTGGGTAATATTCCTCTCTTTTGACCTCTTATAATCCTCTGCTAAATCACTACTATGCATTTGAAAATTCTCTTTTTTATCACCTATTTATGTGACTGTTTCTATTACATGTTGAACTCTCTGAGGATAATGACGCTATCCTCATAACCCTGATAGTACACTGTCTGATGAATTGAAGTACACAATTATTTTTTTGTATCGAATGAAAAAACTTGCCTATGGACACAAGCACAATTACACTGTCGCAGACAGAACTGGAATTCCTCATATGGGTTATTATAAAACCAAGCCTCATTCCACTACTTTATGTTCTAGCAATTTATATGTGGCAAAGGAATAAGGCAAATTTGTACTTAATCCTAGCTCCTTGATGCCCTAGGTATCCAGTCTGGAGGTTAAAATGTGGCAGCAGAATTTGCAAATTCACAATAACATTTTATATTAGATGGATATTTTGTGTCATTCATTTTGCCTGGAACAAAAACCTTCAGACAGAATCAGGGGAGAGACAAATGGGATCCAGATCTTTAAAAAAAAGTATTGACCTGGGTTAATAAATGGAAATGTAAGATCTTAACTCAAAAAATATAAAGGCACAGAGGACTAACATCGATATTCATTTGTTGATTTGTTCAGTGAATATTTATTGCCATCTACTATGAATGAAGAACTGGTATATCTGATGAAGGTATAGTAGTGGACAAAAAAGTTAAAATACTTTGCCTTCATGAAATTGGCTTTCTTCTGTAAACTGAATTTGATCTTGAATGTGTAACAGAACTCCAGACAAATGAAATGAGAAAACACAAAAGAACCTAGACAGAACAGATATCTCAGTGGAAAGAAAGGTACTATTTTATTCCAGAATTGCAGGATACAAAGATTACTACGAATGTAGGAAGAAAAAAAAAGTCTCTTGCCTTGTTCAGATTTGCTCAGAGACCAAGTAAAAATAAGGATACCAGTTGAAGGTATTCAGTGTTTAAATCTGTGTGAACAATATAATGTTCTTATTGTTATACAGTACTTACTAAAATGGAAACGATGTATAGGAGCAAATATTAAAAGAGTTTCTCACAGAAACTCTCACATTTTTTTTCTCACAGGAAAAATGGAGGTTGTAATGGGTTTCTGCTTATGCAAAGAAAACAGAATATATTCCTCCATTTACCATACCTCACTTTTCACTATCAACTATGGGAATACTTTTGACTTGATGTCATAATCGATCTGCAGTTAATTGTGGGTGCTCTGCTCATAGGTCTCCAATCAGAAGTGGCATGGATGCTTATGTATCTCCATCAGGTTGGGTGGCAAACTTGAACCTCAACCTGTGTAGTCTCTCTTCAGAAACTCTTCCCATTAGGAATCCTAAATTTGTCCCCTAAGGATGCTTAAGGCATTTGTTTTTACCCATCTTAATTCTAACAGTAAACTTTATTAGATCTTTTAGGCATACTTTTAAGGTTAAATAACAATTTTTTCCTACATTTATACATAATACTGTTTTTATTTCTCTTTATAAATACTTTATCTGAATATTTAACTTTGTTATTTTATTTATTTTTTAAGATTTTATTTATTTATTTGAGAGAGAAAGAGAGAGAGTACAAGCAGGTGGAGCAGTAGAGGGAGAAGCAGGTATCCCATTCAGCAGGGAGCCAGATGCGTGACTCCTCCCAGGATCCTGGGATCATGACCTGAACCTAAGGCAGATGCTTAACCAACTGAGACACCCAGGCACCCTAAATTTGCGATTTTAATTGCATAAGAGGGATAACCAGCCCAAGCTGCCAATCCTAAACATAACCCTTACCCAAAAGAAGCAAATATCTTCTCTTCAAATTAACTTCACAGAAGTATTTTCATCTCTGTGTCTGATCTTAAGTAATTATCTGAGATCTGAAGACAGCTTAGACTGTGAAATATGGTCAGCAGCCTGGGACTTATAATTGCTGCTCTTGCTGACTCAAGATCTTCGGAAAAATCTTTTACTGAAAAAGCAGTAAGATGAGTCAAAAGAAACTCTGCTGGGATACTTTATTCCTCAGATAATGTCAGTCTTTCTAAAGAAAATTAATGAAGAAAAATCATGGTTCCTAATGAAAATAAAATTCAAGTGATTTGTTTGTTCTGGTGAAAAATGCATGAAATTTGAAAACATAACTTTAAAATGAAAGATGAGTCTCCTCCCAAAAAATTAATTAAACTAAATAAAAACTGGGTTTTAGAAATTGATTTGTAAATGTTGCCTATTCATAAGCAATTTATCCACTCTAAGAAGATTAATCTGCTATAGTTGTAATTTGACAGTTCAGCACTAATTGAGAATCAAGAAGCTTAGGGTATTGTCCAAACAAGAACAATACTCATTTTTTAAAATATTCAAATTATGACAAGATGATACATCTAAAATAAAAAAATTCCACATCAAAAATAATTTATAAATTGCTTGAATATACAATGGTATTTCAAGCTTAAATAAATATTTTTCTCCATTGGATTTATCATATATTTCTTTATTAACAAATGCATCTCTCATCATTACACAAACATACTTTCCCTGCAGCAACTTTGATTAATTGAACCTGAAAAGAAAAATTTATAGAATCTAGTATATTGTAAAATATTTTAACACAAAAATATACTGCACATGCACATATTAATAATCCCAGCGTAGGCAGTATGACATAACTCACCTCATTTAATTCTAACCACCTATAATAAAATCATCTAGAGTTCTGGTTAAAAATTCAGATACGGAATTATTCTTTAGACTTGCTCTCTTTGTCAAAAAATAGGGATACTAATAACAAATAACTCATGGGATTTTTGTAATAATTATATAAGAAAATCTATATAAATCACTTAGCACAGTATCTGATTTCTAGTTATTATTATGTTGTACTGGTACTAGGAATATACCCTCCTATTCATAACTAAATTATAAGAACCACAGGTAATGGGTAGCTCATATTTATTCTGCTCTCTTTACCAAAACAATCTTGTCTAGAATTATCAGCTGGGATGCATCTAAATCTTTACCTTAATATGAGAGTATCCAGTTGTATTACTTAACAGAGAACCTTAGAATGAGAACAAACTATTAGAACTTCATCTAAAATAATATAAAGGGAACCATATGAAGACTTAACCATTAGGGAAAAATGAAGGGGGGGAATTGGAGGGGGAAACGAACCATGAGAGACTATGGACTCTGAAAAACAAACTGAGGGTTCTAGAGGGAAAGGGGGTGGGGGCATGGGTTAGCCTGGTGATGGGTATTAAAGAGGGCACGTATTGAATGGAGCACTGGGTGTTATACACAAACAATGAGTCATGGAATACTACATCAAAAACTAATGATGATGATGACGATTAACATTAACATGTATGGTGATTAACATAATGTAATAAAATAAAATAAAATAAAAAGACTTAACCATGATTGTATTATCCTAATTTATAATTGAACATTGTAAACATACATAAAATATTGATAAAATGAACTTTATAAAATTCACAACTTTTATCAAAATGTTAATTTAACTGGATTATTTGTTTTTTGGGTGTTGAGTTTGAGAAGTTCTTTATAGATCTTGGATACTAGCCCTTCATCTGATGTGTCATTTGTAAATATCTTCCGCCATTCGGTAAGTTGCCTCTTAGTTTTGTTGACTGTTTCCTTTGCTGTGCAAAACCTTTTTAGTTTGATGAAGCCCCAAAAGTTCATTTTTGCTTTTGTTTCCCTTGCTTTTAGAGACATGTCTTAAAAGAAGTCACTGTGGCCAGTGTCAAAGGTTACTGCCTATGTTCTCCTCTAGGAGATTGATGGATTCCTGTCTCACATTTAGGTCTTTCATCCATTTTGAGTTTATCTTTGTGAATGGTGTAAGGAAATGTATGGAACTGGAGGGGATTACACCAAGTGAAATAAGTCAAGCAGAGAAAAACAATTATCGTATTGTTTCACTCATATGTGGAACATAAGGAATAGCATGGAAGACCACAGGGGAAGGGAGGGAAAACTGAATGGGAAGAAGTCAGAGAGGGAGACAAACCATGAGAGACTCTGGACTCTGGGAACCAAACTGAGGGTTACAGAAGGGAGGGGGTTGGGGGGATGGAGTAACCAGGTGATGGGTATTAAGGAGGGCACGAGTGGTGATGAACACTGGGTGTTATACACAAGTAATGAATTGTTGAACACTGCGTCAAAAACTAATGATGTATTATATGTTGGCTAATTGAACATAACTAAAAAAAAGTAATATTAAGAGAATGAAAATGCCAGTCATAGAACTGGATAAGATAAGAGGGAGGGAAGATAGGTGATAGATACAGAAATAGATACATAGACACATGGATGCATGCATATACACATATATACAAAGAAGAGGGCTCTTGCATGAATTAATGCTAACAGTGTGCTCTAAGGAGCATGATTAATGTAATCCTTTGTAACTAAGGCCAAAAATGTAAAGATAGTCATATGAATATATATATACACAATTTCTAAAGATTTCTATCTGAAAAACATTCCCTAAAAAAATTATTAAGATGATCCTAAAAGATTTTTTTTATTTCTTTGAGTTGAGTTCTTTCATAGCATTAGTCCATTTCTATGCCCCATATTATCCTTGCATTTTACCTTACTGTTGTGAAATTCACTAGTGACTAATTTTGGAAAATTTTGAGGCTCAACATATGCCTTGGCTCACATTAAAGATTTTATTTTATTTTTTATTTTTTTTTAAAGATTTTATTTATTTATTTGACAGAGAGAGGCACAGCGAGAGAGGGACCACAAGCAGGGGGAGTGGGAGAGGGAGAAGCAGGCTTGCCGCTGAGCAGAGAGCCCGATGCGGGGCTCGATCCCAGGACTCTGGGATCATGACCTGAGCCGAAGGCAGACGCTTAACGACTGAGCCACCCAGGCGCCCCCACATTAAAGATTTTAATTAAATATATATCATCTGAATCCTTAAGGGGTGTTCCTTTTTTACACTAAATTTAAAAATGCCCATGAATGACTCCCACTGCATGTAAGTCCATGAAGCACACACTATAATTTCAGATTGATGTCTCTCAATCTTGCTGCATGTTACACTGGTGAAATTGGTTTTATATCCTGACACTTTTACTGGAAAGAACTGTATTCAAAATAAATGTGGTGTACCAAAGCAAGCCCAAGCCCAACTATATTTACAAGAACCTCACTTCAAATATAATAATACAGATATGTTGAGAGTAAAAAGATAAAAAAAAAAAGTACACCATAAAAAAGTGAATTTAAAAAAAAAGAAAGAAAGCAGAAGTGGCTATATTAATATCAGGGGAAAAAAAGGCTTCAGAGCAAAGACAATTACCAAGAACAAAGAAAAATAATAATGATATAACTACAAATCCTGTATCTATTAAAAGGAAAATAAGGGAATACTACCAGCAATACTATGCATGTAAGTTAGAAAAGGTAGAGAAAGCGGCCCAATTTCTTCAAAACACAAACTGCCAAACCTCCTTCACCATGTACCAGATTACCGAATAGTCTCATAAATATTAAAAAATTGAATCTGAAATGTAAAAGCTTTTAAAAAAGAAATCTCTAGACCCAGATGGTTTCAATGGATAATTTGTAGAAAAACCTTAGAATACTTTTTGGCTGTTTTTAGTCTCTATAAAAGTTGAACATATGATTACAAGTCAGTAGTTCCACTTCCATGTATATTCTTAACATAAATATATATGAAATATATGTATATGAAATACATATTGTGAATATAAAATATATCTACCAATGTTCTTAGCAGTTATATTTGCAATAATTAAAACCTCAGGAAGACGTTCAGAGCTCAGTCTTCTGCTTCCCTCAGAACAACTCCACTGCCTTGCCCCAAACATGCACACACAAAAGTGATCCCTTAGGCTTCTTTTCAAAATCCTATAACTGCTAAACAGAATTTGAAACCCTGTGCTATTAGGTACCTTGAGGAAATCAACTCTACCTTCCAATTGACCTAAACTTTCAAAAATGCTTTTGTTCGCTTTGTTTTGTTTTTAAAATATCCTTCCTTAATGAAATAAGAATTAACACAAGTTTTATATAAACATAATTCTGTTTCTGGATTCTTATTTTCTCCATTAAATTGCATTATAAAATTTCAAATTTATTTACATTTCTGAAACAAAACTGAGTTGCTTCGGAAAGAAGTAAAACTTGAAAAATCTTAAGACCAAGTAGCTTTCTGAAAAACTTAATCAATATTTAAAATAATACAGTGGTTCTTACAGTCAGAATTATGTTTCCAACATAGGCTGTGTGGCAGATGGTTCATTGTTCTCCAAAATCCATTATAGATTTCTCCCTTAGTAAAAGAGTTGTAACTGTCTGCCCAGATAGAGAGAATAGTTCCCAACCTCCTTGGAAACTAGTTAATAGATACATACTGTGAGTAATTCTAGGTCACTCTACTAAAATGGAATTGGTTTTCTTGGACCTAAACTCTTAACTCCTTACATAGGGCCTGAATATCATTGTGACAATAACTCAGCTTTGATCATGCAATAGGAACAATGAGAAAGGCTGAGTGAAAAAAAATTAAAGAAATCAATGCTTGTGGGTGATTCTGTGGAGTATCACCACCCCACCAAACTGACCCACTACATCTAGAAGGAGGGAGGAAGGAAATATTTTTTAGTCATTATATTTTGTGTCTCTTTGTTGTAGCCATTTACCTTACACCTTAATATGGGCTGTACAGCCAGATTGGGATAATGACTTAATTAATAACAAAACCAATTTGAAACACTACCCTGAAACTTAGCTTCTGGTCCAACAAAGTTCCCTCACTTACAAGAAAAATCAGGGCACTGGTAGACAACTATTCCCTTACAATTTACTTTCAAACTGTTAACTTTCACGGCTTTATTCCACTCCATCATTTGACATCCCTTGTTTTTCTTAAATCCCATTTACCAAACGGTTATTTTACTTGGATTGCTTTCAGACATTTCATCTGCCTTCCAAATCCTTCTCACCTGTACAATTATGAATGTATCCCTTTAAAATATTTAGTTAATATACATTCTGTATACCTTCTATATACATTTAGCACATATAAATAATACATAATATATATACAATATTTATTGTATGTATACTTGTATATTTTATGTATATTTATGTGAATGTATATAGATACAGATACATATAGAGAGAAGGCAAAATATATAGAAGATGAGTTTAGGATATGCCACCTCCAAAGTATGACAGTTTGGCATATTCATTATCTTGAGCTAACAGCTCTTGAGAAACAGTAGATACAAGGGCTCTCTGATCTACTCTTTTCTATCCAAAAACAGGCCATAATATTTCCCATGAGCAAGGTGTTCCCCCATACCAGGAAGAAACAAATCCCCTTATCACCAGATACTGGGGACTGACTCTGCAATGGATCTGTACAAATAACCTAACCAAATAAAATGATTCTTATATTCCACTAGTTTCCTCGCCCCATACATGTCCTAGTCACTTCCCCACAATATGTATAGCCCGTTTGTATTGTGTTTTCCTCACAAATGTATTGTTTCTTTGTCAAAAAGATATAAAAGCTTTCTGCTCTGTCAACTTCTTCAGGTGTTCATTTTTTTTTGAAGTCCCCATGTACACAAAAAATTCTAATAAAATTTGTGTGCTTTTCTCCTGTTAATTTGTCTCATATCAGTTTAATTCTTAGGTGCAGCCAGAAATCCTAAAAGGGTAGAGGAGAATTTCTTCCTCCCCTATAATCTGTATGTATCTCTCTATCTCTCAAGAGAGACAGGGGTACCTTGGTACCTATCTAGAGGTACCAGAAAGTGAGAGAAAGAGAAAGGAGGAGGAAAAGGGGGAGAGGAGAGGGAGAGAGAGAGCGAAACAGCTCCACCATGCTAGACACAAAGAATAAATGATGAACAAAACAGGCATAATATCATTTAGTTATAATCTTATTACGGAGACAAACATTAATAAAATTAATTACACAATAAATATAAAATCACAAATGTAGTGAGTACATAAGAGATAAATGATGCAATAAAACCTTTTAATAAAGTAATTTGATCCAGTTAAGGAGGCAGGGAAGGTTTAACTGGGGAAATGATTATTGAGTTGAGATTTGAATGAGGAATAAGAGATGACTGGATAAGAAAGAAGGCCATTTAATTAATGGAAATAGCATGTTCATACACCTTCAAGTTTAAACACAGGAATGCAATTTATGACTGGAGCAGAAGGTAGGGTCTAACCCATCCTAGTTCCTTACAAGCAGAGCTCCTAGTGCATTCCTGGCCTTTCTCTGCTCGATTCTCTTAAATGCCAGGGGAGATGGAATAACTTTATCTAATTAGAAAATCTGTTAAAAATAAACTAGTCATATTCAACTTGCATCCTTTCTTCTCCTTTTTGATAGTGAATTTGCCATCAAGGTCCAGAATTTTTCACCATCACCTCAGTCCCTAATCCTTTTTGGAAAGGTGTTCCAGGTAGTGATTTCAGCTTTACCTGTGACTTGGAAGGACAGAGGAGATGGCTTATTTTTGAGGTTTATTTAAAAGGTCCATTTGCCTCCCTACACCAAGCTTAGATTTTATCCCTCACCTTAGATCGTGTTAGTAAGAATAAGTTGAGGGGCGCCTGGGTGGCTCAATCAGTTGAGCAACTGACTCTTGGTTTTGGCTGAGGTCATGATCTCGGTGTCCTGAGATAGAGCCAGGCATTGGCTTCATGCTCAGTGCAGAGTCTGCTTGAGATTCTCTGCTTCTCCCTCTCCCTCTGCCTTTCCCCTTGATCACTCTCTCTCTTTCTTAAATAAACAAACAAACAAATAAATAAATAAACACAAAATCTTAAAAAAAAGTTGGTATTTTAAAATCTTTTGTCTTCTTTCTCAATTTTTTTTAGAATCTAGCGGTTCAGCCAAGGTAGGTTTAGTTGCACTATCACCAAAAGATCAGAACTTCTAAGTTTCTTTCTCAATCATGCAGTGTACTATGTGTCCAGATGACACTCCAGAGAATCTATCTTCTAACTTTTGACTAATCATTTCAGGCTGCTTTGATTTCATAGCATTCCATATGAATAGGTGCTTTTGCTATTGCTATGCACAGAGAAAGAGTGCACAGATAATCACTCACAACTCTTAAATACTTCTACTTCAGAAAATATACATGTCATTTCAAGTTTACATTTCAGTGGCCAACACAAATCATATAGCCATGATCATCTCCAAGGGACATATTTGTCAAAAGAGAATAAAATCAGATACTTCAATGAGCCCTAGTGATGCCTTCCATAATCTTCCCTTTCAGATCACTTGTGCCTAGTCAAATTTAAAACAAATAGCCTAAGGCAAAACTTAAATAAAAAAAGTCTACCCTAAGTATATCTCTGCCAAATCCTAAGTCTATATCATATATCTATGTCTTAATATTCTAGCATTTTACCATTCAATTCCATTCATCAGTAAAAGAGAGAAGGCAGAAGAAATAGTTTCACTGTTCTTAGGAGTTTAAGAAATGTGGGGATGCAGAGTTTCAAAGAGGACTGCCTACGCCTGTAATACTAATACAGGAAACATGTGATTATTTAAAAGTGTCTAAATATTAATTCATCTTTTCATTAAATCTTTTCAGTGACCCAATCTTTTAGGATTTTAGTGCCAAAAAATATTCCTAATACTTTAATCTATACAATCCATCTCTTCCTGCCTTAAAGTTGGAATGAAATAGGAAGGTTGGCACGCCAGTGACATGGAAAGGGCATAAACTAATGCCAAGCTATTTGTGAAGGCCAATAAAGGCTAATGTTTGTTGGGTCTATTTTAAGTAGCAAGACAAGATGGGTGAAATTATAAAAGTAAGTATCTCCAAAAATCTAATTTCAAACATATTTTGGCATGAATATAAAATGTTACTCATATATTTCTAAAGTTTCTAATATTATTAACTAAATTATGTTAACTATATAATAGCTTTAGTAAATAAAGTTGTCCCTCCAATCCACCTTGAGTAATCATTTATGAATATCTTAAAAGTGGGTAAAATATACATTCATTAAATCTATCAGTATTACAGGGTGTCTATTAATACCCTGAGCAATGATATGTGTTAGAAGAAAGACAAAGATGAGCAAGTGGTGATTTTAGATTCTGAGGAGCTAAAATTTATTAATTATGATTCTACAATAGATATTAGTGTTCAGAATAAAGAACAGACAAATATAAGCAAATATATGGTTTGCTACCATAACTAGGAATAAGAGAAAAACATTTTTCTACATCTACTAGGGAGCAAGTTTCATTTTACTCTAGTGCTCAATTGTCTTCTGTAAATGACTCATTCCCTTCTAATTAAAAAGATAGCATTTTATTTAATAAGTATGGTAGATATTATATGGACTTCTCAAAAGCTATATCCAAATTAATTTCCCTTGTCTTCTTCAATTAGCAAAGCAGTAAAACTAAAATACATATTATCCAAGGTTTCCTTGAAGCTATGATTAGTCACATGAAGTACTCCATGAAGGACCTATCTTCCTTTGATACTTTCCTTTCTCTTAATTTAATGGAGACATGTTCTTCAATGTGATCATGAGAGCCAAAATCACAGGCTATAATTAGTAAAGCAGGGAGATAAAGGTTATCAAGTTGCCAATGCAACAGGGTGTCACACTACCAGCTCTGATGAACCTCCTTCTGAATTTCTTTACATGAGAAATATAAGCCTATATTAGTATAAGTCATAGTAGTAGAATTTTGTGTAATTCAGAGCCAAATGCAAACATAATGATAGAGTGACAGTCAAAAGACTGTTAACTAAGAACCCTTAGGAATTTGTTTTATTTTGTCCACTAACTATTCAATTTTGGTAGTAAAAATAAATAGCCAACCTTATTTTATAAATCAAGACTGAAGTTCTCATTTATTTTTCTAGTATCTTCTAATTTTGCAAAATAAAATAAAATAAAATGAACAAAAATATGCTTCACAATATTACCATGTAAATAAAAACAACCTTTAAGCTTCTGGGCTTGTGGTCATGTTCTCATTGTCAGTTTACACAGAGAAATGCACACATGTACATACTTACATTTTTAATATACAGAGAAGGTTGGCACACAAAAGCAATTTTGCACAGTGTATGGGAAACTAATTAGACGTCTTTTGAAATAAGATGTACAACACATCTTCCCAAATAGAATTTTCTAAAAGATAGTATTAGATCAGGGATATCCATTCATAGTCCAGCTGCTGAGGGATTAGATCCAAATCTTAGTATTTGACCTATTGTTACTCTTTTGAAACATAAGGGATTGTTTTCCTCTTATGGATTTACTGAAAGCAAATTTGCCAGTTGAAACCATCTGTCACTTATCCAAGAAAAGATTTATTATTTTCACTGAAAAGTTATTTGTAACAAAAAAAATACAAATCACTAAAGATAGGTTCTCAGTTTATGATGCATTTTTTAGACTTTTTGAGTCTCATTAACTGTACTTACTTTTCTTGATGCAGTCATCAAGGATCTAGCAACTTCCTGAAAAATTGCATCTGGGAAAGTCAAATTAGAAGCTAATTCTTAGATTGTAGGGAGACAAACATACCTGTAGTAATTGACCAAAGATATAATAACAAAGTCTTTTCTGGATGCTATGTAATCTCTGATTTCCTGTTAACCTAAAAAGTCCCTCACCAGTTATTAATTGAGTAGTTCCAGAAAGGGATCACTTTTCCATTGCTTATGAGCAAGGAAGGTGGTGAAGAAATGAACAACTGGCTGGATTTGGGGCAGCAAGTAAAATCTCAAGAGTGACCCTATGCTCCATCTTGATAGACTCCTCTTTTTGAATGTATCATAAAGTCATATGTCAAAGTAAAACTTGTATAGACAACTTTTAGACAAAATTGTAATGGTAAGAAGGTTTCAAAAGCAATTAAAAAGCCCTCAGAGATCCCACTGTATTTCTCCCCACATCATTCATTTTCAGTCACATAAGCATCTCTAAACACCTACAACAGGCATAACAATGGGTGGCAAGTTCTTAAGTAATAGTTTTAGTGAAGAAATTTCTTTTTTGAAAATACAAAACTGAGCTGAAATAGATTGGAGGAAGTTTTATTGACAAATATGGACATAAGTATAAGGCAAACTTGGTCCCAAATTTCAGCTCTTAGGTGGTCTAGTTACTTAATAAGAACAAGAAAGATATTTATAATCTTGAGTTCCATTATCAATAAAATAGGGATCTCAACATCTCACAAGATTTTTGTGAAGACTAAATGAGCAATAAAATATCCTATATAGTATGTAAGTAATAGTATATGTTCAATAAATAATAAATGTGATAATTTCATATTACATAATTCTAAACTTAAAAAAAACAGTAGTCAAATGGGTGGTTTATTAATTTTCAAGTTTACTAATTCTATAGCATATAGAATTGGCTGCCAAAACCTTATCATTAGTCCAATCTTCTTTTGAGATAAAATCCCAATTTCTTTTTTTAAGATTTTATTTATTTATTTGACAGAGAGAGACACAGCGAGAGAGGGAACACAAGCAGGGGGAGTAGGGAGAAGCAGGCTTGCCCGCTGAGCAGAGAGCCCGATGTGGGGCTCGATCCCGGTACCCTGGGATCATGACCTGAGCCGAAGGCAGACGCTTAACGACTGAGCCACCCAGGCGCCCCCAAATCCCAATTTCTAACCAAGTAATTAGACTCTTCTACTTGGATTTTACTTGGGCATCTATAACGTACTCAGCTGAATCCACCAATTCACCTGCATCAGCATAATTACAAGTAAAACACACAGAACACTATCACTACCACCATCAAAAAATCTCCCCTTCAATTCTCTATGAGAGTCTTACCAAAATCTTCAACACCCCTTTTGAACCTCCTTCCCTATAAACATTCAGTCACCAAGTTCTAATAATTTGGTTATATATTACATATATCCTTGAATGGCTTCCATTGTTTTTTCATTTTTTCCCCATAATCAGGAACATGCAGTCATCTATAGACACCTTGACTACACTTACCCCTCAGAATCTATGTTCTAACCATATTGAAGATCTTCCTATCCCTCTGACACACCAAGTTCTCATAAACACTATTGCTTCCATCTATAATATCTGCCTCATGCAATTCCTACCCATCCTCCAGTGTTCATCTTAAATGGCAATTCCCCTGGAAGGCCAAATATAATATTAAAGCATTTAGGTTTCCATGGATACAAACCATATGAGACAAAATGTCATGGAGCAATAGGGATGAAATTAAACTATTAAAGTAGAATTAAAGTGAGATTTTTGTAAAGAAAAGTGAGCGTTTAGAGTTGGAGTTGCCAAACCTAAAATAGTGTTTTCCTATGGGAAGTAATTAAAAACTATTTGTTGAATTTGAATTTCATTCACTCAACAAATGTTTATGGAACATCTACTACATGACAATTATTGTTCTATGTTCTAAGAATAGAGCAGAAAAACTAGAATCTCTGCCCTCCTGGCATTAACATTCTGAAATGAATTTTGAAAAAGTTTATCATAAAATTATCCTTTAAAGGTAATGTAATAATATCAAAAAATTTTAAAACTTAGAAACAAAGAAAAAAATTCCATATCATCCCACTGCTTTGATAAAATTGTTATTTTTCATATTGGCATCCTGCCATTAATATTTTCCTCCTGTAAAGTTTCAATATAAATCAATGAGTGTACTTGGTAGCACATTAAATACTACAGAAGAGTTTTTGAAAAAAATTTTCTGGGGCACCTGGGTGGCTCAGTCGGTTAAGCGTCTGCCTTCGGCTCAGGTCATGATCCCAGGGTCCTGGGATCGAGCCCCGCATAGGGCTCTCCGCTCAGCGGGGAGCCTGCTTCTCCCTCTCCCACTCGGCCTGCTTGTGTTCCCTCTCTCACTGTCTCTCTCTGTCAAATAAATAAATAAAATCTTTAAAAAAAATTTCTGATGTTTTCTTAATTATATATATATACTTGAAAATACAGATTTACAAATACATATATACAAATATACATACAAATACATATATATGTTTGTGTACACTTACTGATTTTTAACTTTACACACTAGGTATTCATTCTCTGACATGAAAGATCAGGATCTAGCTTACTTACTCTAGACTATTCTATCATAATACTTGTTATGTGTATTATTATTTTAGTTCTGTCATTTACTGTAAACTTTTAAATACAACATAAAGTTTTATTTCTTTTTCCATAAATGTTTTCAGGAAGTTTTGACTGTCTACAGTGAAAGATGGTGGTTTTAATACTCCTATTCTTTCTCCCCATTGCATCTCCTAAATTCTGCTACTGATATTTTATTTTTACACAGTGAAGTTTAATCTTTATTTTCAGTTCTATAATAACTACCAAAGTTTGTAGTTTGGTCCATTAAGTCAAAAGCTATTAAAATGAAAGAGATGAAATAACACTGAATTATTAATGGAATATAAAATCTAACATTAGACTTAGTAATATGTTAGAATAACACATTTTTTAATACATCCAAAGTGATTAACCCTGGAACCACATGAACGAAGATGTTCTAGCCATTTAGGTAAAATTCATGATAATTTTTATGCTTTAATGATTATTTAAAATTCATAACACATTTTACTCTCATATTAAGCCATTTTTATACAATTTTTGCTCATTTTCTAAAAGTTTGCCAATTGCCTCATTTTTGTTATACTATTTTCTTATATTCTTAGACTTTTTACAATCTCAATTACAGCGTATATTCACTTGTGGTCTTTCTATACTCATTGGCTTCAATTAAGACTGACTATTTTCAGGCTGATGCACAGTTGTCATCTTACACCCCATATTTACTGACCCTGGGATCTAATCTGTTTCCTGGATACATTTTCCTCTGTCTTGATTTGTAAATCAATTTTTCTGGGGTACTTCTTCTAGTAACTTTCTTTTATAATAATAAGTATGGGCGGTGATTTGGGGAACCCATAACAACCACATGTTTGGTGACTCACTTGAAGGAACAACAGGACACAGAGGCAGTTGTTCTAATGACTATGGTAAATGACAGTGAAAGAATACAGATACACAGCAACAGAAAAAGACACATCAGGAAGTCTGGAGGATATCAGGAACAGACTTCCAATTTTTTTCCTCTCAGGTTAGGGAGTGGTAGGGCTGCAAAGAACATGCTTCTTTCTCCAGCAATGAAATGTTGCAATATTTATACAAGTTTTCTGTCCAGGGAAGCCTACTTGAGACTCACAATACAAGGTTTTTAAAAGGGGCTGACCATAAAGGCATTCTCTGCCTGGGTCATAAATACCAAAATTACAGACTCCCAGAAGTAAAAGAGGTTATTTATCACAAATCACATTTCTGCATCTTCCAATTATCTTGATACAGCAGGGTTCAGTACCAAGCATTAAAAACAACCTTATTAATTAGTAACATAAAGAACCTTCCAAAAACCAAGTTACCAAATATTATCCAAGGACAATTCCACAGCAAATCCTCTTAAACAGCCACAGCAGACCTATTGTTGTAACTCTGCCGCACAGAGAAAACTTCCTAAACATTTATATGTCCAAAATATCTGAGTGTAGAATTCTAGGTTAAAAAAAAAAAATTCCTTTAAAAGCATATTGATAGGCAAAATTCTAGATGGTCCCGCAAGATTCTTAGCCCTTAGTGTACTTACCCTGTATAATCCTTTCCCCTTGAGTATGAGTGGGATTTGTGAATATAATTGGACCTCACTCCCATAATTAAGTTATGTTATAGGGCACAGGTGAAGTATTTCACAGATTTAATTAAGGTCCTGATTCAGTGGACTTTGATTTAATCAAATAAAAGTATCTTGGGGGTGCCTGGGTGGCTCAGTTGGTTAAGTGACTGCCTTCAGCTCACGTCATGAGCCTGGAGTCCTGGGATCGAGTCCCTCATCGGAATCCCTGCTCAGCGGGGAGTCTGTTTCTCCCTATAACCCTCGCCCCTCTCATGTGCTCTCTCTCTCTCATTATCTCTCTCTCTCTCAAATAAATAATAAAATCTTTTAAAAAAACTAAATAAATAAAAGTATCTCGGTTGTCCCTGACCATATCAGGTAAGCCTTTATAAGAAGTCCAAGATGAGAGGAAGGAAGATGGTGGCAGAGTAGGAGGATCCTAGGTTCATTTCTTCCCTTGAACACAACTAGATAATTATCAAATCATCCTAAATATCCCAAAATCAACCTGAAGATCGACAGAACTAACTTTGCAACTAAAGGGCGAGAAAAGGCCAGATCAAAGAAGACAGGAAGTGCAGGGATATGGTTTAGGGGAGAAACAGATCATGGCTGCTGCAGGAAGGAGCCATGGTGTCAGAGAAGGGGGAGAGAGAGAGAAAGAGAGAGGAGCACACATGGAAATGCACAAGAACATTTCCCCATAACCACTGGCTTGGGAGCTGAATTTCATAAGTTCTTGCAACCAGTGGGGCTTAAAGTCTGGAGTTATAATGATTACTGGGCTTGGTTGGTATAGAGCCCAGAAGGCACTGTGCTGCTCTTGGAGAAAAGGCAAGCAAACAACCCAGTGGCATACGGTATGGAAACAGTGATCTGCAGAGCACTGGGGCAAACATTAGGGAGATTATCTGCTCTTCTCAGAGTGTGTCCCTGAGAGATGGCTTCCAGGAAGACACCTCTCAAGGAACAAAGGAGCTGGCCAGGGCCACTTCCCTCCACTGTCCCTCATCATAAACACAGAGTCACCTGCAGAAAGCAGCATAGCACCAACACTGGCTACCTAACTTGCTTATACTAAGCCCCATGCCCTTGCACTCTAGTGGAACTTCCCTTTTCAGTCATGCTTGCTTCAGTCCTACTGCAGCAGGCCCCTCCCACAGAAGATCTGCACAAACCCCTGCCCAAACCACATCTCCTGACCAGAGAGTTTTGCAGGGTCTCAGTTCTGATGGAGGTGGTAACAGGTCTCATTTCACAAACAAGCCAAAGCACACCTAGTCAAAACTCACCACATTCAGGCCAGAGACCAAACACCACCCATAGCAGGCAAGGATAGCCTCTGCAAATGATTGGTCTAAAGGATAGAGCAGCAAGAACACAAGAGCAGAGTCAGACAAAGTGGCACACACCTGTAGTCCCACCTACTTGGGAAGCTGAGGCAAGAGGATCACTTAAGCCTAGGAGTTCTGGGTTATACTGCGCTATGCCAATCAGTTGTCCACACTAAGTTTGGATTCAATATGGTGATCTCCCAGGAACAGAGGACCACCAGGTTGCCTAAGGAAGGATGGACTGGCCCATGTCCAAAACACAGCAGGTCAAAACTACCATGCTGATTAGTAGTGGGATCATGCCTGTGATTAGCCAGAACACAACAGCAGAGCACACAGAGCCCACACCAGAGACACTCCCTGAAGTTTCAGGTCCTGGGTACTATAGGATCTCTTCTTGATAAGGCAATTACTTTCAGGAAGAGGAGACATAACCAGTTTTTCTAACACAGAGAAGCAGGCAGAGACTTAGACAAAATGAGAAGACATAGGAATTTATACCAAATGAAAGAATAAGATAAGGCCACAGCCAGAGATCTAAGCAAAACTGATATAAGTAACAGGCCTGATGGAGAATTTATTTATTTATTTATTTATTATTTTTTTATTTTTTTTAAAGATTTTATTTATTTATTTGAGAGAGAAAATGAGATAGAGAATGAGACAGAGAGAGAGAGCACAAGGGGGGGAGCGGGAGAGGGAGAAGCAGACTCCCCGCTGAGCAGGGGAGCCCAACGCAGGACTCGATCCCAGGACTCCAGGATCATGACCTGAGCCGAAGGCAGTCGCTTAACCAACTGAGCCACCCAGGCGCCCCTGATAGAGAATTTAAAGCAAGGATCATAAGGATAGTAACTGGATTTGAGAAAAGAATGGAAAATATCAGTGAAACCCTTAACACAGAGTTATAATCAATCAGGGGCACTTGGGTGGCTCAGTCTGTTAAGCGTCCAACTCTTGATTTGGGCTCAGGTCATGATCTCAGGGTCATGGGATCAAGCCCTGTGTTGGGCTCTGTGCTCAGTGGGGAGTCTGCTGGAGATTCTTTCCCCCTGCCCCTCCCACTGCTCCACTGCTCATGCTCTCTCTCTCTCTCTACAAAATAAATAAAATTAAATTAAAAAGTATCAATCAGTGATGAAGAGTACAATAAATTAGATTAGAAATAAGCTTGATTCAATGAATAACAGGCTGGAAGTAGCAGAGGAGTGAATTAATTACCTAGAAGACAAAGTAATGGAAAACAATGAAGCCAAAGAAAAAGAGAGAAAGAAGAATTACGCAAAATGAGAATAGACTTAAGGAATTCAGCGTCTCCATCAAACATAGTAACATTTGTATTATAGGAGTCCCAGAAGAAAGAGAGAGAAAGGGGGCAGAAAATTTATTTGAGGAAATAATAGCTGAAAACTTCCCTAATCTGGGGAAGGAAACAAACATCCAGATCCAGAAGGCACAGAGGATTCCCATCAACATCAAAAAAAGCAGGCCCACAACAAGAAATATTGTAATTAAATTTGTAAAATAAAGAGATAAAGAAAAAAATCTTAGAAGCAGCAAGACAATATAAGTCATTAACTTACTAGGGAAAACCCATAAGTCTACCTGGAGATTTTTCAACAGAAACTTGTCAAGCCAGAAAGGAGTGGCATGGTATATTCAAAGTGCTAAATGGGAAAAATCTGCAGCCAAGAACACTCTATCCAGAAGGCTATCATTCAGAATAGGAGAGGTAAAGTTTTCCATATAAACAAAAACTAAGGGAGTTCATGACCACTAGATCAGTCCTTCAAGAAATAGTAAAGGGGACTCTTTGAGTGGAAAGTAGAGACCAAAAGTGACAATATAAAGAATGAAACACAAAAGCAGTGAAAATGAGTATTTCTGTAAAACATCAGTCAAACTCACAAAAAAGATATAAAATATAATAACATATATCTAAACTGTAAAGAAGAGAGAAAAGAATGTATTCGAACATAAGCAACCATGAACTTATGTAGATTGCTACATGCAGAAGAGGTTATGCACAAAACTAATGGTAACTATATATCAAAAACCACTAATACACATGCAAAGAATAAAGAGAAAGAAATCCAAAGATACCACTAAAGAAAATCAGCAAAATATGAAAGATCATAAAGGATCAGAGAAAATCTCCAGAAACAACCACAAAACAATAAAATGGCAATAAATATATATCTATCAATAATTTCTTTGAATATAAATGGACTAAATACTCCAATCAAAATACATACTCTTAACTATAAAGAATAAAGTTACAGGAGGGAGGTGGCTAGGGGATGGGTTAAATAGGTGATGGGGATTAAATAGTGCCCTTGTGATAAGCACTGGGTGATGTATGGAAATGCTGAATCACTATATTGCGATCTGAAGAGAAACCAGAGTGCTGAATCACTATATTGTACACCTGAAACTAATATCGCACTGTATTTTAACTAACTGGAACCGAAATGAAAACTTAAAAAAAAAAGTCCAAGATGTTCACTGAAGATAAATTCAAAGCAATGAGATACTCTCATGCTAAACTTGAAGATGCAAACTTCCATGTTCTTGAGGCCATGTTGCAAAAAACTGAGGATGGTCTCTAACAGCTGAGGGTCACTGTCCCACAACTACAGGGAACTAAATTCTGCAACAATGGTGGAAAGAGGACCCTAAGCCTCAGATGAAGCCACAACCCTGGGCAACACCTTGATTTCAGTCCTGTGAGCCTTCAGCATAGCATTTGGCATAATATACTCCTGGCTCTAGGAAATTCTCAAACAAAAATGTGTGCTGTTTTAAGCCACTAATTTGTGGTAACCTGTCATTAAAGCAATAGAAAATAGTGTTACTCCTTTTCCTGTAGTATTCTGCATGTTTGATCAGAAGTCAGTTAGTCTGAGCTTTGTTCATAAAATAAAAGTCTGTTAATTATTTTTCTTCCCTGGAAATTTCTATAGTATTCTATTTTGGGCATTCTAAAATATCACCATGATGTATCTACATATTCAAAAAACATGTACTGGAAAACTATTATGTGTCATCTTCCATTTTAATTGCTAGAGGTTAAGTGGTGAATAAAGAACAAAAGACACTACAGCCATGGACCTCATATGAGAAAAAGTAAATATATAAGGTGATGGATATTATATTTGATTATAATAAGTAATGATAACTGCTCTAAAAAAACTCAAAACCTTAGTGGTTTAACTCAACACAATGTGTGGTGTTTTTGTTATAATTATTACTTCCATTTTCCTGCCTTTCCTTTCTATGTTTCAGAGTATATTGCTTTTAATTATCTTACCGAGAGAATACATTTATTTTGACTAGGTTTCAATAAGAAGGGAATCTTGTTCATTTAACTTTACATCTCTGACAATTAGAAGAATTTTTTATAGGCTACCTATGGAACCCTGAATTTCAAACCTGTTATTTTTTTCTGCCATCCACGTAACTGATGCTGAGTGCCACGGGACACAGTCATATCATGATAAGACCCCTGTCCCCTCATTTTTATACCATGACATTAAGTGAATTGGCACAGTGGGTAATCAAACCTCCTAAAAGCCATTTATACATATGGATAGTAATAAATATAGATGGGAAAAAAGGAAAATATGTGAATATATTCTCCCAAAGCCATCCACATTAGTCTTTTTTTTTTTTTTAAGATTTGATTTATTTATTCATGAGAGACAGAGAGAGAGAGAGAGAGAGGCAGAGGGAGAAGCAGGCTCCCAAGGAGCAGGGAGCCTGATGCAGGACTCGATCCCAGGACCCTGGGATCATGACCTGAGCCGAAACAGACGCTTAACCATCTGAGCCACCCAGGCGCCCCACATTAGTCTTAATTCAATATTCCCCTTTTCAGATCCTAAAATACCTGCTACCTCTCCAACCACACACAACAAAAGGTGAAATGTGAGAGATGGAGTCAGAGTAGAAAAAGACCAGTTTATTAAAGGATTACAGTTAAAATATCTTTTACAAATATATGCAAACACATGTTCAAAGCCCTCTATGAGTCCTAAAAGAAGCTGGATCAAGTAAGAGCCCTGAGTATTAAGTTTTACTAGCTTCACAGTAAATCCACCTCTAAGCACATGAAGTTATCAAATGCCAGGCTTAGAAGTGATGCACATAATTTATCCCCATGTCCCATTGGGCAGAAGTCAATTCCCCCCATGGCCAACTAACTGCAAGAGACATTAGGAAATGTAGTTTAATTGTGCACCTAAAACAAAGTGAAAGCAAGCTTTCAGTGAACTCTTTGACACTGTCATAGCTAATGATAAGGGCTGTGCAGGAACACAAAGAAAGTTGAGGAAGAGACGCAAGGGGTGAAGTTAGTTAATTAGTATAGGGGTATCTGGGGAACCTATTTCAACTACAACCACTATGATTTAGGGCTTCTAGTCATGGTTTATGTTGCAGCACTGCCTGGGTTTAAATCTTGGCTCTACTCTTACAGACAGTCTGACTTTAGAAAAACTAATATATCTCTCTGTGGCTCAGTTTCTCCATCAGCAAAATTGGGATAGTATTATCACCTAAAGTCTTAAAATTGTGTCTGACAGTCTACAGTATTTGCTATTATTATTAGGCTTTATTAATAAAGTTATATTTGAGCAGAGATATGAAGATGCAAGGGAGTGAGTCATATGGAAATATGAGAGATGTTCTAAATAATAAAATCAAAATGTAAGAGGCTTTGAATCAACTTGTAAAATTTTGCTGACATGAGTCTAAAATTTGCTCATTATATTTAGAAAGGTAGAGAACATTAGTGTCCTTTACAAGAACTGTATCTGTGGAATGATAGAGGGTAAGCCTACTTAGAGCAGGTTAGAGAGAATACGAGGAAAGGAATTACAGGCATTAAGTATATATTGTCATTTTAGATATTTGCTATAAAGTGGATTACTGAAAGAGAGTCTTCTGGAGATCAAGTAAAGGTGTTGTTGAGACAATACAGCATATCTGATTTCTAATGAAATGACTCAGTGGAAAGGGAACTGATGTTGAAAAGAAAGACAACTGTTTACTTAGGCAGAGAGGATGAAATCCAGGTGCAAATGAATCATATGAAGTTTTCTCTAATAATGGGGCAAAGGCAGTACTATGGACATAGGTTAAAAGTGTGGGCAAAAAAAGAGCTTAGAGAAACTCTTTCTAATTACTTCTATTTTCTCAGTAAAATAAAAAGCAATGCCATTCATGGAGAAATAAGACAGGAGCAGTGTTATTAGTGATTTGGGCTGAAGAGGGAACAAGTAAGATAGATGTCTAAGAGATTGTGAAGATGAATGGTCAAGAACAGTGATCCTCAAACTTTGGCATACATAAGCATCACCCAAAGAGCTTGTTAAAACTTAGATTTCTGGCTCCTCCTCCAGAGTTTCTAAATCATTGCATCTGTGGTGAGGTCTGAAAACTTATTTATAATAAGTTACCAGGTGGTGCTAATCCCAGGTGTTCAGTGACTACAGTTTGAGAATCAATTAATTAAGGAATTTAGAATTCCTGTGCAGCAAACACAGGTGCATTGATCATGGATTGTGTGAAGGTTGTGTATTTTTCTCTTACCATACACAGTTGAAAGAAAATAGACATGGATTTAATCATGATTTTTTCTCCCAATTTCACATAAGTGGCCAGCAGAGAGGGGATTTAGGGTGTATACAATAGTGATTATAACAATGGACCAAAGACACTGGCTTCAGGAAGATGAAATATGAAGATGTGACAAGGTGAAGGACACAAAAAAAGTATTAGTGTGTGCAAATAAAAAGAGTTAACATAGCAGACCTTCGATTACTATGCTTTGAAAATCCTATTTACAAAATTGCACCTTGACTGGAATCTGGGAGTTTGGATTTAAAGACAGACACATAATTCCCTGATAGGAATGGCTTATGTTTTCTAAACTGTATGTATAAACAATATGGTTTATGCTCAACATATGTTTTCCTTCTCTGAGTCTAAAATTCTGGTACATGCTAGGCAGACAGTGCCTACATAACCAGTTTCCAGCAAATTCTTAGGGAATGAGTCTCTAATGAGCATCTCTGGTAAACAACATTCACACATGTTGTCACAACTCATTGCTGGGGTATTTAAGGGCATCTTACATAATTCCACTAAG
>NW_023270323.1:44211459-44474126 GCF_011800145.1 Mirounga leonina
GTAACCTTTTGCTGTAATAAGTTTTGGCAATGAGTATGACTGTATCTTGAGTCCCATGAATCTTCCTAAAAAATTACTAAAACTGGAGATGGTATTGGGGACCATCAACACTTTATAAAACACACTCGCATAATATATCCACAATGCAACTCCTCAGACAATGCAACTTTTCAGACCTCACCACAGATGCAATGATTTAGAAACTCTGGAGGAGTTGCATTGTGGATATATTATGTGAGTGTGTTTTATAAAGTGGTAGTAGCTAAAAACATAAGAGATTGTGACCATAGAATAGGGTGCTTGAAAATAAAATTATTATGGAAATGCAGTTGTACATTAAAATATTAATGCTATGGACATGGACGTTGTGTCTGAGATAGGGTGAAGAGTCAGTTAATTGGAGGAAAAGAAACCAAGGAACTTAAAGGCCAGATTTTTTGAGGAATCATATTCGTAGGAGATAAAAAATCCCTAGTATGCAGGTCTTTAATTCATCCTGCCAGGCATCAGGGGTCTCCTTTCCATCTGCAGACTTAATGTCATTCATTCACTTGGATAATTTTTTTTTCTATTATTTCATCTCTCCATTTTATCTTTTATTTTTTGGACTTGAGTTATCCAAGTGTTGGATAGCTTGAATTAATCCATTATGAGTTTTACTATTTTCTATTTGATTTTTTTTTCACATTTTTTGACTCCTGCCAAAATTGTTGGAGAATGGCCTGTTTTCCCATTTCCAAGAATGCCAAGTAGATACCAAACATCCTCTTTCTTTGTGTTTAGAATTTTCCTGAGACTTTACTAAGACTGGAACTTCATCAGCCATTTTCATCCCATGTTAGAAGGATTTTGGGAATCAAGAGAGTTCCCTAAAATAGAAAAGCTTATTTCCTAATGGAAATACTCTGATATATTCTCTTCTCTGCCCATGCAGTTGGTGCGGGGGTATGGAGATGATGGTTGGATGAAGAATCAGCCATACTCTTCAAGTTAAGTAAGAAGTAATAAAAGAGAACTACTCATAGAATTTATATAAAAACAAAGAAAGAAAGAAAGAAAGAAAGAAAGAAAGAAAGAAAGAAAGAAAGAAAGAAAGAAAGAAAGAAAGAAAAGAAAAGAAAAGAAAAGAGAAAAGAAAAAGGGAAAGGAAAGGGAAAGAAAAGAAAAGAGGAGAAAGAAATTAAAGTGACCTGAAATAATGGAAAAATCTGGTGTCCATAGGTGAAGCAGCCATGCAAGTACTGGGTCAAATTTCCTTCCAAAAATGAACTTTCCATTCAGGTTTTAGCTGACACCCTTCAACTGTTAATGCCTTTGAAAGTTTGCTTCTTATTTCAAGATGAGTCCATGTACTTTCTGTCCAGCCCCAACCAAGGATGGGTCATGGTGTGTTACCAGAGTCTGGCCATTTGGACAAATGTTGGCTTCTATTAACTGGCAACCTTTGCTCTTGTGCTCTCCATAGGACTGACTACTACTTTTGCAGATCTGCATTGCAGTATGCACTTTTCTCTACTCAGTCCTGCTTCCTCTCCCCTTTAATTTTCACAAGCATATTACCATCCACTATTCCACAATAAGACTATACTCCACAATACCAGAGTATTACTAATGCTGACTCAGTGTCAGCAATATTTTAGCCTTGATACTTATCTAGCCAGAGAACCCTGAATTCCCACTGGATTCATTTGGGTGGATTATACCGAAAGAGTTCTTAGAAAATTTTGGATTTACCATAGAGTAAGGGATATAGACAAAGAGGCTGGTATCTCTTTCCCACTTGAAAATGAATTTAAGATTCCCCTGAACAAAGAAGAAAAGGTAACCAAGCTTGAGTCATATTTAATATGCCTCATCTAAGAGTAGCCTGCAAGGCAAAGGAAATGTTACCCCTTTAGCAATAAGAGGCTGTAGGATGCAAGTGACATGGGAAATTGATGAGGGATATATGGCAGAAACAAGTAGCTCCCCCAAAATTTTATGCTTGACTTTCAGTAGTATAGGATTGTCAATGGGAATCTGATGGCCAGCCAAGGACCACATTTCTCAGCTGTACTTGCATTAACATGTGCCTATTAAACTGAGTTCAGGTCTGTGAAATAGAGTTCTGGTGGTGCATTCCACTTCCAGGTCTGACCCATAGCATTTTTCAGTACTGCAAGTTACATGTTTTCACCTCTTCCACTGGATCATCTGTACAGTGGTCACCGTACAGTGATGCCTAAGAAATCTTAAGAATTTGCATGTTGAAGGGGGGAAGAGCTTTTGATAGCTTTTAAATGACTACAGACCAAACTCCTCATTCATTCCCAAGCCCCACTGACAAGAGATATCTCCATTAGATTATTAGGTGAGCAAGAAATTAGATTATATTTTATTTCACCACTTAAATCCCAGGATTTATTTGTTATAACACTTAGTTTTACCCTGAGGAGTACAGGGGGCATCTCAAAGGAGATGGCTTAAGTAATGCCCATGTCGAGTAATGAGACAGCCAGAGTTTTAACTGCAACAGCAGATCAATAATGTCCAAACTCTTATAAGAACTGACTCTACCAGATTTCATCAAAATTCACCAGATATGGGCAAACTGTTTTCCGACCATTTTGTTTGTTTGTTTGTTTGTTTTTTTAAAGATTTTATTTATTTATTTGAGAGAGAGAGCATGAGAGGGGGGAGGGTCAGAGGGAGAAGCAGACGCCCTGCCGAGCAGGGAGCCCGACGCGGGACTCGATCCCGGGACCCTGGGATCATGACCTGAGCCGAAGGCAGTCGCTTAACCAACTGAGCCACCCAGGCGCCCCTGTTTTCCCACCATTTTAACAAATTTAAACTCCAGCAATAATATATGGATTTCCCCATTCTTCAAAAACTCGTAAGACTTTCAATTTATTTTTATTTTTATTTACCTAGCAGCAAGTAGGAGAAAATAAGGGGAGAATGAAGAGCAGATTTTCCCCTCTTTCCTATTACAAGTCCTCACACCTCTGCTCAGATCTGAGCTACAGGGAGGGGAGAAGCTTTGAATTAGATATGAGTGAATATTTAAACTGAATTAGGTAGAATTTAGTCTAATTTTTTAATGAATAATATATAGTACATATATAGTAAATATATAGTAAAAACATCAAAAAGAATAAATAACTATATAGTAAAAAAAAGAAAAGGTTGTGTTTATGTCCTTGCCATAGAAACACTCAATTTCCCACCCATGATGAAGCCACTTTTAAAAAGTAATAAGTCTCAAATATGATTTCAGAGATTCTTCATAAACACAAAGGCAAACAAAAATTGTAGAATGCATTATACATTGTTCAGTATCTTGCTTTTTCCACTTAAAAATAAATTTTGGGTTATCATTCCATATCAGTAAAGATCTATATCATTTTTTTTCTATCCATTAAATGGCATTATCTAACCAACCCACTCTTAAATCACTTGTCAATCTGTTAATTATAAACAAAGCATCGCTTAATAATTTTTTACATGTCATTTTTCTCAAATGCATAATTATCTGTAGGATAATTCTAAGAAAAGAAATTGCTAGAACAAATGGCACATACATTTGAAATATTGATAGATATGCTAAATTGACTGTCATAGATGTTTTTCTCATTTATACTTGAGCAATATGTGAGTCTGTTTCTCCCTCTTTCTAAAGAACAGACTTTTTGTTCTTTAATAATCCGAAAGATAAAAAATAGTATCAAGGTATAATTTTAATTTGCATTTCTCTTCTTGTGAATGAGGTTGAAAATCTTTTCATATTTAAGAGTCACTTGTATTCTTAGTATTTTCTTTATATCATTCACCTCTTTAAAAAAAAAAAAAAAAAAAACACGTTTTTTTAAAAGTAAACTCTATACCCAACATGGGGCTTGAACTCATGACCCCAAGATCAAGAGTTGCAAGTTTTTCCTACTGAGCCAGTCAGGCATCCCTCATTCACCTTTCCTATGGCACTAGATGTCCTTGTAAGACACACATGTGCCAGAATATAGGAAATAAACTTTATGATGATTGAGATGAGACACTAGTAAAGTTTTTGAGTCCAGTGGTCTGAGTCATGCTGGGATATCACCATCAAGGTAAAAGACAAGATGTTGCTCCTCACCCCCACTCTCTGCCCCATACCTCTTACCATTATGAAAGAGTCAAAGAGCTTAGTGAATTTGCAAACACATACTATACTTGGGAATATTCTTGTAATCTATTTATTTGGTGACACAGAAGGCTGCCAGTTGCAAGTAAGATCCAAAGCAGGAAGGAGTTCTGCGGCAGGTTCATGCTGTAGCGAAAGCTGTCCCGTCTTTTTTACCACATGGCTTAGCAAATAAGATATTAGTTTATGTATCTTTGTTGATTAAGAATCATGTGTAAAGCTTTTTGTAAACCCTAACATGATAGTTATAGGTTTGGGAGTACAGAAATCCCTCCTATAGCCAACTATGCAATATTTGGAAAAAATACTCTTGGCCTGGTACTACATCCTAGTAAAGATTGAGAAATTGACAATGGAACAAGATATAGCCCATCATTATATAGCCATCACTGGAACCACTGAAGTACAAAGTTAGATAGGCATAGAAGTATCACTTGTATAAGTGAAGCACTACATTCTATATTGGGCTCTAACAGATAGTTCAGACTCAATGGCACCTATTAACTGATGCAACAAAGCCTTTCTCTCAATTCACACTTATGGGCTAAGGGGCCATTTCCAATGACCAATTGATAGACAAGGAAATGATGTCCACCTAATTCTTACACCAATAAATGGATATTTACAATAGTGAAAAACAGACTGCTACCATATTAGAGCTCCCACTCACTAGGGTCCCTGAAAAGTGTTGAAGGGCAATCTTTCCAATAGACAAAGCTATGGGTTCCACCTGGAAAACGACATGAGTAATATACACCAAACTCTGGTGATTAAATAGATGGTCTGGTTGATCAGAGACAGGGAATAAAGAAGATTTAAAAACTGGAAGCATAGAGTAATGAGGTTGAAGAGGCCACAAAGATTGCCAGTTGTGTCTCATGCCAATTACCCTCAAAAATTACCCATTTCAGAGGATGCTCTCAGTGACCAAGTGAAGATAATGACTTAGCTAGCTTCTGTCTTCAACTACTCAAATGCTTACATAGTTAATCCATTAAGTTAACCCATGGTGACAGGGATGGAGGATATATGCGGAACCAACAGCATGGCCCTTTTACATGAAGGCTAATCTAGCTACTACCCTGCTGAGTGCCCCATTTGTTATAGGGAGAGACTGATGCTGAATTCTCAAGACAGGTATTTGGAGACTTGTTGATTACATTCCATCTTAAAGGAGATAGTGATTCCAACAAACCAAAATGATTCATATTACAAATATAAGTCTATCTTCTTTGCCTATAGTATCTCCAGGAAAAATACCACCAAAGACCTTACATATTGCCTCATGTTTTGGTATAATATCCTTTCAGGTTGCTTCAGACCACGAGATGCAACAATGGGCTCATTAACCATGTGTGCCATCACTCTATAGCTGACCTGATAGAATGACTGAGAAGTAACTCAAGGACATCTTGATTGTTGGAGTGTTATTCTGAAAGGGGAAACTAGTCACTGTATCAATGATCAGAATATGATGCAGTATCACCAGAATATACAGGTCTGTAAACAAGTGGCAGAAGTAAATAGGTTCCTTTCCTAAACATCTTCTATTTGAATATCTCTTCCATGCATTCTCAGGGTCTGATAGATTTGATATTCTAGTTCTTGGGATAGTGGTGAAATGCAAAGGTTGGATAATTTAGCTAAGGAAGACAGAGAGAACTTGGATGAATCTTAATCTGTAACTAACACCAGGGAACCAGAGGGTAAAGAATGGAGTCATTGCTCTACCTGGGATGATGGTCCCAATTACCATGAGGAACTAGGATTGTTAGTACACAAACGACAGGAAGATACACACCTGGAATTCAGGACATTCATTATGTTATCTCCTGATCTTTCTCACTTCAATGATAACTGTGGATGGGGCAACCTTACAAGAACCAGGCAACTAAAGTTTCAGACATTCTGGAGATGAAGGTTACTATCCATCAGGCAAATACCCTCAAGAAGCTAGGTTGATTTCAGAGAATCCAGAATGGTTGATGGAGGCAGAGGTGATAATTTATAGGTCTTGGAGAGCTGCAGCAGTGAAGATCTTACTTTGTTGTTCATTGTTTTAACCATTTTTAAGCCTTCTTACGGCATTACAACTAACTACTAGCAAGGGGCATTGTTGGATTTTTACTATTCCTTTCAGGCATGAATTGAGAATATCTTACTTTCACATATTTGTATAAGATCAGGTATCATAGAGGATATTGGATATGAGTAGTGAAAGGGATTGCTTCTTTGGATACATTTTATGAGTCTTTCATATTTATCTGGCTGTGCCTGCCTTCCAGTCCTTGGCTTCTTGATTCATCTACTAATGCCTCTCTTTATTTCATCATCCCCTGAGAAGAAGTTTAGTCTCCATATCTCCAACCATAAAGAGAGCTGAGAGAGGTCCAGTATCCAAGCCCAAGGAACTGGAGCCATGAAGCTCTGGTTTCTTCCAGCCCTTCCAGACTCAAATGAAGTGCTGTATCATAAAACATGGGATCTGGCTTTCCCACAACTTCTTAGTGGAGTCATGAAGCACAAACCAGAAGTGAAGGAGAACAAACACCCTATGGGCCTAATTTGGCCAATAAGAAGAGGAAGACTAAAAAGAAAAAAAGAAAAAAAAAAAAAAAACACAAACAAAAAAACAAGAAGAAGAAGAAGAAGAAGAAAAAAAAAAAAAAAAAAGAACAGCACAGAAACTTTTCTCCTCCATCCCCTCTGAATGTTCTGAGTCATAGTAGTCCCATACAGCCTTTCTGTAGATGTTCTATACATCCAAACGACCAGCTATATTTTCTGCGAAACTCAGTAATTCACCATCATGTATTTGCTTTCTCTAATTATTGAACTCTTTGTGTTCTTGCTACTCTGGAAAATACACTTTAGTAAATATTAACACATCCCCCTGCCCCCCTTTCCTTACCTTAGTTTCTATTTTTTACAGTACCTGGACCAAGACAAAGTCCATTACTATCACTTCAGCCATATCTATTCTAATATATGCTCATCTTAATTCAGCTTTCATTTTTTTAGAAGGTAGTCTTGTTTTTATAGACATCTATTATTTTGTCCTTTCTTTGGAAAGCTTTTCTATATATATTTGTCTTCTCATATTAGAAACAATTTTACTTTGTTTCTCCTTATTTTTATTCTTAGTGAGGTATTTGGTTGTGGGAACATTTGATCTGAGGGAACATTTTTTTCATGATGGTATTATTAATCTATTTGGGGTATGTGTGTGCATGCGCATGTGTGCATGTATGTATTCTTTTCCTATTTTATTTTGGAGTACCTCTGTAGACCTCATGTGGCCAGGGTTACATTAATACCAAAACCAAACACCTTACAAGAGAAAAAATTGCAGACCAAAATCTCTAATATGAAAATAGATGCAGAAATCCTCAATGAAATATTATCAAATCCAACAATGTATAAAAAGAATTATACACTATGATCATGTGGCATTTATCCCAAGTATACAAGGCTGATTCAACATTCAAAAATCAGTTAATGAAATCCATCACATTAATAGCCTAAAAATGAAACAAAAATCACATGATTATACCAGCAGATGCACAAAAAGCATTTGAAAAAAACCCAATACCCATTCATGATAAAAACTCTCTGAATACTAGGAATAGAGGGTAACTTCTTCACCTGATAAAGAATATCCACACAAAAAAGTCCTGCAGCTAACATCATACTTGATGGTAAGAAACTCAAAGCTTTCCCAACAAGATCAGGTAGAGGGCAAGGATGTCCCCTCTCACTACTCTGTTTGGACGTGATACTGTAAGTCTGTGTTAAGGCAATAAGATAAGAAATGGAAACAAAAGGGATACAGATTGGGAAAGAAGAAATAAAACTGTTTTGTTTATAGATGTCATAATCATCTATGTAGAAAATCCCAAAGAATCAACAAGAAAACGCATGTAAATCATAAGTTATTCTAGCAAGGTTTCAGGATATAAGGTCAACATACAAAATCAATTACTTCCCTTTATACCAGCAATGAACAAGTGGAATCTGAAATTAAAAGCACAATATCATTTACATCAGCACCCCCAAAAATGGAGTATCTAGGTAAAAATTTAGCAAAATATCTCTAAGACCTCCATGAGGAAAACTATAAAACTCTGGTGAAAGAAATCAAAGAACTAAATAAATGAAGAGATATCCCACATTCTCAGACAAATCAATATTGCCAAGTGGTCAGTTCTTTCCAACTTGATCTATAAAATCCAAGCAATCCAAAAAAAGCAAAAAACAAAAGACACAACCATCAAGTTATTTTGTGGATACTGACAAGCTAATATCAAAGTTTATGTGGAGGGGCAAAACAGATTAGCTAACACAATATTGATGGAGAAGAAAGACTGACACTACCTGACTTTAAGTCTTACTCTGAAGCTATATTAATCACGATACAGTGGTGAAAGAATTGACAAATAGGGGCACCTGGGTGGGTCAGTTGGTTAAGCGACTGTCTTCGGCTCAGGTCATGATCCTGGAGTCCCGGGATCGAGTCCCGCATCGGGCTCCCTGCTCAGCGGGGAGCCTGCTTCTCCCTCTGACCCTCCCCCCTCTCATGTACTCTCTCTCATTCTCACTCTCTCAAATAAATAAATAAAATCTTTAAAAAAAAAAAAGAATTGACAAATAGTTGAATGGAACAAAATAGAGAGCTCTGAAATAGACACTCATAAAAAGTCAACTGATTACTGACCAAGGAGAAAGGCAACCAAAAGACAAAATATAATCTTTTTTACAGATGGTGCTAGAACAATTGGACACACACACACACACACACAAATATAAATCTAGACACAGACTTTACAGACTTTACATCCTTCACCAAAATTAACTCAAAATGGATCATACTTCTAAATGTAAAACACAAAACTATAAAACTCCTAGAAGGTAATATAGGATAAATCATAGATAATTTGGTGTATGGTGATAAATTTTTAGATACAACACTAAAGCTACAATCCATGAATGAAAAAATTGATGAGCTGAATGTCATTAAAATAAAGAACTTTTGCTGTGCAAAAGACAATGTCAAGAGAATGAGAAGACAAGCCACAGAATAGAAGGAAATATTTGCAAAATACACTTCTGACAAGTGACTGTTATCCAAAATATAAAAAGAACTATCAAAACTCAACAGTAAGAAAACAATCTGACTTTTTTTAAATGGGCCAAAGACATTAGCAGACACCTCACAAAAGAAGATATACAGATGTCAAATAAGCACATAAGAAGATGTTCCACATCAGATGTCGTCAAGGAAATGCAAATTAAAAAACTGAATTACTATTACACACCTGTTAGAATGCCCCAAATCTGGAATACCAAGAACACCAGATACTGTCAAAGATATGCAACAAAAGGACCTCTAATACATTTCTGGTGGGAATGCAAAATGGTACAGCCACCTCGCAAGATAGTTTGGAGATTTCTTGTAAAACTAGGCATACTCCTAGTGATCCAACAACGGCACTGCTTGGTATTTACTCAAGAGTTGAGAAATTATGTCCACAAAAAAATGCCTGTATGTGGATGTTTACATCCGTCTTATTCATAAATGCAGAAACTTGTAAGTAACTAAGATGTCCTTCAGTAGATGAATGAAGAAATAGTAGCATATCTAGAAAATAGAACATTATTCAGTGCTAAAAAGAAATGAGCTATCAAGCCACAAAAAGACATGGAGTTACCTTAGGTGTATATTTCTAACTGAAAGTAACCAATCTGAAAAGGCTACATACTGCATAATTCCAACTATATAACATTCAGGAAAGGGGAAACTCTATGAAGACAGTAAAATGATCAGTGGTTGCCAGGGGTAGGGGTTAGAGGAAGGATGAATAAGCAGAGCACAGAGGATTTTTAGGGCAGTGAAAATACTCTGTATGATATCATTCAGTACATGCATTTGTCCAAACTCATAGAATGTAAAACACTAATAGTGAACCCTAATGTAAACTATGGACTTTAAGTGATTATGATATGTCAATATAGGTTCCTCAATTGTAACAAATGTACCACTGTAGTGGGAGACGTTGATAATGGGGAGGCTGTGGGTGTGTGGGGGCAGAGGGTATATGGAAAATCTTTGTACCTTTCAAGTTTTGCTTTGAACATACAAATGCTCTAAAAATAAAGTTTTAATAAAATAAAAGATAATTTTAAAAAACACAAAATACTAACCCAGAGTTTATGAAAGTCCTGTGTGTCTATGTGGATGGCTTACATGGAAAATAATACCTGTGACATTTTCTGGGGTGTGCAACTGGCAGCATCTTCTTTATACAGCTTCCTTTTACCATTGTATTATTTCACTGATTTTGAAAACCCTGCATTATAGTTAATGGGTGAGGTTTCATATAGTTCCAATTTAACTGAGGATGGAGTATACAGTTCTCTTTTCTATTCTCCTTACTACATTAAATGTGGGAAAGAAAGACAAGTCTAGATGAACATCAATTCTCCGGACTTTACTTTTTTAAGAGCTGAAACAGCATCTTGGTTACTGAAAGTACTCTTTCAGATGAAATGTTTGGGCACCTTGTGTGGGACCTGGAAGGCTTAGGTGATGTGACAGAAAGCCCACTTTCAGGTTTTTGGCTCCATAAAATGCCAGCGCAAGAAGAAAAACAAACAAAAAGCAAAACAAAAAAGACAAAAAACAGTCTCGAAATTTTGTGTAACTCCTTGTATTTCCATACCACCTGATGTTTCTTAAATGTGTCTCTCATTTCTTCAAATAAAACACTATAATTTTAACAATACATGCTTCATATGCAAGTTTTATATATTTATTTATACTTATATTATCATCTCTCATCTTATTAAAATAACTAAATTTCAGAGAACTTAAATTCCCTAATGTAACTTTTGCCTGATAATATTTCTTCTAGGCAAAAAGTGGTATTAAAAGGACAATTTTTTAATGACTCATGATTAAGTATTGAAAGATAATAAAGTTTGAGGGGCACCTGGGTGGCTAAGTCAGTTAAGTGTCCAACTCTTGATTTTGGCTCAGGTTATGATCCCAGGGTTGTGAGATGGAGGCCCCATGTCAGGCTCCACACTCAGTGTGGAGTCAGCTTGAGATTCTCTCTCTCCCTCTCTCTCTCTGCCCCTCACCTGCTTTCTTGCTTTCTCTAAAATAAATAAATCTTTTTAAAAAAGACAATAAAATTTGAATTTGTGATCACAGTGCATAAAACAGCTTCTCTCAATGGAAAAAGGGGAGGTGAATGTGGTAGCTTTAGGTATCAACTTGGCTAATCTACGGAACTCTGGTATTATCCAAACACTAATCTAGATGTTGCAAAGAATGTATTCTGTAGATGTGGTTAGCATCTATAATCAGTTGCCTTTATTTATTTTTTATTAACATATAATGTATTATTTGTTTCAGGGGTACAGGTCTGTGATTCATCAGTTGCCTTTAATGTAACCTCATAATGTGGCCCTGACCCAACCAGTAGAAGGCCTTAAGAGCAAAACCCGAGACTTCATGGAAAAAAAAAGGAATTCAGCCCAAAAACTGTAGCATCAATTCCCACCTGAGTTTCCAGTCTGCCAGTCTCATCTAGAGACTTTTGGACTGGCCAGCTTTCATAGTCATTTGGGTCAATTCCTTAAAAGAAAAGTAATCTCTCTTCCCTCTGCCCCCTTTCTCTTTCTCTCTCCCTCCTTTCTTCCCTATTTGTGTGTGTGTATGTACACATATATACACACAACTGGTCTGGATTTTTGGAGAATCCTGACTGGTACAGTGAGGTATGTCCATACTAAGGTAGTTCTACCACCCATTCATGACAGTTTCACAGGAAGAATATCTGAGAAATCTTTACTCTCCTTCTTCTGCTACCAGTTGATTCTGATCTTATTACAAGTGAGCTTGTAATAAGATCAGAATAAGATCACTCAAAAGGATCCTACAGACTACCCCTAATTACAATTTTCTTATAAAAATTTCCATAGGTTACATGTTCATATTTTGAAGAATTTGGTAGAAGAACTATTATCTTACATAGCAAGACTCTCATTGACAGAGGTATCAGGGATAGAGACATCATGAAGACACAGTACATAGATTAGATTTAGAGAAAATAATGTAGGAATGAGCAGATAATGTCCTGTATTTAACAATTAGATGGACAACTATGAAAACTCTTTTAAAATTTAGGTACACCTAAAGTATATGACATAAAGAAGAAATTAAATTTAATAATTATATGGTAAAGAAAGAATAATTATACTTAAGGACATATAGAATCAATTAGTTTTATAATGAAAGAATTTAAAAGTCATGGGTCCAAATTTCTTCTTTTTCAGAACAGCTTTAGAAATGTGAGAGCTAGGGCGCCTGGGTGGCTCAGTTGGTTGGGCGACTGCCTTCGGCTCAGGTCATGATCCTGGAGTCCCGGGATCGAGTCCCGCATCGGGCTCCCTGCTCAGCAGGGGGTCTGCTTCTCCCTCTGACCCTCCTCCCTCTCATGCTCTCTGTCTCTCATTCTCTCTGTCTCAAATAAATAAATAAAATCTTTAAAAAAAAAAAAAAGAAAAGAAAAGAAATGTGAGAGCTAGGGGGAACAATCAGGCAAGTGTTAAAACTACATGGTGAGCTAAATGAATGTTCAGGTGAATATTAAGAAAGGCCTAAAATAGATGAAACCAAACAATCTCAGATAACTAAGTGGTATTTGAAACTGTTTAGCAGGATTAACATAAAGACAGAGAAACCTTACTCCAAAAATCAGAACAATTATGGATTCTAGATGAAATTAAAGCCAACATGAAGATACACAATGCTCTCAGGATTAAATTAATATTTAAGAAACATGCAGAAAAATAAGCTAACAGGAGATCCTGAGGCACTTAGGGCTCTAAGTATAATCATTTGAAGATACAGTGAGAATGTTGAATGAGTCCAGAGTTCAAACAAGGAAACTAAAATAGATTATATTAGGGAAAGTTTTCAATTAGTAATAATTGCGCCTCGGATAAAACTCATTGGCTATGATACTGCCACTTCTTTGTAAATACTAATATATTTTTTATTTATTACTAATCTCTCAAAAAGTATCAAAGGCATTGGAGCTTTTTTAAGCTGGAGAAGATAATTTCAGTTTCAAATTTATAAAAGTTTTCCTTTTTGTGGCACAAAACACCATAACCCACTTGCACTCAACTTTAATACCATTTACTTTTGGATTTTTCTGACTCATACATAGAATGAAAATTGTGGCTATTTCCAGATAAGTTGAGGTATCACAGGAATCTTATCATTTGGAACTCCTTGCTGATTTCCCACTGAAGTGTTGTCTTTTTCTCTTCTTTTAACAGCTGTATTGATGTAAAAATTTGCATAACCAAAAAATTCACCTATTTTAAGTGCAATGTAATGACTTCTAGTAAATGCACAGTTATGTAACCCAGGTATGTTTTCTTGTGTATTTTCCATGTGTGCATTAATATTTGCTATGTATATACACATTAACACTGATGTATGAGTTATAAATTTTTCTTTTTATTTTTGTTTAATATTCAAAGTTAATTTCTGAATGATTCAATTCTCTACAATTATGTTTAGAGTTGCATAAAAAAACTAGAAACTGTGTAGGAGCAAGATGGTAGAGGAGTCTGGTCATCTGGTCCCAGGAATTCAGCTGGATAGGTATCAACCCATTCTGAACACCTATGAACTCAATAGGATATCGAAGAAAAGAATAGCAGCAACTCTCTGAACAGAAAAGTGACCACTTTCTGGAAGGTAGGAAGTGCAGAGAAGTGAATTCAAGGTGATATTCGGGAAGATAGACGGCAGGGGAGGGGACCTCCGTCGGCCACTTCTGGCAAGTGATAGAGCCGTGGAGCACAAAACCAGAACTTTTAGAAGTCTGCTCCACTGAAGGACGTCGCTCCAGTCACTAAGCAGGGGGTGAAACCCTCACGGGACAGTATGGTCTCAGGACCCTCGGGGTCACAGAAAGACCGGGAGTGTCTGAGTGCGGCAGAGCTCCCAGGTATTGGAGCGGAGAAGTCAGTTGCAGAGACAGAGTGGAGGGACAGGATCTCAGCTCGGGGTTGCCATAAACCATGATCCACGGCATAGTCGGGCCACTGCTCCTCCAGCAGGGACCCAACAAGTGGCAGGTCCAGGGAGACTCCCCTTCCTCCCCCGGGAGGAGTGGCACGGGAGTGCACAGCAGGGATCTGCTGGGTTTGGAGACTCCACATGGGGTTGGGTGCCAGAGATAGAAAGGCTTGGTCACAGGCCGGTGAGAATGAAGTGTGGCCAGGGACCAGGCAAATGGGAGTGATTGACTGCTTTTCTCTGGGGGCTCACTGAGGAGTGGGGGCCTAAGTTCTTGGCTCCACTGGGGGGGAGATTGGGAGGTCGCCATTTTCACTCTAATCCTCCAAAGCTGTACAGAAAGCTTGCAGGGAACAAAAGCTCCTGAGAGCAAACCCAAGCAGATTACTTAGCCTGGCCTCTGGCAAGGGTGGAACAATTCCGCCTCCGGCAAAGACATTTGGTAACCACGGCAACAGGCCCCTCCCCCAGAAGATCAGCAAGAACAGCCAGCCAAGAACAAGTTTACCAATCAGTGAGAACAGCAGAACTCCAACCAGAACTCCAGCACTAGGGGAATACAATACATAGAATTCATGGCTTTTCACCCCCTTATTCTTTAGTCTTTCAAAGTTAATTTTTTAAATTTTCTTTTTTTTCTTTTTCTGTTTTTTTTTTTTAATTTTTCTTTTTCCCTTTTTCAACCAACATCTTATCAATTCCTTTTTTTAAAAAAAATCTTTTTTTAAAATATTTTATTTATTTATTTGAGAGAGAGAATGAGATAGAGAGAGAGAGCATGAGAGGGAGGAGGGTCAGAGGGAGAAGCAGACTCCCTGCTGAGCAGGGAGCCCGATGCGGGACTCGATCCCGGGACTCCAGGATCATGACCTGAGCCGAAGGCAGTCGCTTAACCAACTGAGCCACCCAGATGCACCTCTTATCAATTCCTTTTTTAAAAATCTTTTTTATTTTTCATTTTTAGAGTCATATTCTATCCCTTCATAGTTGTTAGTCTTATTTTTGGTATATATATAAGTTGTTCTCGCTTTAAAATTTTGGGATACAGTTGCGTCTAACAGACCAAAATATACCTTAAATCACTAGTGTATGGCTTTGTTCTAGTCTCCTGCCTGATCACATTCTCTCCCTTTTTTTTTTTTTTAATTTATTTTCTTTCCTTTTTAAACCAAAGTCTTATCAATTCTTTTATAAAATCTTTTGTAATTTTCATCTTTACAGTCATATTCTTTTTTTTTTACAGTCATATTCTATCCCTTCATCGTATACCCTTATTTTTGTACATATATAAGTTTTTCTACCTTTAAAATTTTGGGAGGCACTTTCTTCTAAGAAAACAAAATACACCCAAAATCTAGTGTGTGGCACTAATCTATTACCAGCCTGATCATATCCGATCATATTCTTTTTTTTTTTTTTAATCTTTTTCTTTTTAAATCTTTTTTTCTTTCTTTCCCTGTCTTTTCCCCCGGTATCAGGTCTCTTCTGATTTGTTTAGTTTATATGTTTCTGGGGTCATTGTTACCCTGTTAGCATTTTGTTCTCTCATTCATCTATTCTCCTCCGGACAAAATGACAAGATGGAAAAAATCATAACAAACAAAAGAACAGGAGGCAGTACCGACTGCCGGGGACCTAATCAATATGGACATTAGTAAGATGTTGGAACTAGAGTTCAGAATGACGATTATAAAGATACTAGCTGGGCTTGAAAAAAGCATGGAAGATACTAGAGAAACCCTTTCTGGAGAAATAAAAGAACTAAAATCTAACCAAGTCAAAATCAAAAAGGCTATTAATGAGGTGCAATCAAAAATGGAGACTCTAACTGCTAGGATAAATGAGGCAAAAGAGAGAATTAGTGATATAGAAGACCAAATGATGGAGAATAAAGAAGCTCAGAAAAAGAGAGATAAACAATTACTGGATCACAAGGGCAGAATTCGAGAGATAAGTGATACCATAAGATGCAACAATATTAGAATAATTGGGATCCTAGAAGAAGAAGAAAGAGAGAGAGGGGCAGAAGGTATATTGGAGCAAATTATAGCAGAGAACTTCCTTAATTTGGGGAAGGAAACAGGCATCAAAGTCCAAGAGGGACAGAGAACCCCCCCCTCAAAATCAATAAAAATAGGTCTACACCCCGACATCTAATAGTAAAGCTTACGAGTCTCAGAGACAAAGAGAAAATCCTGAAAGCAGCTTGGGACAAGAGGTCTGTAACCTACAAGGGTAGAAACATTAGATTGGCAACAGACCTATCCACAGAGACCTGGCAGGCCAGAAAGGACTGGCATAATATATTCAGAGCACTAAATGAGAAAAATATGCAGCCAAGAATACTATATCCATCTAGGCTGTCATTGAAAATAGAAGGAGATGGGACACCTGGGTGGCTCAGTTGTTAAGCATCAGAGTTTGGCTCGGGTCACGATACCAGGGTCCTGGGATCGAGCCCCGCATCGGGCTCCCTGCTCCTCGGGAAGCCTGCTTCTCCCTCTACCACTACCCCTTCTTGTGTTCCCTCTCTCACTGTGTCTCTCTCTGTCAAATAAATAAATAAAATCTTAAAAAAAAAAAAAAAAGAAAATAGAAGGAGAGATAAAAAGCTTCCAGGAGAAACAAAATCTAAAGGAATAGGCAAACACGAAACCAGCCCTACAAGAAATATTGAAAGGGGTCCTCTAAGCAAAGAGAGAGCCTAAAAGTAACATAGACCAGAAAGGAACAGACAATACAGAGTAACAGTAACCTTATAGGCAATACAATGGCACTAAATTCATATCTTTCAATAGTTACCCTGAATGTAAATGGCCTAAATGCCCCAATCAAAAGACACAGGCTAGCAGATTGGATAAAAAAATAAGACCCACTGATATGCTGTCTGCAAGAGACTCATTTTAGACCCAAAGACACCTCCAGATTGAAAGTGAGGGGGTGGAAATCCATTTACCATGCTAATGGGCAGCAAAAGAAAGCAGGGGTGGCAATCCTTATATCAGACAAATTAGATTTTAAACCAAAGACTGTAATAAGAGATGAGGAAGGACACTATATCCTACTTAAAGGGTATATCCAACAAGATCTAACAATTTTAAATATCTGTGCCCCTAACATAGGAACAGCCAATTATATAAGCCAATTAATAACAAAAGCAAAGAAACATATTGACAATAATATAATAATAGTAGGGGACTTTAACACCCCCCTCACTGCAATGGACAGCTCATCTAAGCAAAAGATCAATAAGGAAATAAAGACTTTAAATGACACACTGGACCAGATGGACTTCACAGATATATTCAGAACACTCCATCCCAAAGCAACAGAATACACATTTTTCTCTCATGCCCATGAAACATTCTCCAACATAGTACACATGCTGGGTCACAACTTAGGTCTCAACTGGAACCAAAAGACTGGGATCATTCCCTGCATATTTTCAGACCACAGTGCTTTGAAACTAGAACTCAATCACAAGAAGAAAGTTGGAAAGAACTCAAATACATGGAAGCTAAAGAGCATCCTACTAAAGAATGAATGGGTCAACCAGGAAATTAAAGAAGAATTAAAAAAAATTCATGGAAACAAATGAAAATGAAAACACAACAGTTCAAAATCTTTGGGATGCAGCAAAGGCGGTCCTAACATGAAAGTATACAGCAATACAAGCCTTTCTCAAGAAACAAGAAAGTTCTCAAATACACAACCTAACCCTACACCTAAAGGAGCTGGAGAAAGAAGAGCAAATAAAGCCTAAACCCAGAACTAGAAGAGTAATAATAAAGATCAGAGCAGAAATCAATGAACTAGAAACCAAAAGAACAGTAGAACAGATCAATGAAACTAGGAGCTGGTTCTTTGAAAGAATTAATAAGATTGATAAACCCCTGGCCAGACTTATAAAAAAGAAAAGAGAAATGACCCAAATAAATAAAATCATGAATGAGAGCAGAGAGATCACAACCAACACCAAAGAAATACAAACAATTATAAGAACATATTACAAGCAACTATATGCCAGCAAATTAGACAATCTGGAAGAAACGGATGCATTCCTAGATATTCCTAGAGATGTATAAACTACCAAAGCTGATATAACCACTAAGGACATTGAAGCAGTAATCAAAAATCTCCCAACAAACAAGAGCCCAGGGCCAGATGGCTTCCCAGGGGAATTCTACCAAACATTTCAAGAAGAATTAATACCTATTCTTCTGAAACTGTTCCAAAAAATAAAAATGAAAGGAAAACTTCCAAACTCATTTTATGAGGCCAGCATTACCTTGATCCCAAAATCAGACAAAGACCGAATCAAAAAGGAGAATTACAGACCAATATCCCTAATGAACATGGATGCAAAAATTCTCACTAAAATACTAGCCAATAGGATCCAACAGTACATTAAAAGGATTGTTCTCCATGACCAAGTGGGATTTATTCCTGGGCTGCAAGGTTAGTTCAATATCTGCAAATCAATCAATGTGATACAATATATTAATAAAAGAAATAATAAGAACCATATGATCCTCTCAATAGATGCAGAAAAAGAATTTGACAAAGTACAGCATCCTTTCTTGATGAAAACTCTTCAAAGTATAGGGATACAGAGTACATACCTCAATATGATAAAGGCCATCTATGGAAAACCCACAGCAAATATCATTCTCAATGGGGAAAAACTGAGGGCTTTCCCCCTAAGGTCAGGAACATGGCAGGGATGTCCACTATTACCACTGCTATTCAACATAGTACTAGAAGCCCTAGCCACAGCAATCAGACAACAAAAAGAAATAAAAGGCATCCAAATCAGAAAAGAAGAAGTCAAACTCTCACTCTTTGCAGATGATACGATACTTTTTGTAGAAAACCCAAAAGACTCCACCCCAAAACTGCTAGAACTCATACAGGAATTCAGTCAAGTGGCAGGATATAAAATCAATGCACAGAAATCAGTGGCATTTCTATACACCACCAACAAGACAGAATAAAGAAAAATTAAGGAGTCAATCCCATTTATAACTGCACCCAAAACCATAAGATACCTAGGAATAAATCTAACCAAAGAGGCAAAGAATCTGTACTAAGAAAACTATAAAATACCCATGAAAGAAATTGAGGAAGACACAAAGAAATGGAAAAACATTCCATGCTCATGGACTGGAAGAACAAATATTGTGAAGATGTCAACACTACCTAGAGCAATCTCCACATTTAATGCAATCCCTAACAAAATACCATCCACTTTTTTCAAAGAAATGGAACAAAGAATCCTAAAATTTGTATAGAACTAGAAAAGACCCCGAATAGCCAGAGGAATGTTGAAAAAGAAAAGCAAAGCTGGTGGCATCACAATTCTGGACTTCAAGCTCTATTACAAAGCTGTCATCATCAAGACAGTATGGTACTGGCACAAAAACAGACACACAGATCAATGGAACAGAATAGAGAGCCCAAAAATGGACCCTCAACTCTATGGTTAACTAACCTTTGACAAAGCAGGAAAGAATGTCCAATGGAAAAAAAAACCAGTCTCTTCAACAAATGGTGTTGGGAAAACTGGACAGCCACATGCAGAAGAATGAAACTGGACCATTTCCTTACACCACACAAAAAATGACTCAAAATGGTTGAAAGACCTCAATGTGAGATAGGAGTCCATCAAAATCCTAGAGGAGAACACAGGCAGCAACCTCTTCGACCTCAGCCACAGCAACTTCTATCTAGACACATCGCCAAAGGCAAGGGAAGCAAGGGCAAAAATGAACTATTGGGACTTCATCAAGATAAAAAGCTTTTGCACAGCAAAGGAAACAGTCCACAAAACCAAAAGGCAACTGACAGAATGGGAGAAGATATTTGCAAATGATATATCGGATAAAGGGCTAGTATACAAAATCTACAAAGAATTTATCAAACTCAACATCCAAAGAACAAATAATCCAATCAAGAAATGGGCAGAAGACATGAACAGACATTTTTCCAAAGAAGACATCCAAATGGCCAACAGACACAGGAAAAAGTGCTCAACATCGCTCGGCATCAGGGAAATCCAAATCAAAACCTCAATGAAATACCACCTCACACCAGTCTGAATGGCTAAAATTAACAAGTCAGGAAAGGACAGATGTTGGCGAGGATGTGGAGAAAGGGGAACCCTCCTACACTGTTGGTGGGAAAGCAAGCTGGTGCAGCCACTCTGGAAAACAGTATGGAGATTCCTCAAAAAGTTGAAAATAGAGCTACCATACAACCCGGAATTGCACTACTGGGTATTTACCCCAAAGATACAAATGTAGTGATCCGAAGGGTGCGTGTACCCCGATGTTTATAGCAGCAATATCCACAATAGCCAAACTATGGAAAGAGCCAAGATGTCCATCGACAGATGAATGGATAAAGAAGATGTGGTATATATATACAATGGAATATTATGCAGCCATCAAAAAACCCCCTGAAATCTTGCCATTTGCAACAACATGGGTGGAACTAGAGGGTATTATGCTAAGCAAAATAAGTCAATCAGAGAAAGACATGTATCATATGATCTCTTTGATATGAGGAATTCTTAATCTCAGGAAACAAACTGAGGGTTGCTGGATTGGTAGGGGGTGGGAGGGATGGGGTAACTGGGTGATAGACATTGGGGACAGTATGGGCTATGGTGAGCATTGTGAATTGTGTAAGACTGTTGAATCACATAACTGTACCTCTGAAACAAATAATATATTATATGTTGAAAAAAAAAAAAGAAGATAGTAGGAAGGTAAAAAAAAAGGGGGGGGGGGGAATCGGAGGGGGAGACAAACCATGAGAGATTATGGACTCTGAGAAACAAACAAGGTTCTAGAGGGAAGGGAGGTGGGGGGGATGGGTTAGCCCGGTGATGGGTATTAAAGAGGGCACATATGGAATGGAGCACTGGGTATTATACGCAAACAGTGAAATATGGAACACTACATCAAAAACTGATGATGTAATGTATGGTGATTAACATAACATAATAAAATAAAATAAATTAAAAAAAAAACTAGAAACTACTATTTTTTTTTTTTTTTTTTTTGCCCACTGACTTACCATAGCGTGACAAGTTTAGCCTGAGGAAGTTAAGACAATAATTCTTTACAGGCTCATTTTTAGGTTTGAGACACAGATCAGTAGATTTCAAACTCTGCAGGGAAAAGTCTCTTGCAATGTTTTAAGTAGGGGAAGAGCGTTGTTTCAGAAAAAATATATATATACACATTTGGGTTTTTATTTTAAAAATTAGACTTCTGGATCCGTAATCAGTAAAAAAAGGAAGAGTTCAAAAGCTGTTTGGGGACTAAGGGAGGAATGCATTATTAACTATATAGGTAGTAGGTATTGCTCCTGCTGAGTAGATTGTCCTGTGGTTTCCCACCTAAAGTTACTTAATTGGCTGAATCTTATTGCAGAGAGAAGAATTCATGGCATATTACCACCACAGGACATTTATAAATTGTGACTATCACTTGAGCACACATAAAAAGAATCAAATGTGGAATTTCATCTAAAGAAAGACTTCAGATGGTAAAATCCAACTCAGTCCTGCTTCACTGATCTTAAGGAAGCCACAGACCCATGTTCTCAGCTGGTTTTCTCTTAGTTTGTAGGAATGGTATTTTGGGGAGAGAACTGGATTTGTCTTCACTTGAATATCTTAAAAAAATAAATGGACAGTGATTTTGGCCTTTAAGCCTATGAATCTTTTGAATTAGGAAAAAATATTTTTTAAAAATTAGTTTTGGGGCACCTGGGTGGCTCAGTCGTTAAGCGTCTGCCTTCGGCTCAGGTCATGATCCCAGGGTCCTGGGATCGAGCCCCGCATCGGGCTCCTGTTTGGCAGGAAGCCTGCTTCTCCCTCTCCCATTCCCCTGCTTGTGTTCCCTCTCTCGCTGTGTTTCTTTCTGTCAAATAAATAAATAAAATCTTTAAAAATTAGTTTCATTGAATTATAATTAGCATACAATATTATATTAGTTTCATATGTAAAACAGTGATTTAATAATTTTATACATTATGAAATGATCACCTCTATAGGTCTAGTTACCCTCTATCACTATAAAATATTAATTTATTATATTCCCCACACTGTAGATTATATCCCTGTGACTTATTTTATAACTGGAACTTTGTGCCTTTTTTTTTTTTAGTTGACACATGATATTACATTAGTTTCAGATATAACACAGTGATTCAACAACTCTATATGTTATCCTATGAACCCCACAAGTGTAACTATCATCTGTCACTATGCAACATTACAATATCATTGACAATATTCCCTATGCTGTAGCCTTTATTTCCATGATTTATTCATTCCATAATAGGAAAAAAATATTTTCTAAAACAAACTGAAGATTTATAGGGTTTTGGTCACTAGCACTGAATATCGTAAATTAGAACACTCACGTGTAGAAGTTATTATGGATCAAGCTCTATGAGATGTGCTATATGGGTTGTGTAATTCAGTTCTTATAATAGTCCCTAGTTAGATACTGTTATTATTCCCATTTTATAGATGAGGAGATGAAGAGCCAGAGAAGCTAATCAATGATGTACGCTGTAAAGCTGAATGGCGGAGCTAAGTGAACCTAATTCATGTATCACCAAAGACAGAATTTTAAAATATATCTGGGTGATGACTGGCTGAGAGAAACTAACATTATGCTATCCTTTTAGTTTCCCTGAAGATCTCTTATTGAAGATCTTATTGAAAAAATCATCATGTCTTGCATAGCAGTTTCCACTCCATTGCACTCTTACTGATGATCTGATCGCCTGATTATTTTTCTGGGACTCCATGTGTTACACGCTTTATGACACCCACTTGTTATCTTCTGCTAGAGGACAGTTGAGAATGGTTAATTGCATTGGAAAACTTGCCCACTGTGTACATAGTATATGTCAGGCTCTGACTATTTTTCATTTCCTGCCCCTGACTTGTCCCCCAAATGCCCATTTCACCTCACTAGGTATGTGAGTAGCCACTTTGAACTGAGTAATTTCTTTGGACCACAGTTTTCTGGACTACAAATTGTGGATACTAAATGAACCTTCATATGAGTTCGTCATGATGATCCCATGAGACAATAAACATAAAATGCCGGGATCAGCACCTAAAATACACTAGCCAGGTGTCAAAGCAGCAGCAGAAGAAACCAGTGTAGAAAGAGTAGTGGTAATAGATACAGTGGTAGTTGTAGGTAAAGTATCTGCTTTAGTATATTTTCTCTGATTCTAATTTTATTTTTATTTTTTTTGAATCTAGTTTTAAAAGACAAAAAGAATCATGTAGCAAAAGTGAAAAAAAATAAATTTAAAAAGAAGAAAAAAAGCCTTGTTTACAAGGACAGAGAACATGAAACAGTTTACTATAAATTTCTCAGTTTGATAATCTTATTCAGTCTGTTTCCCTAGGATGCCTTCAGGTACAGAAGTAAAGTAGCACACTATAAACTGCTTAAAAATAGGGGTGAGAAAATTAGAGAAGCCTTGTTCAAAACAAAGAAGCGGTTGTACATATGATTTCACTCATATGCAGAATTTAAGAAACAAAACAGAGGACCATAGGGGAAGGGAGGGAAAAATAAAATAAGATGAAATCAGAGAGGGAGACAAACCATAAGAGATTCTTAACTATAGGAAACAAACTGAGGTTTGTTGGAGGGGAGGGGGGCGAGGGGACGGGGTAACTGGGTGATGGGCATTAAGGAAGGCATGTGATGTAATGAGCACTGGGTGTTATATGCAACTGATGAATCACTAAATTCAACCCCTGAAACTAATAATATGTTAACTAACTTGAATTTAAATAAAATTAAAATTAAAAAAAATAATCCAAAATGGCTAAAAATCAACAAGAACAAAAAAGAAGTGGCTGCAAAAGAAAGCAGAATAGTATTGCTAGTCAACATGCAACTCAGGTGAATATATGATAATGAGAAGATAGTTTCAAGTTCATGTGATTCCAATGGAGTCATTCTGTTGAATAGCAATTTGTATCTTGATTTTCAATTTTGAAAGAGCTTTTTCATACATTGTCTCCTTTACTCTTTGCAACATAGTTGAGAGGTTGTATATCCATTTTATATCAGGAAACTGAGGCTTAATGCAGAAAATCACTTACCCAAGACCAAAGAGGAAGAAGGTATCAGAAACAAGGGATACGATATTTTGCTTCTGATGTATACTCAATTTTTTCTACATTGTTTTGTTCCATATTGTTTCACACCCTGCCACTCATGTCACATAGACTGCATGATTATTGAATCTTATTCTATACCTTTTCTATAATAGACTACTTCTTTGTTTTTTTTTAAAGATTTTATTTATTTATCTGAGAATGAGAGAGAGAACATGAGAGGGGAGAGGGACAGAAGCAGAAGCAGACTCCCCGCTGAGCAGGGAGCCCGATGCGGGACTCGATCCTGGGACTCCAGGATCATGACCTGAGCCGAAGGCAGTCGCTTAACCAACTGAGCCACCCAGGCACCCCTAGACCACTTCTTAAGTGCATAAAAAAATATGGGTAAATTCACATTTAAGGTGAAATCTTTGCCAAATATTAAATGCTCTATTGGTATTTTTCTGAAAATCAGAAAACATCAGAGTGTTTTCCAACTGTGACATTTTCCTGGTTGTAATAAAGAGAACCAAATGCAAATTACTTGGATCTATAAACAAATAGATTTCAGAAACAGGTCAAACGCTTCTTCACAAACCATTATCATGTATCTTATTTTTTAGACCCTATCAATGAAGGCTCTCCTGAAAAATGAAGTAGAAAATAGAATGTGGTTTAATGAATCAGCATATATTTTCAAATTTAAAATATCAACTGTACGTGTGTGTATAAATATACACTTTTTATATTCATGCATTTAAAAAAATCCTTCCTTTTAGTCTATTAACTAGGAAACATTTCTTTTTGGTACCATCAGAAGTATCTGCCAGAGATACAATGCAGAACTTCTGTTATAAGCATCATAGACATGCCTATGAAATTGCTTTGCAAATCTAAAGTTTTACTAGTAATCTTCAAATTAAATTATAATTTTCAAAATTCTACTGCATTCCTGTATTTTCTTTGTTTGCATGTGATAGCAATAAGCTAAAATATCTCCCTTGCTTTGGAGTTTCATGAATTTTAAGAAACCAATGTATCCATATTTTCTTATGGAAAAATAAATCAAATATTAAAAGAGGTGTTAATTGAAAAATTAATCTGTGTGACTAATCCCAGAAATCATAGCCTGACAGGTGCATACTTTTTTCTAAAAGACATCAAGCATTACTTAATGCTTCTTCATGTGAGCTTTGGTAAGTTAGTAGTTAATAAATCTGCTGACACTGAGGGTAAATTTCTTCTCAGATGGCTGTTTCCAATGCTATATTTTCTTCAGAGTAGTGATAACTTGTTTCTTGAAGTGTCAACATTGGCCACACACTAATTAGAAAAGGTGCTTCTCAATTGTATTTTCATCCTTGTGACTGCTAAAATGTGCAAATATATATATATATTCCTCAGATTTATTTCTAAACATTTCTTGGTCATCTTATTGTTATATGAAATGATAAATACGATAGACTTTTAAAAAATTTCTTACAGCCCTGTAATCAATCAAGTCAACCTGACAACTATTTTTGTTCCAATCTTATTCACATGACTACAAAAATTAAATAGTTATAATTATGGATAGCGTTCCAGTAGGTTTTTAAGTTTTTGATATTTTGAATAACTCAGCTGTCAAATGATATAAAAATGAAAATTTAAAAACAAGTTCCAGTGAAATAATTAAATTAAGATCATTTTGGACTTGTATGTGGTAATTCTTTAAAAATAAATAAAGTCAAATAAATCTAATTAGACCCTAGACTGGTTGCTCCATTTGACCTTTATCTGTCTAGCAGCTATATTCTGGCAAGACATACCATGTGAGAATACAAGGCTTTTTTACTTTCAAAATAAAAATATCATTAAATATCACTGCTCTGTAAGAGTAAAACTGTAAGTGCGGCCATTGCTATAGTAACAATAAAATAAGCAGTTAGAATACTAATGAATCCATTTTATAGCAAAGTGGAATGAGAATTCTCAAGTGACCACACAGTCAGGGTCAGCTGTATATCTCAGCTAGCATTTCAGCAGGTCAATCAATCATTAATTAACTTTTTTAATCCTAACGGAGAAGTCCTCTTCGGTTGATAAACATCTCAAGAGAATCCCTTTTCAATATGACAGAATGCCACGTATCCAAACAGATTGTTTATCTGAATGCAATATTCAGAGGTTTTCATCTGAGATGCAGAATGTATTTTAAACATCATATTTAGTATGAGTATGTCATCCCACCCTAAAAACATTTGTTGCCTAGGTAGTCAAGTCTTGCCAATCAGAGTTAAAACCTAGGACAGAACATTAATGATTTCAGTATATGCGTTTTCCTAAATTTTCCACAGTTTTCTTTTTTCCCTCAGGTGCCACCAAAGGCTAAGGTAGAGATTGAAGTAGCACGTGCAACATACCTAAGCCTCCAGAATCTCAAGTTATCCTACAAATCCTTTAGTAATCTGTTTCCACAAAGAAATAAGTTTCTTAGTTTCCTCCCTTCTTTGAATTTTTCTTGTTCTGAGTTCCCAAAGGTTCACCAGTTAATTTATGGTAAGAAGTAACAGAGAGCGCATGATTAAGAGCACAAAGTTTGGAGATAGATCTGGATTGATACTCCTGTTCTTCTACTTATTAGCTAGATAACTTCAGGTGAGCATGGCAGATGTCACTATTCTCCAGTGATAAGTGGTTCTTTTCTTCTGCTAAGCAATAAGAGAAGATGGTGCTTCTTGTCCCCTTGAGCGTAGGAATAAACTTGTGTCTATGTTTGGCTAATGAAATGTGAGCAGACATGGTATGTACTACTTCTGAGTAAGGGCATTTAAGAACCAGTATTCAACTCTTCAAGGGACCATATGTTTGGGAAGCTGTGGGCTTTGGATTCTCCCTTAACTGGAATAACTGGATGGCCATACCACAGGCAACTGCCCTGCAGAATCACCAGGACACGAAGAATTTTTTATAAGCAAGACAATAAACTTTTATTGTGTTAAGGTACTTGAATTGCAGGGTTACTTGTTATCACAACATAGCCATGCCTGACCTGATAGACACAGTAAGTTTATTCAAATTTTCTAGTCTCCATTTTCTCCCGTAAAATGATGAAAATAAGACTTAACCCTCACAGGGGTATTTTAATAGGCTATTAATTTGAAAATGTATGTTTAAAATAATTAGAAAAATAATTTTGCTTACTAAGGGGTTAAAAGAAGCTATCTTACTATTATTATATATCATAATACATACACAGCTTCAAGATGGAGGCTCTTATTATCATGCCTACAAATATTCTTCAAATACTAGAAATAGCTTAAACTTTTTGAGCTCTGTCTTGATGATCTACCACATAGAAGTAACACTTATGTTGTGCTTTGAATTCTGAAATATCCTTCAGCTTTACTGATGCCAATATTTTTAATAAAAAAATTGGGCTTAGCCTGGTGGAAATATTGATTGATCCATTTACCCATTAACTCAACCAATTAAACTGAACACAAATTATGTGCCAGTAAGTTCCAAGAGCCTTATCAAATTTATTTCCGCTGTTGAAAAAATTTCTAATATGCTACCTCTGTTTCCCCAAATAGAAACTCAGGGCAGTAAAATTTAGCTTCTACCCATTTCCTGGGGAAGTCATGATAGTAATAAGTGAGGATTACGGTGAAAGGGAAACATCTACTGTGATTATAAGAACAAAATGCTTGGGGCGCCTGGGTGGCTCAGTCGTTAAGCGTCTGCCTTCGGCTCAGGTCATCATCCCAGGGTCCTGGGATCGAGCCCCACATCGGGCTCCCTGCTCGGCAGGAAGCCTGCTTCTCCCTCTCTCACTCCCCCTGCTTGTGTTCCTCTCTCGCTGTGCCTCTCTCTGTCAAATAAATAAATAAAATCTTAAAAAAAAAAAAAAAAAAAGAACAAAATGCTTTTAAGAAAGGGAGAATTGGGAGGAAATGGTTAAGTCAGATGCTAACATACAAGAAATCATACAAATTCCAAAATGTATTATTGTCAAAGAGTTAGCAAATTAAAATGCTAAAGATAAGAAAAGGATAAATAAGCATGGCACATAACTTCAGGTTTTTGCCTTAGTCCACATGTTTTTTGATTTACCTATTTTCTCCAGGTTCTGGACAAATAAGAGATTTGGTCAAAATGAATTTTAGATCCATGTCAATCTTAAAATAGAGTAGTTTGTTCCAGATCATAAACATAAATGAGAAGAAGGGTGTGGTTGTATGGAAAGGAGAAGTATAAGATCTGTGTCCAGGAAGTAGAACCATATAAGAAGAAATGGACAGGAGTAGTGATTGTATAACTCTCCACATATCTCTATAAGTCTTTATAGACATAGATATATCAGGTGTATCAGTCAGCTATTTTTACAATAATATTGTATAATAAACTACCTCAAAACTCAGTAGCATACATTAAGTATTATTCTCATATAAACATTTGAGTTGCTGGGAGACGCTCCTTTTCAAATTGCAATTTGAAGACTGACAGATTTTGACGAGTGAGGGCTCTGTTCAGCTGGGCTTGGCTCTGAACTGTGGATTTGGTCCAAGTTGGCTTCAAACATTAATCATTTTCCATCAGAGGCTATTCAAAGCAAGCTTGTTTGTTTGTTTGTTTTTCAGGCTGAGATTGCAAGCTTCCACAGAGGTGAATGGAAACATGCAATGTCTCTTCTTAAGGCCAAAGTTTCCAAATTTGGACATGTCACTTTTTCCCATATTCCATTGTTTGTGAAAGGAAAATCACATAGTCAAGTCCAACATCAATGGATTAGAGTACTGTCCTCCTTCCATGTTAAGGGAGGGTGTAAATATTTGCTAAACAATAATATAATCTACCACATCTAGCAAAACTATTATCTAAGTGTACCACCATATATATACATATGTATACTGGTTTACTGGTATATATACACATATATACATATATGTGTATACATATACATATACATATATGTGTATATATACATATATATGCATATACATATATGTGTATATATACCAAAGCATATATTCAATTAGCTCAAAAAAAAAAAATTGAACAGGACTGGGAAATCTTAGAACAGAATTCATTTCAAACTCAATCAAGGTAGATTACATAACGCTACGACAAATTATTCTTGAATGTGCAATAAAGTCTTGCTCCATTTTGGATGTTTGTCAATAGTTATGAAGCCATACCCCTCCCTCTTACCTTTCTGCCCTGCATCTGAGCAAGCTGTAAGAGAGCCAAGGTGTTCCATCATTTGGTGCCAGCAGAAAATTAAGACCTTTACCTCAGTTTCTCTCCCCAACTGCCATAAGAATCCTAAGCCAGTTCCCTTTCCCTGCTTTCTGCAGCCATTATTGAATGAACCTGGGAAACCTGCCCTGCTCTCCCCAGAAAGCCTCATTGTGGTACTTTTCTATACCTTTCTGGTGCATCTATAGCATCATCAATCTTGACATCCAAACCAAATTGTAAATGTGAGTCTATCCCATCTCAATGGGTCATAACAGGTAGTTTTTCAAAGTACATTCCAAGGACCACTTAGGAATTTGATAAAAATTCATATAATTGAACCCAATAAATGACCTCTAAACTCTGGATTATAAAAAAGCATCATCAATAATTTTAATAACACAATAAAGTTAGAGAAATATTGCTAAAATATTAGGATACATTTGTCTGTCTTCTGTCCTTCATTTCCACATATTTTCTTTCATTCAGGATAAGGTATAGCCAATGTCTTTGTGTTGATGAATGATAAAAATCTCCTTCAAATTTCAGCACATAGATTACTTCCTGAGGGTGGCCAGGCCTGGCTATCAAAGCACATTGTGATACTATCCTATTTTACTTCTCTGTATCGCAGTTACTACTCTTTCATATTTTTCTTGCATACTTATTTGTTTGTTTGCCTCCATCTCCCCACCATGAATACAGGTTTTAAGAGAGCCGAGGCTTTCATTGTCTAATTTATTTCTCTATCTCCTGGACGAAAAACAATGCCTAGAACATGGTAAGCCCTCAGTCAATATTGGTATTAGATAAATGAATAAATAAATAAGGCAAATAAAACCTCATTTTTTAATCTTACTGTTTCAGAGTAGATTCTTGAAACTCATACAAAGAAATATAAGCTTGAAGGGATTTTATAAAGGTCTAATTATTTAAACAAGATGAGTTCTTTAGAGTTCCAAATAGCCTATGAAACGAAATGAACTCAAAACATGAAGTTAATTATAAAACCTATGTTGATGAGAATGAATGATAAACTAAGGTTTTTGTTTTTGTTTTAACCTATCGTAAAATAAAATTTAACCAGTTAGAAAGAGGAGAAACTATTAAGTGGAACATAAAAAGGTAATAGGTTGTTAGAGCTCTGATTCATGGGACTGACTCTGCAGGAACAAGCATCAGCATCAGGGATAAAGCAGCTTTCAACCAAAACACAATCTATTGTCAGGATAATAGTTGAATGGGAGGAGGCTTAGCCCCTAGAGAAACTCCAGTCCTCCCTCAAAGAAATACCATATACATACCTATGTATCTACAGCAGCCAATATCACATCCATATAAAAATCATCCAATGCAATTACTTAGAGTAGTGACAACTGTGTCCAAAATGTTGTTTAGTGCCATCCAAAATTCCCATTTCAACCTCTCCTCTTTCACTGACCCAGGAAAACATATATTCCTTGATATTGAATTTGAAGTCTAGATCCTTAGGAGGGTGTCTACTAAGGGACTTAATGAAACTATTTTAATAACCTTTTTTTGTCTTTTTCTTTTTTTTTTTTAAGATTTTATTTATTTGACAGAGAGAGACACAGCGAGAGAGGGAACACAAGCAGGGGGAGTGGGAGAGGGAGAAGCAGGCTTCCCATGGAGCAGGGGGTCTGATGTGGGACTTAATCATGACCTGAGCCGAAGGCAGACACTTAACGACTGAGCCACCCAGGAGCCCCTACTTTAATATCTTTACCAAAGCTTTGAAAACAGTGAAATCCCACTTCTACCTATCCTGCATATATGCCAAAATTAGAAAATAACATAGAAATAGATCCACTATATGGAAGAGTTTCACGCTCTTACTTCTAGATGCTAAACATCTGAGCACAGGTAAGTCCAAAGAATCAAGTCTTTGATTCTAGCTTTCTTGGTAAAAGCTAGCAGAGTAAAGGGATATAAACTTGCCAAGATGTAATGACTCACTCGAAATTCAGTGAAATAAACAGTACCTAAGGGAAAATATGATTTGTGGATTCAGTGAGGGAAACAGAAAAGGAATAAGTAGTATAATATAAAAAAAACTAAAACAGCATGAAAACCAACACAAACATAGAACAATGCAGAACAGCACAAACAAGTTTAAAGTATACTGACGTAAGAAATTAGCCATACCATAATCTTCAATTTGCTAAGAGCAGTGTTATATAAATCAGGGTTAAGATCTTCAGTATGCAATTTCCATAAATATGAATTGGATTTGAAAATATTTTTATGGCAATAAGGGACTTTTACTGCAAATTTGCTTATCTCATACTATTAATTATACTACCATCTAATATGATTTTTTATACCAGTAATGGTAGGAATGAATTCCAAAAAAGGAGTAAATATTAGGTAGTATAAATTTATTCAAAAACAATATTGGTGTAAACAATTAACTATTTCACCTCTACCCTGAACTTGGAAGTATGCCGATGGTTCTATCATGTCACTTTAAACCAATACATATTTAGGTCTTAAGCAAAATTGTGCTATGTTTTTGACATTTTTGGAGTAAAAACTTTGTCAGCAAAAGACAATCTAATCTTTTTTTTTTTTAAAGATTTTTATTTATTTATTTGACAGAGAGAGACACAGTGAGAGAAGGAACACAAGCAGGGAGAGCGGGAGAGGGAGAAGCAGGCTCCCCTCCGAGCAGGAAGCCCGATGCGGGGCTTGATCCCAGGACCCTGGGATCATGACCTGAGCTGAAGGCAGACGCTTAACGACTGAGCCACCCAGGCACCCCAAAACAATCTAATCTTAATAACAAAGCTCAGCAATCTTTTTAGGAAAATTACTTTTCTTTCAAATATTAATTTTATAAATGGAATTAAACCTAGTTGAATGCATTCTTATTTATTCTGACAAAAATCCAAAACTTGATATTTGGGAACATCTCAGATATGTTGTTACAAGCTTGCCTGGTATGTGGAGGTCACAATGAAATATTTAAAAAATCCATAATTTTACCACTTAGAATTGCTGATAACTATCTCCCTGATCTAACTTCTGGTCCACAGAAAACTCAAATGCAAGAAATATAGGAAAATATTGAACATCCTTTGTTTAAATTACTCGGCAAACCTGATGAAGCAATTCTCAATTTCCACCAGGTTAAAGAATTTAACCATACCCACAGAAGTTTTTAATCCCAGCACAGATCATGTAGTTCATTTTAAGCATTATGCAGTTTCCCCTCGCTGAATTGGGACAACAATGCAAGGCCAAGCCTCAGAATAACTTTCTCTCAGCTGCCTCTCCTCTACTCAGTAACAATGGCACATCTCTCTACCTAATTTAACTTCTGTTTTTATTGCCTATATTTCTCAGCTTCATTTTTAACTTCTTAAAATGTATTTATTTCCTGCCTTATTACAATAACAGGAGTTAAAATACATTTACAACAGCAACAACTTCTGTTTCAAATATATTGGAACACAAATTATTACATTTCTCAAAATACATACAGAAATCAATTTGAATATAATAAAATTTTACATGATGGAGTTCATAATTTCTGTATTGAAGGAGAATTTCTAGGCTGGTGCATAAGCAGAGACTTAGAATAAAACCTCTGAAACTAGAAAGCAGCATCCCACATCAATTTATCATGCTATAAATAAATATATATGATAGTGAAGAAGATTCTGAGGACCTAGGAAAAAAGAACTTAAGTCTCAGCCAGATAAAAGGTGATCCTCTTAGCTGTACTAAGTGTTTATACAAATTACTTAGCTATGAAGATTGAGTGATTCATATAAAAAGCCACCACAGTCCTAACAGTTGCTAAATGTATTTATACTAAACTGCATAGAAAAACATTTCATCTATATTGTTGGGTAAAGCATTTTCAACTAATTTTGTTTTGGGGGTTTGTAAAATTCCAACTTAAGCATAGAGTTCTCCCCCATTTTCTGCATCACAGATACATTTAAGAACTTGAAAGATCTTACCTGATTAACTCAATCAAGTGTACAATACCCAGGATAAGCAAGCTCAATAAACTTCCCCTCCTGAACAATATATTAACAGGATCCATATAAGTCCATGTAAGTATACTAACTTTCAAAAGTATTTACTATAGTATAAATAGACTACTTAAAAGCTATAATTACCCATGGACTCTTTTCCCCCAGTAGATAGTGAGCCATTTTAGCCAAAAACTGATCTGAGTTGATACCATTGTGTCTTCAACACTTACAATAGTATCTGCTATGTAAGATGCTCCCTATATGTTTGTTGAAAGAATAAATAAATGAATGAAAATGTCTAGTTCCTCAACTGCCAAGCAGCTTTAATATAAAGAGAATATCAAACAAGTCAAATTTTGATGCCTTGGTAAAATAAAATTCTTGTTGGCTTTTGATTTGCTTGAATAGCATATAAATTGTCATTTTAAAGGGGGAAATGACAGATTCAAATTACCAGGCTCTAGAGAAACTGATTTACAGAATTTTATTAAGGTGGAATTCTAAAGCAGTACATTAAAGCACATCAATGGTAGAAATATAATTAAAAACTGGTATTACCTTCTGTGTTTAACACACCTTGGGGGACTCTAAGCAATAAGCTTGTTAAGGATAAATTAGGCCTAACATCTACTTGGATTAGCGACTATCATCAATTTTCTAAAAAGATAAAGAAAAAGTACTCACCTCTGATAATTTATACAAACAACTTATACAACTTATTGTATGCCTCATATTATAAAAAATATGAAAAACAAATGAAAAAAGTTCTCTGCAATATTTGTATCTTATTGTAAATAAATAGCTCCCTAGTGCTTGAATACTCATTTCTTTATATAGTGTGAATTACTTCAGCATCTGCATGGCAACTGTACTGTGTTTTCAAATCCAAAAAGCCAATGACTGACAAAAGACTTTAAAGGCACCATTTGCATTTTCAATAATGTTTTGTTCGACTTAACAGCTAATTCAGAGTGTGGCTGAATCGATGGAATTTATTCAAGGGTCAGAAATGGACACAGTGAACAGAATGACTACCAGATCATCTCTGATCTCAACTCTGTAAAATTTACTCTGAATTTAAAATGTATTCAGAATAACACTTAACATTGCTTTTGTTATACAACCAGCAGTTTTGAGTTCTGTATTTGCAGAGCAAATTACATTTTAATTTCAGAGAAAGCTTTTAAAAATATACTCTTATGATGCAATAACAAGCCCACAAAAAAAGCCAATAACAATAAGCAAAACATCTGAAAAGTCACCTTACAAAACATGACGTACTAATGACTAATAAGCATGGGAAAAAAAGATGATCAGCATCGTTAGTTTTCACGGAAATATAAATTAGAACCAAAATGAAATGCCATTAGAATGTCTAATATTAGGGCGCCTGGGTGGCTCAGTTGGTTAAGCGACTGCCTTCGGCTCAGGTCATGATCCTGGAGTCCCGGGATCGAGTCCCACGTCGGGCTCCCTGCTCAGCAGGGAGTCTGCCTCTTTCTCTGACCCTCCCCCCTCTCATGCTCTCTATCTCATTCTCTCTCTCAAATAAATAAATGAAATCTTCAAAAAAAAAAAGAATGTCTAATATTAAAACAGCTAACTATAATCACATGTTGGCAGTATATAAAACAACTGGAACTCTCATTCATTGCTACCATAGATTGTGTGTGCAGGAGGTAGGGGAGGGGCAGATGGAAATCCTGCCATTTAAAACATATGGATCAACCTGGAGAATACAATGCTATGTGAAAAAAGACTGTTAAAGAAAAATAAATACTATATGGTATCACTCATGTGGAATCTAAAAAAAAATCACAGAAACAGAAAGAATGGTGGTTGTCATGGGTTAGGGAAATGGGGGAAATGGGGAGAAACTGGTCAAAGGGCGCAAATTTTCAGTTATGAGATGAGTTACAAGGATCTAATACACACTGTAGTGACTATAGTTAATAATACTGTACTGTATACTTGAAATTGCTAAGAAAGTCGACCTTAAACATCCTCACCAAAACTAACAAACTATGGAGGTGATGAATGTGTTAACTTGATTGTGAAAATCATTTCATAATATTTACATATATCAAATCATCTCATACTCCCTAATGGGGTTGTGGCATTTGAATTTCCATGATTATAAGGTTTCATCTTACACATTGTAAATAGATTTGCTTTTTTTTTTAAAAAAAAAAAAAGTCATTCCCTCTTTACCTTGACTTTTGAAGATTTGCTTTAAAAAAAAAAAAGCTTCAGGGGCGCCTGAGTGGCTCAGTCGTTAAGTGTCTGCCTTCGGCTCCGGTCATGATCCCAGGGTCCTGGGATCGAGCCCCGCATCGGGCTCCCTGCTCCGCGGGGAGCCTGCTTCTCCCTCTCCCACTCCCCCTGCTTGTGTTCCCTCTTTCGCTGTGTCTCTCTCTGTCAAATAAATAAATAAAATCTTTAAAAAAAAAAAAAAAGCTTCATTGTTTTAGCTGTAGTAAAGAAAAACAAAATACATGGATCCAATTTTTACTTATTCACCTGACATACTTTACAAGCTAGAAATTTAGGAAGTGAGCAGAAGATCCCAGGATTTAGAGAGTCCAGGGATCACTGGTAATCTGTAAGAGAGAACTCAAAGAAAGACAACTGATGAAAATCCTTCTGCCAGCCAGTTTTCCCTTTATATGGGAGACACATTTTCTATGGCATTTCTCTACATCTCTCTAAATTTAAATCTAGTATTTTGTTTTAGTAAAGGTCAGGAATCCCTGACAAGAGATGTCCTGAGAGTATCAACTTATGAACACTTACATACATCTCGATGATGTTTTGACTTCAGAGCACAGCTGGGCATGTAAAGCAGTGATTAAGAATTATTTTTTTGGGGGGGGGGCGCCTGGGTGGCTCAGTTGGTTAAGCGACTGCCTTCGGCTCGGGTCATGATCCTGGAGTCCCTGGATCGAGTCCCGCATCGGGCTCCCTGCTTGGCGGGGAGTCTGCTTCTCCCTCTGACCCTCCTCCCTCTCATGCTCTCTGTCTCTCATTCTCTCTGTCTCAAAAAAATAAATAAAATCTTTAAAAAAAAAAAAAAGATTTTTTTTTTTTTTATACTATTGTAAATGGGTGACAGGCAATTTTCAACGATGGGAAGAGAAATAAAATGCTGAAACACTCTGCATGGGAAGAGAAATAAAATGCTGAAACACTCTGCACAGGGGCACAAAAGTGGCAAGTGATAGACGTTTCCATCTGATTTTAGAACCTCTGCTTGTGGGGCGCCTGGGTGGCTCAGTCGTTAAGCGTCTGCCTTTGGCTCAGGTCATGATCCCAGGGTCCTGGGATCGAGCCCCGCATCGGGCTCCCTGCTCTGCGGGAAGCCTGCTTCTCCCTCTCCCACTCCCCCTGCTTGTGTTCCCTCTCTCGCTGTCTCTCTCTCTATCAAATAAATAAATAAAATCTTTAAAAAAATAAAAAAAGAACCTCTGCTTGTATCCACTAAAAAGCACCACCTGACAACTTAAATAATTTTGCACATTATTCTTTACTATATCATACACAAATATAGTAATGTTTAGAGTTATTTGTATTTACTAAATGACTTCTATTGCTTTGTATGGTGTCCCTGGGTTAGTTTAGACTTGATATGTGTGTGTTTCTCTCATTATATGCCATCAGTGGGTCAGAGATCAGTCTTACATGTTTATTGCAACAGTTTTCCCATTTTAGTTTGCTTCTTTGTATCTATGCAAACAAAATAATATTTGGGGCAGCAACAATCCACATTAATATAAACTAATAATGGACATATGAAAACAAGTTCTAACAGGTTTTATCCTCCATATATGTAAATACATACATATATATACATATGTATGTGTATATAATATATATAAATATATATTTTAAGAGATATCATTCAAGTGAAGGTTTACTAGAGAGCAGTCCACTACTGGCTTCTTTTGTTTTTCTTCCCCAGCTTTATTGAGATCATTATAATTGACATATAATATTGTGAGGCACCTAACTGGCTCAGTCAGTTAAGCATGAGACTCTTGATTTCTGCTCAGGTTCTGATCTCAGGGTCATGAGATGGAGCCCCACGCTGGGCTCTGCACCAGGTGGGGAACCTGCTTAAGATCCTTTCTCTCTCTCTTTCTGACCCTTAACCCCCCACCTCCACTCACACACTCTCTCTCTCAAAATAAATAAAATATAAAATAATAAAATAAAATAAAATAAAAACATTGTGTAAGTTCAAGGGGGGGGCAAGGTGATGATTTTGTAAAGTATACATTGTGAAATGATTATCAGAATAAGGTTGGTTAACACATCTATCATCTCACATAGTTACCTTGTGCATGTGTGGTGACAATTTTTAAGATGTCCTCTCTTAGCAACTTCCAAATATACAATAGAGTATTGTTAACTACATTTACCATGCTGGACTTTATATCCTCAGAACATATATATCTTATAACTGGAAGTCTGTATGCTGTGATCACCTATGTCCATTTCCCCCATGGAGGGACATCTTATTCAGCCATCTTGCTGACACTATTCTTTTTTATTCCTTTTTTTAAGATTTATTTATTTATTTTAGAGAGAGAGAGAGCATAAGCAGGGGGAGGGAGAGCGAGCGAGGGAGAGAGAGAGAGGGTGAGAGAGAATCCCAAGCAGACTCCCCACTGAGCACAGAGCCTAAAATAGGGCTTGATCTCAAAACCCTGAGATAGGATCTGAGCCAAAATCCTAAGTCTGATGCTTAACCAAATGAGCCACCCAGGCACCCCTTGTTGACACTATTCTGTCTTTCCTGTATATATTCGATTAAACAGTTGACATCTTAAAGCAAATTTGAGAACTACGTCTAAGACAGAACATTAAATGTAGTTAATATTACATGGAAAAATTGAAATTAAGAAGAAGAAGAAGAATTTTATTAAGTTTTTGAGAATGTAATTACCAAAGAAACCATAAGCCAAAACAGAGTTGTTACCAATTCTGACTTGAAATAATCTCTGGGACACTAAATTTACATGACCAGTAAAATGACTTTTAGGCTGAGATCCCTCGAGAAGAGCATAATCTCCAACATTCATTTTAAAAATGTTATGGAGAATAAAAAATAAGAAGGATCCCCCAGAAGACAGTAAGGAAATACAGAGAAAAAAGAAAATTCCTCCTAAAGATAATGACTGCTCTACACAAATCTAGGATTGCTATGGACCAGTGAATTTTGAGTGTCTTCCATTCTTCCCATTTACAAATGAAGTTTTAATTTTTGTTTCCTGTCCCCATAACACCATTGCAAATTCACTGCTGGGTGGGGGGATTCCAAAAACTTGGAAACTTATTAGAAGTAAGACACATTACCTAATAATACCTATAAGAGAAATCTCTTTAGAAATAATACTAATTTTGAATAGGAATAGAAATTCTTGAATAATTAACTTTTTAATAATATTAATTTTTTGATGTGTTGAGTTTTCCTGATAAATTACTCAATAATCCAGCAAATAAAATATATTGAGAAGACACATGTTGGTCAATCCTTGCATTATGTATCATTTCCAGTCTTAGGTTCTTAAGTTTCCCTTTAATGTTCTTCCATTTTAATCCCTTGACCTCACAATGCCTGGCATGCATGACTTCCCTACTACTCTTGAGCACTCAGACTTATTGATGAACTCAATACAGAGGTATTTCATTTGATTCACTTATTAAAGCCAATACTAAGATCAACTGAAACCTCAAATGGAGCTTTACCAAAATTATAAGGCAAACAACAAAAGAAAACTTACATGAAATCATATGATATATTGGCTAGTTTACTTGAAAGAACTAAAACATCTCCATTCTGGGGCGTCTGGGTGGCTCAGTCATTAAGCGTCTGCCTTGGGCTCAGGTCATGATCCCAGGGTCCTGGGATCGAGCCCCGCATCGGGCTCCCTGCTCCGAGGGAAGCCTGCTTCTCCCTCTCCCACTCCCACTGCTTGTGTTCCCTCTCTCGCTGTGTCTCTGTCAAATAAATAAATAAAATCTTTAAAAAAAATAAAAATAAAAATAATAAAACATCTCAGTTCTGGGAATGCATTATCCTTATTTGCTATCTCTACCCTATATTAGATACTTTCTATTGTTTAACATCCTGGTGTTAAGTGCCTAACATTATGTTGCCACCTAAATCAATTAGGGCTGGTTGAAAGTATTCTTCTAATTAGTTCCCAGGAGCCATCTGCAACAAGAAGGGAGAGTTACAGCCATGGACACAGTACTTGCAGCCACTGAAGGTATTATCATGTGTCACTGAAATTATACCCGTCAATAGAGTCAGTGTTCTGGGACATTAGAAAGAGGAAGTTTACTTACTGTCTGTAGTATAAGTAGACAGCACAAAGAGAAAATGAACAATAAAGCAAATGAGTGCTGTGGGCTAAACAATAAGGCTCTAGATGGATAATACTCAAACAATGGAACAAAAACAGACATATGTCAGGGAACATCCATCTCTATGGATTATAATCTTTCCTAACTAACAAAGTATAGTAACATTAAAATATTGTGGAGATTTTAAGAATATATATAGAAATACTTCTTTTTTTTTCATTTTTTGTAAAGATTTTATTTATTTATTTGGGTGGGGGAGGGGCAGAGAGAAAGGAGAGAAAGAATCTCAAGGGAGACTGTGCTGAGCACACAGCCCAGCATGGGGCTCCATCTCAGGACCCTGAGATCATGACCTGAGCCAAAATCAAGAGTTGGCCACTTAACCGACTGAGCCATCCAGGCGCCCTTACTTAGAAACACTTTTAAAATGTGCATATTCTTTGGATATCTCTTATCGTTCTTGGAATATATCCAAAGAATGTAATTAGAACAACACATCAAGGTTTTTGTACACAGAGGCTCGTTGTAGAGTAAGTTTCGCTGTTTCAAAAATTTCAACTTAAATAGGTGATTGTTTAAAGAAAAACAATCAGACCTTAGGGTAGTTTGCAGATATTAATTATCACTTTATAAAAGTAAACTTAATATTTATTATTGATGACATATATTCTTAAATATTTTGAAACAGTACTTCTTTATGAAATTACAGATATAAAATCAAATATAATAGCTACCTGTTTTCCCTGTTTCCCAGTTAATCAAAAACTATGGTTCAATACTACATAATGGAACTGTATTAATTAGCTAACAGTGTTTGTTAAGAATTCTTACTTGTTGCTGACAGAACAGAAACTAGTTATGGATAAAGGAAAACACACTGTAATTGGTTTTATCCTTCCTGTGCATTTTCTTTTCCTTTTTTTTTTTTTAAAGATTTTATTTATTTATTTGACAGAGAGAGAGAGAGCACAAGCAGGGGGAGCATCAGGCAGAGGGAGAGGAAGAAGCAGGCTTCCTGCTGAGCGGGGAGCCCTATGCGGGGGCTCCATGCAGGGTTCGATCCTAGGATGCTGGGATCAAGACCTGAGCCAAAGCAGATGCTTAAACAACTGAGTCACCCAGGCACCCCATTCCTGTGCATTTTCAATAAAATAGAGGCTTTTCTGAGATAACAATGTCATTTGGCCTTGTTACTAGATGTTTCTTTTTGCAGATCTAATACAAGGTCTGACGTATGGTAAGAATCCAATAGTTTCCTGTTGCATATGGAACACCAAGAAACTTTTAAGAAAGCAAGCATAAGCTTAGAAAAAACACTTTTTATTATCTACCTGAATTTTCAATGTTATTTAATATATTCGACCTATGAACTGTGGTATTCAGCCTCTAAATGTGAAATGCTATCGCATGAAAGATCCATTAGAGAACTTTCAATATTGTTCTAGAATAAAGATGCAATTATAAATTTACTTGTATCTGTGTTGTTCTTTAAAGTAAAACTTCACAAAAATTATAATCTAGTATTATGTAAGCAGATATTATCCAATAAGGATAAAGAATATGTACATTTTCACTGAGTCTTCCAAAAATTCATTGTCATAAATATTTGAAATAATGAAGAATATTCAATCTATAAGAATAAGGCAACAAAACAGGAATCCAAGGGCATTCTGATACATGATGTTAGTGATACAGAAATAATGGTATTGAAACTTGTGCAAGTGAGTCAAAGGAGACTGATGAGAAGAGTTAATAATAAGGTAATTTTCTACTCATTGTTCATTTTCCGCTTCAGCCTTTCATGCGCAAATTCTTTTTACAGAAATACAGCTTTTGAGTTCAGCTTAGGAAGTCATGAAGCAACGAATTTTAAACTCAACCTTTGGAAAAAAAGAAAGAGATGAAAACAAATATGCTAGAACTGGAATTCTTTTCTAAGAAAATCTTCAGAGCCCACATGACTACAGATGCCCCATCAGTAATGAATCCCTTCCCACCTAGATCTGCACTTGGTCATGATGCTTGATAATTATAGCACAAGCATGTATCATAGGAAATATAATACAATTTAAAATAGGAGGAAGGCAGAAAAGATATTTTAGAAACATTTCTATCAAAATGGAATTCTTGAAGCCCTGGAATATAGAGTTAAACACCAACTAACAAGCTGTTTGTCAAGTTGTTTTTTAATATTTGTTAAGAGAACACAAGTATAAGTACAATTGTGCCTTTATTGTTAGCACAAGTAGAATTTTTCAAGTGGGTCTTGGGTATCATAATATTTCATTTTCTGAATCTGAATACTTACAGGTCGAAAAATCGATTAACAATGAAAGTTGAGGCAAAAGACAAATTATTTTCCAACATTATGCCTGCTTCCTTAAAATTGTCTTGATGTTTCAAATACAATATGGAGTTCAGAGAAGGCAATGGACAAAATCTCTAGCATGTAATAAATTATAGCTTTTAGTAATATCAATTTGGGAAAGTCTAATAATCAGAATTATTTATTCTTCAGGGATTGTAGGTTGATAAAGTTTAATGCCTATTAGTAAATTATGACAAACCTGCCTTTTTAAAGACATCCTACACATCTTATGCAGCAATATGTATGCCACTGTAGTTTTTCTGAACAATAGTCCATTTTTGTCTTTGGTGGTCAGAACACAGAGATTAGAAGAGAAAACTGCAAATTTTGTGTTTCTCCATGTTTTAGAGTAGAATTTTAAAGGCCAGATACTCATTTTCATTGTACCATAGACTGCTGACTAAGAGTGAAGCAAAGAATACTCCTTTCAGATAGGACTGAGCTGCAGAAAACTTGCCACATGGTTCCTTTCGGGAAAGAGATTCTTCTATGGTTTCTTTCCAAGGAGGAAATTTACAATACTTCACACATAAGACACATCATTATTTCATGTACTACTAAGAAATATAAACATACTGCCAGTTCAAAATGGGGGGAAATTCACTTAGAATTGATGGAGTACAGTATCCCAATATATCCCATTGCTTACAAATGGGCTGCAAGAGCTAGAGGACTTTCCCAGGAAACCACCACCCCTCAGAAGCATCCTGCCCCTGTTCAGGAAAACCACAGTTACCATATCAGAAAACTGGTAAACATAGCACCACACTGCCTCTGCCATCATTGGGTAAATGCCACTCTAACTGTAGAAAGCTAGTGAAGTGATAAATGCAGACCTGTCATGTGCCAGAAAAATGGATGCTTGTCGCTTCTTCTTTCCCTATTTCCCTCATTTTGGAATTCAAGTCTCCCTGTAGTGCATGTGTTTCTCAGAGCTAAATTACATCTGGAAAACTAGCTGCAAAGGAACTTGGGATATATAATTCTAGCTGTCTATCTTCTACAATACAGGAAGAAACACATAGAAGGTTAGAGGTTAAAATGGGCATTGCATGAGCCATATTCCACACCTTCCATTTCATTTTTGCTATCGAGTACGTAGCTGATAGATTGCTGGTACTTTCTGAGTTCTTGTGGAGGTAAGGGTAGAGACAGAACTTGGTTCTACTATCAAAAGCAGAAAAACATTAGTTTTACGTCCATGTTAAGCTTTCAGATATTAAGTTAAATGATCTCAGAGTAATAATATTTTATACGTGTTAACAGGCTTTTTAACTTCTATCGCATTCATGCTCTAGCAAATCAGAGATTTTTTCCTTAACTTTTTAAAAGTGCTGAATGATCTGCCACACTATTTAAAAGACAGTGGTAGACGCTAAGGCGTAATAAGAAGCACCTGTGATATGCCTAAACTTGTCCTTCTGGGCCAATGCTTTATAAGAGAGAATATTTTAGTCAGTGAGAATACTTTAGAATTCTTCCCTAGTACAAGCCATTTCAAAAAACTTCAGAGTCTATAATTGCTACTTTACAATACTGTCATTATAGCCCCCAGCAAGAATCCTCCCACCTCAATTTTCATTAGTGGAAGAATCTGAATAAGAAGGGAGGAGCAGAATCAAATAGGGAGAGGAAACAGACTATAAAGATAAAGCTACTGGCAAATAAGTACTCCAACTGAATCTTTTAAAACTTCTTTTGTTCTTGCCTTCTCTTGAAAACTCAAATGAATTCTCTGAATTTGATAAATGGTTATTATTGTTGCTGGATTCTCATATGGATTCTCATTGGTATATTTATTTATAATAGCTTCATAAAATGTGTCATAAACCATAATTATTTACCATAAACTCATAAAATGTAGATTAAGAGCACATTAATCTATTAATATGGCATCTATTTTTACCACTGATCTCTCAAGTTTTACAATCAAAGATGGTCAAAACTGGGAAGTTATCCCCTTGTAGCTGTTAAGAATCTCATCTGTGGGCCCAGACTGACTAGACCTGAAGCCTGGATCAGCCCCTTTCTCCCTGAGTGACATGGGTAAACTTTATTTGCTTCATAGAACTTATAGCTTAATGGCAGATACGGATATTCTAACAGAGGGTTACAAGAGTGTGAGTGATCTGAAAGGGGGAGCACAAAGGGCATTGTTGGCAGACATAAGGTACGGTTGAATAAAATGTATGTTAAGGTAAAAGGCAAAAAATTCGACTAATTGTCCAGAATTTCATCAAAATTCAAATACTGGATATTCTCTGAGGACTAACTCACACTATGCACATGACATGATGTTAAGGTAGGCACCCTGCCAAACAGACTTTCTGTCAAGAAGTCCTCATTACACGGGGGTGGGAGGATGGGTTAGCCTGGTGATGGGTATTAAAGAGGGCACGTTCTGCATGGAGCACTGGGTGTTGTGCACAAACAATGAATCATGGAACACTACATCAGAAACGAATGATGTAATGTATGGTGATTAACATAACAATAAAAAACTTAAAAAAAAAAAGAAGTCCTCATTATATTAAACCCAAATGTTTCTTCTGCTGCATTCACTTCATTTTCTTTGGTATAGACTTTGGATGCACAACAGAATGTTAGCACTGGCAAAATAAAAAAGAAGCCATGATTCAACTTTATTTCTCAAACATTATGATAATCCATCCTTTTAAAATAATTTTTGGGTTTTATGGAGCCAAACTTTTAAAGTAGCAGAGAAAAAGAAGAAAATTAATTTGCCTGCAGAGAAAATAACCATGGGAAAGTAGACAATTTAACCTATACACGTGAACTATAAAAAAGGTCATTAAATTTGAAAACTCCTAGTGAATCTATAACTGGCAATAATGCAAGCTCTCTGGGCTATCAATGAGATTTTTTTTTTTTTTAATGTTTTAATAGGATTGAACTTTAAGAACAAACTGCCTTCTTCCTTTCCACCAAGTAGATTTGGGAACAAATGCTCTTAGGTACAAATATAATTAGATCCACACTATAAGGGGGTCATTTTCAAATCTCTTGCATGGAAAGGAAAAGAGCATCGGTAAAGAGAATTGCTCCACTCATATCCCAAGGGACTCAGAAGTATAAAAAAGCAACTAAAATTATTGTTCTACACGGTAGTGTGACTCTCTCTCCCCAGAAACAGAGAGGATAAGGGAAGATAAGAAAGTGCTATTATGGGTAATGCCCAGTAACAAAGAATACATTCTGGCTAGTTAAAGCCAAAAGAGATGGTTTATAGAATCATTGTGCTTTCAGAAAAGACAACCAAAGCCACAACAGAGAATGAGCCACCAAAGGAACCACCTCTTCTATGATAAGGAAGCCACCTACTGAACTAAGAGACTAACCTTAGAGCTATTTCTTCTCAATCTATACAATACACTGTAACTAGAAAGCCCCTTCCATGACTGATAAAGCACTACTGGTTTCAGAACCATGTTATAATGGTCATGATCAAAACAATGTCCAATTCAGTCCTCTTGATGCCTGTGATGCTGCTGACTGGACACTGATCCCTCTGCTGAGTGTCTGGTGAAATAAATAAATGCATTATTAAATAGGAAAGTAAATAAGGCTCCACAATTTTGCTTACCAGCAGGACTCTCAGAAGGAGCAAATTTCCAGCATCACCCTCACTTTCTATTTTCCAAATGCATGCAAATATTTCTAAATCACTCTGCAATCTTACCTTGCAAAGGAATCTAAGTACTGTGATTTTCAGTTTTCCAGCCTCTAAAGTTCAGGAAATATCACTAGAAAGAAGTTCGAAAGTATGTCATAAACCAATTCACTAACAATGTCTTTTGACATTATGAATTTTGATTGAAACATCTTTAATAATTAATATTTATTCTTTGATGCTTCTTCTGGCATGTTCAGTCCAATACATCTAATAACCTCCAGGCAATCTGATCCATTTATAATTCATGCTTGTGAGAAACCAGGAAAGGGAGAACTAGCCCTATCTCCAAAAAAAAAAAAAACACCCAAATCTATTTTTTTTCTCAATACAGATAGTGAGGATTTAGATAAAGGAGAAATACCTAGAGATACATGACTGGTAATATAGCTTTTTACCAACCACTGAGGTTTTTTTTTTTTTTCTTTCTTAATTTCTGGAAAGTACACTATCCTAGGCAGAATTATAAGATAATCCCCAGATTCCCAACCCCTGCAGCATACATCCTGTTTAATCCTCTCCTCTTGAGTGGGTGAGATGTAGATATGATGGATTTCACTCTCATTATTATATTATATAAGATAGCAAAGGCTAAGGCATTTTGCAGATGAAATTAAGATTCCAAATCAGTTGACTTTGAGCAAATATAAATGAAGATCATCCCAGGTGAGTATGGTTTAGTCTGGGAAAGCTCTTAAAAAGGTACTGAGCCCTCCATTCAAAGAGATTCTCCTTCCAGCATATAAGAAGTAAGCTGCCATGTTTTGAGAGACAGGCGCCACATGTCAATGACCAGAGGGTGGCCTCTCTGAGCAGAGTGATCTTAGTCTATAGCTACCAAGAAATAGAGATCTCAGTCAAAGAGCTTCAAGAAAATTTGTTTCCAACAACTAAGGAGTTCGGAAGAGGACTTCGGATGTGCTTAAGATGAGTTTGCAGCCCTGGGGCCAACACTTTTGTTATTGTTATTATTATTATTACTGTTGTTGAAGAACAATTGACATACAATGTTATATTAATTTCAGGTTTACAACTTACTGATTTGACAATTCTATATATTACTCAATGCTCACCACAATAAGTGTAGTCACCATCTATCACCATATAACATTATTACAATATTACTGACTATATTCTGTATGCCATACTTTTTATCTCCATGAGTTACTTATTTTATAACTGGAAGTTTGTATTTCTTATTTCCTGTCACCTATTTCACCCATCCCCTCACCTCCCCCTGTACCCCACCCCCTCAACTAGCAACCACTAGTTTGTTCTCTGTATTTAAGAGTCTATTTGGCTTTTTGTTTGTTTATTCATTTGTTTTGTTTTGTTTTAGAACCCACATGTAAGTGAGATCATATGGTATGTATCTTTCTCTTTCTGATTTATTTCACTTAGCATAAAACCCCCTAGGTCCATCCATGCTGTTGCAAATGGCAAGATCTCATTCTTTTTTATGGTTGAGTAATATTCCATTGTATACCGCATCTTCTTTATCCATTCATCTATCAGTGGATACCTGGGTTGCTTCTATACCTTGGCTATTGTAAGGAATGTTACAATAGATATATGGGTGCATATATCTTTTCAAATTAATGTTTTCATTTTCAAGATATACTACAAAGCTATAGTAATAAAAATAGTATGGTAATGGCACAAAAATTGACACAGAGATCAATGGAACAGGATAAAGAGTCCAGAAATAAATCCTTACCTACCAGGATCAATTAACCTATGACAAAGGAAGCATGAATACACAATCAGGAAAAGATAGTCTTTTCAATGCATGGTGTTGGGAAAACTGAACAGCTACATGCAAAAGAATGAAACTGGACCACTTTCTCACACCATACACAAAAATAAACTCCAAATGGATTGAAGACCTAAATGTGAGACCTGAAAACTCCTAAAAGAGAACATAGGCAGAGATCTCTGGGACATCAGATGTGTCTCCTCTGGGACATTATGGATATGTCTCCTCGGGCAAGGGAAACAAATACACGCACACACACACACACACACACACACAAAAACTGTTGGGACTACATCAAAATAAATTAAAAAAAAAAAAAAAAAACCTTTCACACAGTGAAGGAAACTATCAACAAAATGAAAAGGCAAACTAGGGAATGAGAAGATGTTTGAAAATTATATATCCAATAAGGGATTAATATCCAGAATGTATGAAGAATTTATATAACTCAACACCAAAAAAATCCAATTACAAACCAGGCAGAGGGCCTAAATAGACATTTTCCCAAAGAAGACATACAGATGGTTAACAGACACATGAAAAGATGCTCAACATTACTGATCAATAAAAACCACAATGATATATCACCCCATATCATTCAGAATGGCTAGTACCCAAGAAAGATAGAGAAGTAAAGAAAAAGAAAAAAGGGGGCGCCTGGGTGGCTCAGTCGTTGGGTGTCTGCCTTCGGCTCAGGTCATGATCCCAGGGTCCTGGGATCGAGCCCCACATTGGGCTTCCTGCTCAGCGCGGGAAGCCTGCTTCTCCCTCTCCCACTCCCCCTGCTTGTGTTCCCTCTCTCGCTGTGTCTCTCTCTGTCACATAAATAAATAAAATCTTTATTTAAAAAAAAAAAAAGAAAAGAAAAAGAAAAAAGAAGTAACAAGTGTTGGTGAAGATGTGGAGAAAAGGGACTGTTGATGTACTCTTGATTGGAATGTAAAATGGTGCAACCACTGTGGGAAATAGTATAGTGGTCCCTCAAAAATTTAAAAATAGAAATATCATATGACCCAGTAATTCCACCACTGGGGATTTACCCAAAGAAAATGAAAACACTAATTCAAAAGATATGTACACCTCAGCCAACATTTTGCAGCTTTGTGATCCCCTGAGCAGAGAATTCAGCTCTATGCCCAAATTGACTATATCCAAATTGATTTAAAAAGGGTACCTGAAATCAATATATTGAATTATTTACTCGTTTGATGTCCCCCTAGATTTTAACATTCCAGGTAATGCACCACAGTAAGATACAAAATGGGAGAAAGCTGTGCCTTTACTCTGGAAAGTGAAACAGTAGTTTTGAGAGCATGCTTATTGCCTTTTCTCAAATTGATTTTATATACAACATTTATAGAATTTAAAGATATGGAATTTTATTCCTGTGAAACTATCCAAATCTAGACACCCAAGTTTGATGTCTGCTGGAAAGAAAAAGTGAAGCAGTTCAACACACTAATATGGTTTTAATATGTACATTATAATGGTAATCATTTTATGCCTTATATATTCTTCCTCAATGTTCAATGGAAATATCGCTCACACTGTGGCAAATAATCTTTGCAACATTTTTTCTTCCATATGTTTAATATTCTATAATAATACCCTGATGAACTTCAAACAAGCTAATTTGCCTTATAGAGTTGGTTATTTTAGTCAATGGGTCACTATTAACCAAGACTTTTGGGTGTACCATCTGAAAAGGTCCCTCTTTCCATCATTCATATTTTACCCTAATTCAGAGATAATAGCCACTCACCTAATTTGTCTTATTCTGTTTAGTTTATGTAAAGACATACCCACAAACATCCCCACTGCAGCTAGTTACTGTAAGAACACTGCCAAAATCCAAAGAATTTTTCCCTCATATATGCATGCTATTATAGATTCACAGGAGAAAAATGCTACAAGGTGCTTTCAAGATATTGTTTGTCTCTCCACATCTTCATGTTCACAGTGCCCACATGAGATTATTTCCATGAATAATGAAATGGTAAAATTGTCCGTTGTCTCGTTTTCTTTGTTTTGGCTTTATCTTTTTTATAACTGACCTGCTAATGTTACTTTTTTTTTTTTTTCCCACTCAGGTATTTTTCAGTTAAACTTCTGTGTACATTAAATTCTTGTTTCATAAATTATTCTGCAAAGGTATAGTTAGTAATCCTAGGTCATTATTTAGCTATTTCAACATATGGATTTTTCATCCGTTTCCTCATTTGATTGGTGGAAACAAAGCAAAACTCCGTATCTTTTCAGTTAATATATTTTTGTGACGAAAAAAATGCCACTTGTTTCAGGTTGCAAAAATGGATGTTGGCTATAAATTCTTTTTCTGCTGCTATATATTTAATATTAAAGACCATTGTAATGAGAGTCAGGAGACCCGTCAAACCTCAATACATGTGACACCATATGTAAACTTGGGCAAGAGTCATCAACTTAATTAGGCCTTTCTTTCTCCATCAATAAAATAAAATAATAGGATGATCTCAAAGCCCCTTAGAGTTCTGATGCTTCTCACTTTTTAATACATAATTTTCTCAAATGTCTTAATTTCAAAAATCTTTCCTGGAATATACTGTGCAGACAAGTGGACTTCCATTTATATTTATGCACAATTATCCAAAGCCTGCATTTTCAATGCAGAAAATATGGCATAGGGCATGAAGCTTGGGAGATATTCAAGTATTTCTTTTCTTCTTTTTGAAATTCCCCGGTGCCCAGACTTTCCTAGTTAAGAGTTCTTACACTGAGGTCTGAAATTTGATTGCATTGAAGCATCAGAATATCTGCAACCTGCAATGTTTGTTTACCCTTATATAACCTAATCTTCCCTCTGCAACAGATAAGAACTTCCTATGGAGAAAAATCTGCTGCTCCAGGAGAGAGCCCAAGTGATTTCAAGCTTGCAACTTCAAGTGTGCAGCATGTTAATATTGTTTCTGCCCCGTTCTATCTCCATGGCTGCAGCTTGTTTGGGGGTGCTCTTGTTAACTCAGTCTGCATGAATAAACCATAAATAAAGCTTTGTTCATTCTGTCAATACTTTCTGCATTTCCCAAAGCATGACATGAAATTTCCAACGTAATTTTTTAAAAGGCTGAGGAATGCATGGTCAATTAAAAAAAAAAAAAAAGTCTAGAACTACAACTAATGTAAAAGAGTAGAGAGTAAGATTGGCCCAGGAAAAAGGTTACTTAGGGAAAGACTTCAAAGAGTCAAATATCTTCAGGTTGGTTCCCACTTGTCCCACATCAAGAACCAGTTCTTCCCATTGGGCTGCATAAAAAAAAGATTTGCTGCCAGCTCGGTGCTTAATGACCTCAGAGCTGGGAGCTCAGCAGGGTAAGAGTTGGAGCAGTTACTGTAGGAAAGCAAAACAACCCTTCTTTGGGAAAGCTATCTTGTTACAGAACATATATTCACAATATATTTTTAACAATAGAAATACTTTTGGTATATACTGATCATGTCCATTTAAGGATGTGATGAAAACATTCTGCTTTCTGGATTAAATAAAGAATTATCGGGGCGCCTGAGTGGCTCAGTTGTTAAGCATCTGTCTTCTGCTCAGGTCATGGTCCCGGAGTCCTGGGATCGAGCCCCGCATCGGGGTCCCTGCTCCGCGGGAAGCCTGCTTCCCTCTCTCCCACTCCCCCTGCTTGTGTTCCCTCTCTCCCTGTGTCTCTGTCAAATAAATAAATAAAATATTTTTTGAAAGAAAGAAAGAGAGAGAGAGAGAGAGAAAGAAAGAAAGAAAGAGAAAGAAAGAAAGAGAAGAAAGAAAGAAAGAGAAGAAAGAAAAGAAAGAAGAAAGAAAGAAAGAAAGAAAGAAAGAAAGAAAGAAAGAAAGAAAGAAAGAAAGAAAGAAAGAAAGAAAGAAAGAAAAGAAAGAATTATCTACACTTCTGCCAAAAAAACATAATCTTATACCCCAAACTGTTCCTGGACTTCCAACACTAGTAAAAGAGGCATTCCTTTTATCTTTACCCCCCTGCAAGCAGTGAAATTGCAATTTTGATTCTGACAGGAAAAGGGTTTACAAAGATTCCCTCACATGGGCCTTCATATTGAAATACAATTCTGTAAGGTCATTTAAGAGCTCTTAAATTATATTTAGAAACAAGTTCCAAAAAAGAGTATTTTACAGGACAATGAATGAAAATATGGATAAGGAGGGGGAAAAGAAAGTCTTGTTATCTCTACAAAGTCTAGTTTCTCTATTATCTTACAGAGAGTGTAAAGCCAGAGAGGTGAAATTACTTGCTCAAAGTAACACAGCAATAAGAGATATTTGCAAACATTTCTCTTCTATCACAGCTGTTTCTCAACTGCAGGTGTGAGTAAATTGTAGTCTGAAATGTTTCACTGCATGCTGAGTGGATACATTGTGATGGCAAATTCATAAAGCAAAAAAAGGCATCTTTTCTGGAATTCACAATACCTTCTCTCTGCATTCCTCTAATATTCAACCTCATCTGTCACCCCTCTAATAGTCATTATTGTATGTTAAATATGTTCTCAGTTTGTGTGATCTCCAGAGTTACCAAGTTAGGAGCTGAGAGTCGAGGTATTAGAAAAATTGGAAGAATTTCACAGATAAAGTTGATGGTAAGCATGAACAGCAACGTACATTTGAGTACAGAGTGCAATACATAATTTTTGAAAATCTGGGAATTCTGTGCCATAAATCTAGAAAATAATCGTTATTTAGTCCCATTTTATTTCTCCCCACATTAGGTCTCCATTCATCAGATACTGATTTCAATGTTCATGCCACTGCATGTGGAAGCTCACCAACCCTATTACATGGTTTGCCCAGGAAATTCGTTACACAATATTTCCCAGCTTCCTTTGCACTTGGGAACAAAGGGCACAAGATCAGGTTCTAGCCAACAGACGGTGAGTAGCAATGGTGAGCATTAATTCCAGGTCATGTTTATAAAAATGTCACCCCATTTATTTTCTGTGTTTCCCTCTACTTTTCTTTCCTGGCTTTATGCAAATGAACACAATTATCCTCAAGATCATGGTGGAACCACAAGATAAAAAGGAGGTGGGTCCCTGGAACATCAATTGGAGGAAAACCACCTGCTATAAAGAACATCCACTTTAGAATTTGGATGAGCTTTTTTGTTTTTTGAGCCATTATACCCACCGGAGTTTATTACAGTTGCTATCATTAACTAATATGCTACCTAACCAGTGATAATCTTATTTTAATTCCTACTCATCTTGCCTTGCCAGGAAAAGCCCATAAAAATAAAATGATAGGGGCATCTGGGTGGCTCAGATGGTTGAGCATCTGCCTTTGGCTCAGGTCATGATCTCCAGGTTCTGGGATGGAGCCCATGTCTTGCTCCCAGCTCAGCAGGGAGTCTGCTTCTCCCTCTCCCTGCCCCCTCCCCCTGCTTGTGCTCTCTCTGTCTCTCTCTCTCTCTCAAATGAATAAATATTTTTAAAAATAAAAAACAAAATGATAAATACTTCCTAAATGTTAATCCTAGTTTATATGATGCAGCAATTCCTTACTTGAGGCACCTGTCTCCCTGGGACTGGGGTTGCCCTCCTTCCCCTCAGCCTATACTTGAGAGTTATTACTTTAAATGACAGATAGTCCTGAGGGAGTGTGGTATGTTATAAAAAATGTCCAGCAATGGTCAGAAATACCAATTAATGTCTCATATCTTCCATGATACCACTAGCATTCATCAGATCCTTTCAACACCTTAAACCAAAGGAATTTTAATGTGGGGATTCCAGTCAGGCAGTGGTAATAGGACAAAAGGAGGAATGCCATCTTTTTTTAGTAGGGAAATTGGGAGCAAAGGGAGGTCTCAGCCTTTAAAGCCTTTCTCAATGGGTGGATACTGACACCAATTCTACATCAAGTCAGTGCCATCTGGGGCAGTAAAAATATGCCACTTTTTTTTTTTCCTACTGTTTGAAAGTACTTCCAAATATGTCTTACTAAACACTGTATTATATCTCAGGAATTTTTACCCCACTTAATATAGATCTTCATGTTATCAACTTTCTGTTACCTTAAATTTGCCCTGTGAACTCTTGGAAATTTGAAGTCTATCCAAGTTATATACACCATATACTTAGTTAAGGCAAATTTTAACATCCAGACAACTGGGGGTGGGGCATAGTAGGAAGACTCTAGGCTTGCCTCTTCCCACGAACACAGCTAGATAACCAACAAATCATTCTGAATACCCAAGAAATGACCTGAGGACTGATAGAACAAACTGCACAACTAGAGGGAGAAAAGAGGTCCCAGCAAAGAAGTTAGGAAGTGTGCAGCTGAGGTTTAGAGGAGAAATGGATCCCGGGTGCTGTGGAAGGGAGAAAGGCAGAAGAGAGAGGAGCACACAGGGCAATGCACCAGGAGAACATTTCCCCACAGCCATTTGGCTGGGAAAACGAGAGGGGCAGATTTTTGTGAGTTTTTACAACCTGCTGGCTATACCTCAAAGAAGGGGGTCCCTTGGGCTTGGCTGGGATGGAGCCCTGAGGGCGTTACCCTACTCCTGGAAAGAAGGCACACAAGCAAGGCAGGGGCAGACAGCATGATCTGAAGATTTCCCAAAGCGCATGGAAAGCCTGTCCCTCTTATTATTTTTTTAAGATTTATTTATTTATTTATTTATTTATTTATTTATTTATTTATTTATTTATTTAAGAGAGAGAGAACACAAGCAGGCGGAGTAGCAGGGGGAGGCAGAGGGAGAAGCAGGCTCCCCGCTGAGCAGGAAGCCCTATGCGGGGCTCGATCCCAGGACCGTGAGATCATGACCCGAGCAGAACGCAGTTGCTCAACCAACTGAGCCACCCAGGAAGGCTGTCCCTCTTAAAGTGCATCTGTGAGAGGCAGCATTCAGAGAGATGCCTCTCCGAGGACAAAAGAGCCAGACGGTGCCATTTCCCTCCTCTGGCCCTCAGCACAGGTGCAGAGACACCTGCTGAGAGAGGCTAAATCAGACACTGGCTGTTTAGCCTGCTTCCCTCCAAATTCCACAACCTTGTGCTCTGGCATGACTGGCCTTCTGGGTAAAACCTGCATCAGTCCTAGCACGGCAAGACCCTCCCCCAAAAGACCAGTGCAGGCCCCTGCCACATCAGGTCCCTAAAGTTTGGAGTTTTTTTGTTTTTTGTTTTTTAAGATTTTATTTATTATCTGAGAGAGAGTATGAGGAGGGGGAGAGGCAGAGGGATAGGGAGAGGGATGAGCAGACTCCCCCCACTGAGCAGGGAACCTGACACAGAGCTCAATCCTAGGACCCTGAGATCATGACCTGAGTTGAAGTCAGACACTCAACCAACTGAGCCACCCAGGTGCCCTCCAAAGTTTGGAGTTTTAAAGGTCAACAGGTGTCGCTGGGATAGAGCTCAAAGTGCACTTGCATAATAAAGGCATATATGAAAAAGACACAGCTAATATCATCCTTCATGGGGAAAACTGAGAGCTTTTCCTCTATGGTCAGGAATAAGACAGGGATACCCACTCTTACCAGTTTTATTTAACATAGTACTGGAAGTCTTGGTCTCAGCAAACAGACAACAAAAGAAATAAGTCATCTAAATCTGCAAGGAAGAAGTCAAACTTTCACTATTTGCAGATGAGATGATATTCTATATGGAAAACCCAAAAGACTCCACCAAAAAACTTCTAGAGCTGATACACAAATTCAGTAAAGTCACAGGATACAAAATCAATGTACAGAAATCTGCTGTATTTCTATACACCAATAATAAGCAGCAGAAAGAGAAATCAAGGAATCAATTCCATTCACAATCGCAACAAAAACCATAAGATACCTAGGAATAAACCTAACCAAACAGGTAAAATATCAATATTTTGAAAGTTATAAAAAACTGATGGAAGAAATTGAAGATGACATAAAGAAATGGAAAAACATTCCATGCTCATGGATTGGAAGAACAAGTATTTTTTAAATGTCTACACTACCCAAAGCAATCTACACATTTAATGCAATCCCTATCAAAATACCACCAGCATTTTCCACAGAGCTAGAATAAACAATCCTAAAATTTGTATAGAACCACAAAAGATCCCAAATAGTCAAAGCAATCTTGAGAAAGAAAAGCAAAGTGGGAGGCATCACAATTTTGAACTTCAAGTTATATCACAAAGCTGTAATAATTAAGTCAGTCTGGTACTGGCACAAAAATAGACACATAGGTCAATGGAACAGAATAGAAAATCCAGAAATGGACCCAACTATATGGTCAACTAATCTTCGACAAAGCAGGGAAGACTATCCAATGGGAAAAAGACAGTCTCTTCAACAAATAGTGTTGGAAAAATCAGACAGCAACATGCAAAGGAATGAAACCAGACCACTTTCTTACACCATACACAAAAATAAATTCAAAATGGATGAAAGACCTAAATGTGAGATAGGAATCCATCAAAATTCTTGAGGAGAACATAGGCAGTAACCTCTTTGACATTGGCCATAGCAACTTCTTTCTAGATAGGCAAGGGAAACAAAAGCAAAAATGAACTATTGGGACTTCATCAAGATAAAAAGCTTCTGCACAGCAAAGGAGACAATCAATAAAACTAAAAGACAACCTACAGAATGGGAGAAGATATTTGCAAGCAACATATCTGATAAAGTTTTAGTATCCAAAATATATAATGAACTTATTAAACTGAACACCAAAAAATAAATAATCCAGTTAAGAAATGGACAGAAGTGGGTCACCTGGGTGTCTCAGATGGTTAAGCTTCTGCCTTCAGCTCAGGTCATGATCCCAGGGTCCTGGGACCGAGCCCCACATCGGGCTCCTGGCTCAGTGGGGAGCCTGCTTCTCCCTCTCCCTCTGCCTCTATCCCTGCTCATGCCCTCTGTCTCTCTCTTTCTGTATCTCTGTGTCTCAAATGAATAAATAAAATCTTTAAAAAAAAGAAATGGACAGGGTGGGAGGATGGGTTAGCCTGGTGGTGGGTATTAAGGAGGGCACATTCTGCATGGAGCACTGGGTGTTATGCACAAAGAATGGAACACTTCATCTAAAACTAATGATGTAATGTATGGGGATTAACATAAGAATAAAAAAATAAATAAATAAAAAATAAAAAAATAAAAAAAAAGAAATGGACAGAAGATATGAATAGATAATTTTCCAAAGAAGACATCCAGATGGCTACTAGACACAGGAAAATATGCTCAACATCATTCATAATCGGGAAAATACAAATCAAAATTATAATGAGATATCACCTCACACCAGTCAGAATGGCTAAAATTAACAACACAAGAAACAACAGATGTTGGTGAGGATGTTGAGAAAGGAGAACTCTCTTATACTGTTGGTGGGAATGTAAGCTGGTGCAACCACTCTAGAAAACAGTATGGAGATTTCTCAGACAATTCAGCAATTGCATTACTAGATATTTACCCAGGGGATACACAAATACTGATTTGAAGAGATACATGCACCCTGAAATTTATAGCAGCATTATCAACAATAGTGAAATTATGGAAAGAGCCCCAATGTCCATTGACTGATAAGTGGATAAAGAAGAGGTGGTATATATATACAATGGACTATTACTCACCCATCAAAAAGAATGAAATCTTGCCATTTGCAAGGATATGGAGAGAGCTAGAGAGTATAATGCTAAGTGAAATATGTCAAAGACAAATACCATATGATTTCATTCATATGTGGAATTTAAGAAACAAAACAGATGAACATAGAGGAAAAGGGAAAAAAAAAAAAAAAAGAGGGGCAAACCAAAGAACAGACTCATAATTATAGAGAACAACCTGAGGGTTGCTGGAGGGAGGTGGATGGGGGGAGGGTTTAAGTAGGCGATGGGGATTAAGGAGGGCACTTGTGATGAGCACTGAGTGTTATATGGAAGTGTTGAATCACTAAATTCTACACCTGAAACTAATATTACACTGTATGTTAACTAACTGGAATTTAAATTAAAAACCTAAAAAAAAAAAAAAACACAACCCTGAACTGTTATTCTTCCACAGTAAATTTTGTTTAAAATAATTCCCCCTTTAAGAGTACACTTAAGATGAGCACTGAGAAATGTATAGAATCGTTGAATCACTATATTGTACAACTGAAACTAATATAATACTGTATATTAATTATATTAGAATTAAAATAAAATTTAAGAAAACAACCATCCCTAATTTCATACTGAAATCTAATAAAAGGTAACCTTCATTTTGTCTTATTGGAAGCAAACTAACAAACAAAAACAACAACAAAAATCTAGATAATCAATCAGTCAATAATTAAGTCTCACTGGTTTAGTATCAAAATTGTTTAATTTAGTCATATCTCTACTCACAATGTAAGATTCCACTGGGGAGGACAACAGAGTGCACATGCATTTCCAATCTCTCGCTAGGACAATAATGCTGACTACCTACCCAGATTTTGTCTAGTGAACTACTCTTTTAAAAAAATAAATAAATAAAAATAAAACACTATCCAAAGTCTAGGTAAGCCAAAGAGTTTCTCCTTAGGAAAAAATCTGTATTCTCAGACTGGTGACTGTGAAAATTTTATGCAGGTATTAGTATTCTTCAGGAAAATATTGAAGAATTGGTAGATTTTCTCAGTGTTTATTTTGATAATTCGATGCTAAAAACCTGCTTTTAACATTTTTCATTTTTAGGGATAGCTATATAATAATGCTTCTCCATTTTGTATTAAATGTGCTGTAAGGAGTGACAGGAGAATCCTCATCGACTACTATATGCTGTAGTAATTAGAAAGGAATAGAAATTTTCATCCTAATTGAGAAATGTTCTGGCTCTGTCTAAATGAGGACAAATAAAAACTGGTGGAAACTATAAGGATATAATTAAATGGACACTGTTTGTAGAAACAAATGCATACTGGAATACTGACACGTCATAAGGATGAGATGGTAAATCAATTTGTCAGTGAATACTAATGAAAATAAAACATGGTTATGAGGTTTCCTTTAAAATTCAGATAATCAGAGAAGTTGTGCAATCAATTTCTGAGTTTAAATGTCTCTGCAAAATAGTTTATCTGAATCATTAAACTACCACGCTCACCAACTATAAGGAAAATATGCTGTATGACCAGGTTAAAACTGAAAATTGTACAATTCAAAATGTGATATAGACAAAGGGTATGTGTAATTATTCTTCCTAACACGAAGGGCATTTCAAAGTAATTTCCTTGGAGTATATTTACAAAACACAGCAACAGGATTTGGTCATAGAGCTTTATCAAAGACACCTGGTCTCTACCTTATAGTGATATCTTTGTTATTTAGTAGAGGTGCTCTAAAAATAGGTCTGAAAACGAAAGAAATACAAATCACTAAAAATAAAACAGACAATCTGATTTTATGGGCCTTAGACAGAGATTAGTGTTTCATAGCAAAGACTTTATCACATTTCTCTGAATTGTTACACTTCTGGTGAACATCCTATGTATTGGCATATACCATGGTCTGAAGTCCTCAGAACCAGAGGCAGAATAAACCAAGCTACAAGCTCTACCACATTTTCCTCAATTCTGGTGCTCTTCAAACACTTAGGAGGATGTTTTCTCTAAGCCTCATTGAGAGCAATTTTGTGTGGATTGTTCAACATTTCTCCAGGCAATTGGGGTAATGTGTGTCTGCAGATGACTCAGGGACTCTACTATGTCTCTTAAAAGAAGTTAATTATACTCCTATGGGATGATAATTACCATCACAGACTGATAATCTCTAAGGTTTGAATGTATTTTGAACATTCAAGTAGTCCCCATCCTTTCTGATTCATGAATCTTTTTAGGTACAGGGAAATTAGTACTTCTCAAGAGACTACTACATGCCTAGAGACAGTTGTGAAAGTAAGAACATCATTTCTTATATTGTATTCATACTTATTTCTCCTTAGTCTTGGAGCATAAACTACCTGGAGTAGTATTTCTTACAACATGGCCCCTAAACCAAACTCAACACAGTCGTTCTTAACAGAAACAACAATAATCCTTTTTTTTTAAAGATTTTATTTTTAAATAATCTCTATACCCAATGAGGGGCTCAAACTTACAACCCCAAGATAAAGAGTTGTATGCTCTACTGTCTGACCCAGCCAGGGGCTCGGAAAGCAACAATTACCTTAAGTAAACTTCGCTGAATGCAAACTTGTCTTTTAAAAAAACTACATGTCATTCCATTATATAGACCTAAAAGCAGATAATAATATAATAATAGAGATTCACATTTATCTAAACTCTTACACTGTATCTGTATCAGTCAGGGTTTTCCAGAGAAACAGAACCAATAGGAGATTTTCTATATATATAATTGGTATATATAATTATTTCTACAAATAGAATTAGAGTTAAATCTTATTTTATGAAATATTATACTAAATGATTGTCCTATAAGTTCAAAAATCATTTAAAATACAAAATTGTACTTGAAAATTCCCTAAGTGCTCATCAATAGTCAGTGTAGGGTTACAAAGATATGTGATGTAAGGGGATTGCTATCTTTTGTAATCATTTACCGTTTTCAATAGATAACCATTTTACAATTCCATCTGAAGATTAACCGGATTTCTAAAATATATTTAAACTGAGTACTAAAAATCTCAGGATCTCTTCATCCATCTTGGGTCTCAAGATTAATTTGAGAGGCATTGCAGAGATGGAAATCTAAATTTAAGAGTATAAATTTAACTGTGTATACACACACACACACAGAAAGACAGAGACAGAGACAGAGAATTGTTATAGAGCAGAGGAAGAGCCCAAGTGGAATATAACTGAAGTGGGAAGATCAATTGCAATAGAAGGCTGCACCTAGGAGGGGCATGTTCTTGGAATGAGTAATAGTTTTACTAAGGTCGGAACTGACATAGTCAAAGGGATAAGAAACAAAGCAGCAAGACAGAGATACATTTTCCCCAAGGCCAGGATGGATATTCTCTAACAAGGAAATTCCTACAGTGATTATTTTCATCTGATTCACTCTCCCTGTGGGGTGCTCCATAGTTACTTCATAAAGAAATTCTACTTTCCCTTACCACAGTTTTCTTTTCATTTTAAGTACAAATATTAGTCTTTCTGTCAGAGAAGGCAGAAACAATTAGCAGTTGAACAATTCTTCAAGGAATTGTGCAGAAAAGCTTCCAAATCATGAATGTATAGTTCTGTTTTGTTCACTAGATTTTAACCCACACAATTTATCTGTATAAAAATATTTACTTAGATATTTAACAACTCTTTCTATACAGATGGCAAGAGATCTACAGAAAGTACACACTCTCTTATATATGGTTTACCATCATTTTCCAGATCACCCGGAGGTAACTATTAACTGTGACATTATAGATCTATGGCAAATTTTAGGTCATTTCTTCTAGGACAGAAAAAATGTCTAGACTCTTCACCTTTCACTGTCATAGCAATGAGAAAGAGTAAGGAAATAGAAGTGAGGGAAGTTGGTCCTCAGAAATATTAGCTACCATTTATATGGGATGTTCAAAGGAACATTGTGAGAGAATCTTAAGGCTAAATGAGGCTAAAATACCAGTTATTTAGCCAAGTTTTCTAAAACCAGGAAAAAGAAAACAAGCAGTGAGCCAAAAGGCAAAGCAGAATGCAGATGAGCAAGTTAAATGAAGCCATTAAAACAGAAACTGAGCAGAAATAAAGGGAAGTTAGACAATGAGAGCAGGCAGTTAGTTGCACATGGAGTGGGCTGAGGTGGAATTATACCTGAAACAGATAATGGCTGATTGAGAAAAACCCAAACAAGTGTGTCTATATAATCATGTCAGGGATGTATGTGAATTTCATCAAGATAAATGAAAAACCTACCTCTCATTCCAGCAAACTGCACACAGGAGTATTCATAAAACGTTATGAATTTGTGTGGTTCTGTGGGATGCCAAAGGTAATGACAGCATTTCAAACGCCCCTATTTGTCTGAAGGACTATATTTTACTCTTCACCCTCTTTCCATAGGCAACAAGGTGACCAAAAGGTCTTTTATCCCTCCTTAGGTGGGACAATAACATTGACCATGACTGATCATTGCCTTGAGTCCATTCCCAGTCAAATATTCAAATTTTCTTATCCTTCCTCTTTATGGAAATGTAAAAACCCCACAAGAGATGCTAATGGACAGATGACTGCACCATCATAGGTTGTGGAATATTAACTGCCAAAACACCAGGCCATTAGTTCTGAAAGTACAAAAATGTTTTAGGGCATTCACAGATTACTGAGAAATTCAGGGGTAGTTTCAGATTACCAAATCAGAAGAGATTGGTAGGAAGGGAAAGTAATTAACATACTGAATCTTAGTTAATTTTAGTTATAGAACCAAAACATTTAATTTAAGTAATGTCAAAATACTTAAAGTTCTTCTCTCTCATTTTCTGGAGAGAGGTACATGCCTGTTTGTACAAAACTCTACCTACCCCTTGGACTTCTAGGAAAGGGAAAAAAAAACTACCTAATGCAAGTAATATTTTGACCATTGAAGAATTATGTCAATATACAGGGCCCTGAAAAATGGTTCAATACAAAGAAAGTGAATAGTCTCCGTGAAGTTTGTTTTCAAATATGGGTGACCAAGAATATCTCACACTTAGCAGAACATCTTATGCTATTTTATTAAAAATATGCTGTCTAACGTTATGGAAAATAAGTATTCATCCTTAATAATGCATTTCTAATATGCCTTAGAGGACTCTAGCCTGTTGCATTATTTAATCAAGATAAATTTAAAATCCCTTAGATTACAGAGAGGTAGTCTTGTTTACTAAAAATACCACTCGTAGTTGAAGTACTGACATCCCTTCACAGACATTAGCTTTATGTAATAGAAAATGTCTCCTGCTTCCTGGACAAAAGGTCCAGGTCTCATGTACTAGTAAGCTGAAAGTCAAAGTTACAAAATGAGTCAAAAATCAAAGGGGCTTTAGTATTTTTACAAGGATAGCAAATCTCTCAGATTCAGAAGAGAAGAAAACATTCATTCATTACAGAGTCTGTTTTCAAGCTCTTGTCTCTTCATTGTATTTGGTTATGAACTGTCATTTCTGTTGCACCCTCTGTTCTCTTGGGTAGTGTTGATTAAAATAAATTATTCTTTAATTTATAAAAGAGGTTATCTTTCTTTTTTCCTTTAATTTTTTTTTTCTTTCTGTAGCACCTAAAAAAAAAAATACCATGAAGAGTCAAGAGAACTTTTCAACTCTATTCTCTGTGACTGTTAAAATATATTCTGTTCTTCTTTACAAAAGCTCTGTACAAACAACTACAACAATTCTGCCTCCAATAGTACATAATATATTCATATCCATGCCGAATGAGAATAGTTAAAAGGTGTTTCTAAATGCCTAAAATCTTAATGTCAGTGTAACAGTGTTATGAATCAGATTTGTGGATGAGATTTTTACCTGGCTCTAGGATTTGTGAGCAAGTTAGTGATTTTTAAGTCCCTCATATTTAAAATTGGGAAAAGAAAATGAATAAAATTGCTTTCATAGAAAGAGGCAAAATTTTGTAGCATTTTTTTTCACTAATATCAAGTGTCACATATGTGAACTGAGTTGATGGTTTAAGACCAAAATCCTGAATTATCTTCTTTTTAAAACTGGTAACATTAGCCTAAGTGTATTATTTAAGATGAATTATAAAAAAAAAAAAAAAAAAACAGTACTTACACACTGAGACATCTTTGCAAATATTATAGGATGGACATGTGGTTTCAGGATATCTTTCTACGTTTTGTGTATTCAAAAATGGGAAAACTAAATGGAAGACAATGCATATTTATTTGGACCCCAAACAATTTTAATTTTATAACTTCAGTGTTGGAGCTACTTTGGATGAATAATTATATTTGATTTTTACACTATGCATATCAAATAGGTATTACTAATTATTATTATTACCATTGTACAGATGAGAAACTGAATCTCAGAGAGATTTTTAACACTCACTCTAGTCACATAGATAAAAAAGAGGAGACCACAATATGAACCTGGATCTAAGTTTAATGGAAATTTTCCACTGTACCTCAATGGATTTATTTAATATCTATTTAAGATCAGTTGAAGAAAGAGACTCACAAATGTAATACTTTACACATGCAACCTCCTACTTAAAATCTCCTGGATAACTAACAGAAATCTAAAACATAGTATGTCTAAAACCAAGCCAACTGCCAAACATCCTCCCCTGAACACCACCACCACTGAAACAAAGCAAAACAAAATTTCTTGAATGGTGTCCCTCATCTCAATAAATGGAACCACAGTGTGCCCCTGAAACCCCTGCCCCAAGCCCAGAGGTGAACCTAGAGTCTTCCCTTCCCATCACTCTCCAAGTCTCAATATTTCCATTTGCCTCTTTGTCTTCTGTCTAGTCAAAGCCAACCCATTTCTCCTTTAGAATATGACAAAACACCCCAACCCTGCCTCTCTGCTCCCCTACATGTCAACTCCTCCCCCAGTGATCTATTTTCACAACAGTCAAAGTGACATCTTGAAAAATCACAAGACCTTGACTCTGTAAGTTTTGAGAGACATTTTAAGATCCCTCATACAAGTGAAATCATACAGTAAATGCCTTTCTCTGACTTATTTCCCTTAGCACAATGCCCTCAAGATCCAATCATGTTGTCAAAAATGTAAGGATTTCCTTCTTTCTGTGGCTTAGTAATATTCCATTGCATATATATATATATATATATATATATATATATATATATATATATACCACATTTTCTTTATCCATCCATGGACACTTTGGTTTTTTCCATGCCTTGGCTATCATGAATAATGCTGCAGTGAACATGGGAATGCAGATATGTCTTCAAAATAGTGATTTCATTTCCTTAGGATATATTCCTAGAAGTGGGATCATTAGATCATACAACAGTTCTATTTTTTAATTTTTTGAGGAACCACTCTACAATACTCCATAATGGCTATTCCAATTTACATTCCCACCAACAGTGCACAGGGTTCCCTTTTCTCCACATCCTTGCAAACACCAACTTCTTTTTTTTTTTTAATAGCCATTCTAACATGTGTGAGGTGGTATCTCATTGTGGTTCTGATTTCCATTTTCTGTGATGATTAATGATGTTGAGCATCTTTTCATGTATATGTTGGCCATTTATTTGTATATCTTCTTTGAAAAAAATGGCTATTCAGGTCCTGAGCCCATTTTTAAAATTTTTTGATGGGGGCTAAGTTGTATGAATTCCTTATATATTTTGGATGTTAATCCCTTATTGGTTTTATGGATTGCAAGTATTTTCTCTCATTCCATGAGTTGCCTCTTCATTCTGTTGGTTGTTTCTTCTGCTGTGAAGAAACTTTTAAGTATGATGTAGCCCCACTTGTTTATTTTTCCTTTCATTGCTTTTGCTTTTGGTGTAATATCCAAAAAATCATTAGTAAGACCAATGTCAAATAGTTTTTTTTTCTTTACGTTTTCTTCTAAAAGATTTACAGTTTCAGGTTTTACATTTCTTTAATGCATTTCAAGTTAATTTCTGTAAGTGGTGTAAAATAGGGATATAGTTTCATTCTTTTAAATATGAATAACCAGTTCTCCAAAGAACATCTATTGAAAAGAGTAATCTTCACTACTGAGTATTTTTGGTTCTCTTGCCAAATATTAGTCGACTATATGTGGGGATTTATTTCTGAGCTCTTTGTTCTCTTCCAATTGTCTATGTGTCTGTTTTTATGCCAATAGCATACTGTTTTGATTATTGTAGCTTTATACTCTAGCTTCAAAGTAGGCAGTCTGATGCCTCCAGCTTTGTTCCTCCTTCTCAAGATTGCTTTAGCTACTTGGGGGTTTTCTGTGGTTCCACACAAATTCTAGGATTTTTTCTATTTCTGTGAAAAAGCCATTGGAATTTTGATAGGAATTACACTGAATCTGTAGATCACTTTGGGCAGAATAGACATTTTAAAAATACTAGTTTTTCCAATCCATGAACACAGGATATATTTCTATTTATTTGTGTCTTGTACTATTTATTTCATTAATGTCTTATAGTTTCCAGTGTACAGAATTTTCACCTCTTTGGTTAAATTTATCCTTAAGTATTTTATTGCTTTTCATGCTATTGTAAATGTAGTGGTTTTATTTCTTTTTCAGATGTTTTATTGGCCGTGTATAGAAATGCAACTGTTTTCTATATGTTTAGTTTGTATCATGAAACTTTACTGTATTCATCAATTAGTACTAAGAATTTTTTGGTGGAGTTTTTTAGGGTTTTCTATATATAAAATCATCTCATCTGCAAGCAATGATGATTTTACTTCTTCCTTTCCAATCAGTTCCCTTTTCTTTCTTTTTCCTGCCTAATTGCTCTGGATAGGAATTCTAGTACTATGTTGAAGAAGTTGTGTGAATGGGCACCCTTGTCATATTTCTGACCTTAGAGGAAAAAGTAGATTTTTACTGTTATATATGATGTTAGCTATGGGTAAGTCATATATGGTCTTTATTGTGTTAAGGTCTGTTATATACCCAATTTCTATACCCCATTTCTTGAGAGCTTTTTTTTTTTTTTTTTTTTCATGAAAGGGTGTTGGAATTTCATCTTTTCTTTTTTTTCCTGAATCTATGGTGAGGATTATATGTTTTATCTTCCAATCTATCAGTGAGGTGTATAATGTTTATTGATTTATGTATGTTGAATCATCCTTGCAACCCAGGGATAAATCCTACTTGATCTTGGCGTATGATCCCTTTGATGTGCTAGGAATTTGGTTTGCCAGAATTTTGTTAAGGATTTTTAAAACTATATTCATTAGGGATATCGGCCTGTAGTTTTCTCTTGTGTCTTTATCTGGATTAGGTATTAGAGTGATACTGGTTTCATAAAATGAGTTTGGGAATATTCCCCCTCTTCAATTTTTTTTTTTTTTTAGAATTTGAGAAAGGATTGGCATTAATTTTTCTCTAAATGTTTGGTAGGATTTACCAGTGAAACCATCTGGTCCTGGGCTTTTCTCTTGGGGGGAGTTTTTAAATTACTGCTTGAATCTTCTTAGTTATTATTGGTTTGTTCAGATTTTCTGTTTCTTCATGATCCAGTCTTGGAAGGTTATAATGTTTCTAGAAGTGTATCCATTTCTTATAGTTTATCCAATTTGTTGGCAAGATTTGTTCATAGTAGCCTCCTATAATTCTTAGCATTTCTATGGCATCAGTGGTAATGTGCCCTTTTTCATCTATAGTTTTGTTGATTTGAGTCTTTTCTTTCTTGGTTAGTCTCACTAAAGATTTGTCCATTTTGTTTATCCTTTTAAAAAATCAACTCTTAGTTTCATTAAGTTTTTTTCTATTGTCCTTCTAGCGTCTATTTCACTTATTTATTTTTAATTTTTATTTATTTATTTGAGAGAAAGAAAGAGCACAAGCAAGGGGAGGGGGAGAGAGAGAAAGAATCCCAAGGAGACTCTGCACTGAGTGTGGAGCCCAATACAGGGCTTGATCCCAAAACCCCAAGATCATGACCTGGGCCAAAATCAAGAGTTGGTCACTCAACTGACTGAGCCATCCAGGCACCCCTTATTTATTTCTGCTCTAATATTTACTATTTCCTTCTTTCTGCCCATTTTGGGCTTAGTTTATGATTCTTTTCCTAGCTACTTTAGGTATTGACATCTATTTTCTTCATTTATAGCTATAACCTTCCCTTTGGAAACTTTTGCTTTTCTTGCATCCCATAAAATTTGGCATGTTGGGTTTGGTATGTTGTTTTGTTTGTCTCAAGGTATTTATTTCCTGGGGCACCTGGATGGCTTATTCATTAAGGGTCTGCCTTCAGCTCAGGTCATGATCCCAGGGTCCTGGGATTGAGCCCTGCATCGGGCTCCCTGCTCCATGGGAAGCCTGCTTCTCCCTCTCCCACTCCCCCTGCTTGCGTTCCCTCTCTCACTGTGTTTCTATCAAATAAATAAATAAAATCTTGTTTTTAAAAAAAGATATTTATTTCCTTATAATTTCTTCCTTGACCCTTTGGATGTTCAAGAGTGTGTTAATTTCTGGATGTTTGAATTTTTCATTTCTCCTCCTATTACTAATTTTTAGTTTCATACCACTGTGATCAGAAATAATACTAGATATGATTTCAATCTTCTTAATTTTGTTAAGGCTGTTTATAGTCCGACATATGGTTTATTTTGGAGAATCTTCTCTGTGTCCTTGAGAAGAATGTATATTCTGATGCTGTTGGATGGAATGTTCCATATATGTTAAAATCACTTGGTCTATAGTGTTATTCAGATCTACTGTTTCCCTCTTCATTTGTCATGTGGATAATCTATCCACTGTTGAAAGTGAAGTTTTGAAGTCCCCTATTATTGTTGTCTATATCTCCCTTTCATTCCCTTAATATTTGCTTTAAATATTTAGGTCCTCCAATGTTGGAATGGACATACTTACAATTGTTATAACCTTTTAATGAAATGACCCTTCAGTTATTATTTCTGTCTCTTGTGAATTTCCATTACTTGCTTAAATAATCAGGAGAATTATGTTCTTTCCCCAATAAACGTATTAATAAACTAAAGAATAAATGGAGGCTTTATTCCCCCTCCAAATTTAACAAATTATATTGTTTATGTAAATGTAATAGGATTGAATAAAAATCTTCATAATTGTGTTCAATACAGAAAATGACTGAAGTGGATGAAAATGCAACCAACTGGAAATTATGAAAAACTATCTTAGTTAAATCAGTAATAAACGTGAAATTATTATCATATATCAGCTACCTTATTTTTCAAGCTATTTAAATTGGAACATATTCTACCTGTGAGTTAAGTTCAGGAAAAACTGACAGTAAAAGGACTGTATCAGACACAAAGAAGTATAACTCACATTTTTAGTCTAACAACAAATCGTGTTTACAGAACAAGTTATATGGCTCATTTTGCAACACAAAACAATCCTGAGGGTTTTTTTTTTTTCTTCACCTTCAAATCAAAATTCAAATTAGAATCAGAAATGAAATGATGTTCTTATTTCAGCAATGAATACATGAGTGACTTGATTTTTCTTAAGACTGCATTTTTTAACGCTCATCTGGATATAACACTTTAAAGAGTCCCTTTCAATCCTTAAAAGACATTCAGTTTGTGACTGCAAAACACACCTTTTTCAGCTCCACTTATTCTGCAGAAGGACCTTTCCATAGCAAAGATTAACACAATATGCATCACAAGTTCAAAAATTTCAATTTGCTGCTATCCTTAGCAAATAATGAGAACCATCTGGACTGATTGATGCGGAGATTGAAAGTAATTGATCCTGCAATTGAGAAGCTTTTATGAAACATGAAATTAAACAAGATGATATTAAGCATTCTAAAGTTCATCAGAACGACACAACCAATGTGTTACTAGCTGTTCATTTTCTTTATATAAAAAACCTTGACTGGAAGAATATAACAGAAATAGAAGCTAAAAAAAAAATCTAGATATTGATGTATTGATCAAAGGTCCACAGCTGGTTTACTTTGTTACAATAAACATTCTATGTGGTGCATAAAAGTCTTTGATTTCTTGCCAAATGTCCTTTGTAGGTAAAACATTATTAGTGGAATTACAATTATTAATATGTACAGATTGCCCTTAAAAAAAGCAAACTATGTAGAAAAGAATTAGCAATAGTTTTACCTTTGAATAAAACTTTACACTATTTCAGATCTTTTTCTTATTAGCTCCCTCTTGGAAAAAGAAGTGCTTCAGGAGGCCAGTTATTATTGCCTGAATTTCACAGCAAACTTTGAGGTAAGCAGAGCTTATTTTTTCCCACTTGAAGGATAAATAGCTAAATCTCCCAGAAGTTATATCATTTGCTCTAGGCTGGGTGAGTGGTAGACTGAGGTAAGACCCCAAATTTTTAAGTTTTTAATTTATAGCCTAAAATATATTCTAGTATATCACATTGCTTCTTGATAAGGAAACACAGACAACTGAAAGCATAAATACTGCTTTGCTAGGAAGTTTTTTCCAACATTCCATATTGCTAATGACTCTGTTTATTTCCCTGTATAAAAAGACATTGATTCATGGGCATTCTTCCACATTTGCATTGTATTCAACTACATCACTAACTTAGACACTATTCACAATTCTCCAACATAAAAGGACATCTGGCAACAGTGGCCACTGTGACTCCAGTTTGAATCAGAGGGCAGGCCTTTTGTAACTTAAGGAAGACATCTTAGAATTTATCAATGTTCATAAAGTAGTATAAAAAAAAAAAAGACCTGACCCTGGCCAAAAAGTAGGGCTACCATTTCTGGAGATGCTTAAGGCTATAAGAATCTTCTCAAAATCTGAGCATAAGGTACAACAATGGTATCCTATGATATAATCTTGGATATAATTCTCAATACACACTATAAAATGTGACAAATTTTTAAATGTGACCAACTAAGAAAGAAGCTAATAACTCTGTTGTATATCTCAGTGCTGCAAGTAAACTAATCTAGCCTGACATACAGAAACATAATACATGTATTCAGAAAGATGAATGAATATTCATTAATATTCATATTACATTAAAAACAAATCATGTATAGTCATGGAATGATGCATATTTACATAGGAAAATGATATACTTGTTGTTTCTCTAAAGCTGCTAGAGAGGTTTCATGTAGAAAATAAGATTTTATAAGCCACACTAAGAAAAAAGACATCTTGAAAGATTGTGGAGAAAATGGCATATTTCAGAAAAAAAAAAAAACACAGGAAACAAACTGAGGGTTGCTGCAGTGGAGAGAGAATATGCTTACCCTCACCTTCACTTTTACTGGCAGAAAAAAACCTGGGTTTTAAAAATACACGTAGAAAGTAGTTAGGGATTTCATCCGTTGTTTTTAATTATGTCAATATAGCATATTTATTTGGTGCTGAATAGCTTACACCAGCAGTGCAATTATTAATCTTGATATATTTATTTATTTTAAGATTTTATTTATTTATTTGACAGAGAGAGACACAGCAAGAGAGGGAACACAAGCAGGGGGAGTGGGAGAGGGCAGGCTTCCCGTGGAGCAGGGAGCCTGATGCAGGGCTCGATCCCAGGACCCTGGGACCACGACCTGAGCCGAAGGCAGATGCTTAATGACTGAGCCACCCAGGCGCCCCAATCTTGATATATTTAATCCACATAGAAGCTTAAAGATTTGTAATGTTATCATAAGTATTAATTACTTCTAGTATTAGTAGTGGTATAGTATTATAGTACAATTAGTAGTTTAACAGTATAATCAGCATTATATACATTAAGATTAGAGGAAACAGAGCATGATATACACCATTTCACTTGTGACTAATAAGTAATGGCGTTCTGTCTTCTAATCCAAGTTCAGGGCTACTACTAGAACATAGCTGCTTCCTCTCCATAAACCATCACAAATATCACTGCTGTAATATTTATTTCATATAATCACCACACTTAAATATAAATTATTTTTTGAATATTTTTTAAGGATTTATTTATTTTTGAGAGAGAGAGCATGTGCAAGAAGGAAAGGGGTGGCAGAGAGAGAGGGAGAGGGAGAGAACCTCCAGCAGACTCCACGCTCAGCATGGAGCCCAAAGTGGGGCTTGATCTTACTACCCTGAGATCATGATCTGAACCCAAACCAAGACTTAGACACTTAACCAACTGAGCCACCCAGGCACCCCTGAGCCACCCAGGTACCCCTAAATTATTATTTAGTATTCATTTTATCAGGGAATAATTTTCTAATGCAACACAGGAACACAGAATGATACTACTCACGAAACTTGGTTCATGGGGACACCTGGGTGGCTCAGTCGGTTAAGCGCCTGGCTTTGGCTCAGATCCTTGTCCCAGGGTCTTTGGATCAAGTCCTGCATCGGGCTCCTTGCTCAGCAGGGAGCCTGCTTCTCCCTCTGCCACTCCCCCTGCTTGTGCTCTCTTCTCTTTCTTTCTCTGACAAGTGAATCAATAAAATCTTAAAAAAAAAAAAAAAACTTGGTTCATGATACACTGTAATTATTGATATAAATCAGGGCCCTTATTATTCTATTTATTTATATATGTAATTATGTATTTTTAAGAATCTAATGAATACTTGTGAATTTAGTACCAAATCCAATTACTGGATCTTTAAAAATAATTTACATGTACTCATGTGCTTCATGTACTTTTTCTTATCCCGTCACTGTGTCTATAACCAGAAGTATTGCTATTCTGTATTTTAATAATGGTTTTATGTTTGTAGGCATGTGCACATGAATGAACGTGTGTGTGTGTGTGTGTGTACCATAAATCAAAAAGAAAAGGAGAAACAACTCAACAGCACAATGGATGAGAAGCCTAAACAATCACCTCTTCAGAGGGAATCCAAATGCCCAAAAAGATATGATGATATGCTCAACCTTGTTACCATATAAAGGTAACTGAAGTTCATGATGAGAACTGTTTTTCACCCATTTGATTGGAAATAATAAAAAAGTCAAACAGTATTAAGTTTGAGAGGTTGGCAATGAATAGAATTTCTTATATACTGTTGGGATAAAATTTTTGAAATACTTTGTTAACTGTGACTTTATTTACATTATTTTCTTTGTCCTGGTTCTTGCTTCAGTGAGTCAGCTAGGATGTGCAGCTCTGTTGCTAACAGTAACATGAATAAAAATAGTTAGACAAAATAATTTAAAAAATGATAAGGCAGAAAAAGTCTTACAAATCTTCCCCATATACTATCATTCCAAATGTGCATACACATACACATACTCTTGTCTGGCATAAAAACTTTCTGAATAATTTTTTGAACTTTTGGGAACTTGAATAGAAATAATTTCACTTTGACAACAGAAGTGTTATAGCATTTAAATGTAATTTTTCAACATGCTGAATTTAAACCTGGAAGGGGAAAACATGGGGTGGAGAAGGAAATATACATATCAATATTTATCATGTAAAATACATATAACTAGGGCTCTTCGAAATTTAACTATGTATGATTTTAAAAGTCAAATACAGAATTACATTTCTGTGCTTTCAGAGAACCAAACAATAACATTTATAATATTTTTATTGATAACTGCAAAAATCTTTTGTGAGTTATTGCTTAGTATTTATGAATTGGAACAAAAAATGGCATTTGCTGAATTTGCAAAACAGCTAATTCATAAAAAGGTAAGTGACTGAATATTGCATATAAGGTACATAGCATAATATCTATTACCATAGAATATATACATGTTCACATATATTTATTTCCATACTCTAGAATCAGATTAAGATATGTTAAAATATTCAGGAGTATTTGTGAATACAATTGAGAGATCAATCTTAAAATATGTATACCTCCTTATTTAAACAACTCTTATGCTGTCCTTTAAGTAGATTTTTTAGAGGTTGATTATGAAAGTCATTAATCCTTTCCTTCTTAAATATTTCATATTTTCTCCTGTACGATGGTTGATTTTATGTGTCAACTTGACTAGTGATTCTGTTTTTCTCCAGAAGCTTGACTAAAACACCCTGCAATCGAAAATCTATGCCATGGGGGAATGCCGGTCCAAAAAACAAAGCAGTAAAGGCACTGAATGGCAATAATTTCAGAAGTGTTTAGTCTTAAGCAAGGTAACTTGAAAGCCTTGAAATTGACTGTTATTGAACATCTATTCTTTTTCAGTAAATAAATTTAAAATATTTTTACATCTTTTCAGCTTAATTCTCCCAACAACGCCTTAGAATTTTTATCACATTGCTGCAACAGACACAGTGGTGCCACTTTAATGTGTTCAGGTTGCCCTAACAAAATAACAGACTGGGGGCCTTAGACACAGATACTCATTTTCTCACAGTTCTGAAGGATTTCTAGCCTTCAGATCACTTCATGATCGAAGTGGTGGCAAATCTGGTTTGTAGTGAGAGTTCTCTTTCTGGCTACCTGATTCCAATGTCTCTTCCACTTCTTAAAAGTGCACCAGCCCTATAGGATTAGTCCCCCACTCTTATGACCTCATCTAACCTTAATTACCTCCCTAAAGATCCTATTTCCAATACAGTCACATTATGGGCTAGGGCTTCAACACACGAATTTAGAGAGGCACATTACACAGTCTCTGATACTATCCAATTATTCTACCTATACCCCACATATTTCGTAGCCCCACTACAGTTAGACAGGGACATTGACTAGTTGTAGCCAACAAGATTGTCACTTTGAGATCTAAGTATGAAAGAACTAAAACAGAACTTTCTAGCGATCTCTTCCTCTGCCACAGCAACTGAGAAGACCTGGTGCTCCAGACTATACAATACCTGATGGTGGAGACTACATCAGCCTGGTCTCAGAGAGATTGCAGACCACAGCCCCCTTGCATGTAACGTGATTGGGAAAATAAATATATTTAGTTTATCCACTGTACACTTGGGATTGCTTGTTATTGTCACTTACTTGGATTTATACCCTACTGAGTGGTAGTTAGAGATGCAAAAGTCACCTTGGTCTAAATATAAACTCTGCCACATATGAAATGTGTAAACTCAAGAAAGTTTCTTGACATCTTTCACAGTCTTCACTTATAAAATGAGAGTAATTAATAATGTCAATTTCATAATAATGCCCATGTCATGAAGATTAAATGAAAGATTGCATGTAAAGTGCTCTTAAAAGTGCTTTGCTTAATAGAGGATCGATAACTGGGATTTCTACGTTGAGAATCTGTGGCTCAGAGTTTATACAAACATTGATGATAAAAGTTAAATATTCATGAGTAATGTGGGAAGTTATGGTAAGGGCCAGAAAGCTGGTAAGGGCCAGAACAGATAATAACAACTGAACTGACCAGTTATTGGCCACTGCATAGACATAGCTCTAAAAAGATGGTGATACTCACATATAGAGAAATGAGCTGAGAAAATTCAGGTTCACACCTAATCCCAAGTGAGTTCATATTTACTCATGGATATAATAACCATATAAGCAGAGTATTGCCGGTGATCATAGGTAACAATTATTTTCCGAATTCAATTTATCAGCATACATTTCCTCCTGGGAATCTATACACTATTATGACAAAGAGAAATTTCCTCAGAATTTTTACTTATTCGTGGACCTTAGAAACCAAGATTACCACATTCATACAAGTACAAGGCATTACGTGTCCTGACCATTTTGGCATAACCATTTATTAACACTCACTCATGATGCATGAAAAAGCAGTTCTGGCTGCTCTTGCTAAACTATAAAGCATTATTTTCATATTTTCCTAGTCCACATACTCCCAAAAGCCACAATTTCAATAATTTAGAAGAATATAGCAACTGTCAGAAGAAGGTTTGTATGAAAATAAATAACAAACAGAAGCTTCTCTGAGTTTAATGTATTAAACTCTTCTGTAATCTCTTGGTTATAATGGATGTGCATTGATATTGCCTTGAAACAATAAAAATATCGAGCATCTCTAATGTACTTGGTCATATAAATGCCTCAGCTCTGGCTGTTTTCCCAAGAGTGCCAACACTGTACTCCTCCCAGTGAGTCCCAACATGAGAAGCAAAGGAAGCCTGAAAGCTAGGAGTTAGTATACACAATAGTTAGGGACAAGCTCTGAAGTCAGAGAATACAGGCCATCGCACTCACTACTCCATAATGTTGGCAAAGTTAGTATCTATGAGTTTCTTTCTTTCTCCTTGTAAGTATGAAATTTCAAATATGTAAATATTACGTTGTTCAAAATGAAACTTGAAAAAAAGGAGGAGGGGCGCCTGGGTGGCTCAGTTGGTTGGGTGACTGCCTTCGGCTCAGGTCATGATCCTGGAGTCCCGGGATCGAGTCCCGCATCGGGCTCCCTGCTCGGCGGGGGGTCTGCTTCTCCCTCTGACCCTCCTCCCTCTCATGCTGTCTCTATCTTATTCTCTCTCTCAAATAAATAAATAAATAAATAAATAAATAAATAAATAAAATCTTAAAAAAAAAAAAAAAAAAGGAGGAAGGTGTCTTCACTACCCCCAGTCTAGGTGTGAGAACTGAATGAGAGAATTCAAATAAAGTTCTAAGGACAATGCCTGAAACACAATAAGACATCAATAAATGTTACCTTTATCGTCAGCAGTTAGGAAAAATTTAAACTTGTGTTCTATTAAAAAAATGTATTACAACTTTTGGCTTTTGGCTCAGAGGAGGTGAAGGTGCAACTGACTTGTGTCATCCCGAATCTGGATTCATCTAACACAAGCCACCTCCACCATGCCACCTAAGTTCAAACCCAATGAGATCAAAGTCCTATACCTGACATGCGCTGGGGGGGAAGTCAATGCCACATCTGCCTTGGCCCCAAAGATTGGCCCACTGGGTCTGACCCCAAAAAACGTTGGTGATGACATCACCAAGACAAGTGGTGATTGGAAGGGTCTGAGGATTACAGGAAAACTGACCATTCAGAACAGGTCCAGATTGAAGTGGTACCTTCTGCCTCTGCCCTGATTATCAAAGCCTTCAAGGAACCTCCAAGAAGACAAACCATGAGAGACGATGGACTCTGAAAAACAAACTGAGGGTTCCAGAGGGGAGGGAGATGGGAGGATGGGTTAGCCTGGTGATAGGTATTAAAGAGGGCACGTTCTGCATGGAGCACTGGGTGTTATACACAAACAATGAATCATGGAACACTACATCAAAAACTAAAGACGTAATGTGTGGTGATTAACATAACAATAAAAAATTTTTTAAAAAAAGGAACTTCCAAGAGACAGAAAGCAACAGAAAAACATTAAACACAGTGGAAATATCACTTTTTTTTTTTTTATTTGTGAGAGGGACAATGAGAGACAGAGAGCATGAGACGGAGGAGGGTCAGAGGGAGAAGCAGACTCCCCGCCGAGCAGGGAGCCCGATGTGGGACTCGATCCCGGGACTCCGGGATCATGACCCGAGCCGAAGGCAGTCGCCTAACCAACTGAGCCACCCAGGCGCCCTGGAAATATCACTTTTAATGAGACTGTCAACATCGCCTAACAGATGTGGCACTAATCTTTAGCCAGAGAACTCTCTGGAACCATTAAAGAGATCCTGGGGACTGCCCAATCTGTGGGCTGCAATGCTGATGGCTGCCACCCTCATTACATCACAGATGACATCAATAGTGGTGCAGTGGATTGCCCAGCTAGTTAAAACTATAAAGGAAAATATTTCAGTAAAGGGTCATTTGACACCAACAATAACAAAAATGCATTATAACAATCAAGGGGAAGAGGCTAGCATGATCCATGCAGTAATGGATTGGAGTTGGAGACATCAGTAAGAACTTAGCTTAATATATTACATACAGTTGCAAATAGAAATATTTATAGATATGTGTATATACATAGGTTAGTACACACACATACATTTCTCTGTGCTGTCAGCTGAGAGGTCCACCCCAGTAGCAAAGGGCACAGATCTTGGTTTCTAATACTGAACCAAAAGCTCCTTGGAGAAACAGCTGATTCAAGGACTGAATCAGGAATTATAGAAGATAAGCTTGGTGTGTCAGAAAGTAAGAACATACTAAAAAACAAAACAATAAAAAACATTTTTGGAGTTATGTGGGAGTATGCCAAAGGGACACAGGATCCAACTAAAAGGCTCCCAGTAGCCAAAACTGAAAAATTTCGAGCAAAAAAATAACTCAGATTAATACCCAAAATATAAAATTAGTTATCTATAAGTTTATATCGATGTATAAAAATAATTTAACAAATTAATGAATGGAGAAGAGACAACTGTCTCATGTAGAAGAATTCCAAATAATTATGTAGATACTTCTCCCCTACGGGGGAGGCGGGGGAGAGCATAAATCCCAACTCCATAAATGTGGGCTATTGATAGTGGCTCTTCCAAAGAGTAAAGACTCCAAAGAGTCTGCCTTGACCCAATCTTCAGGGCTAGGGCAGACACGGCATTGACTTCCCCACCAGTGCATGTCAGTATATGACTTTGGAATTTTCTATTCCAAAAACAGAAAGGTGAGGAAAAGAGTAACTTTACATTGGAGAAATCTGACAAACACTACCTCAGCCAGAGTTATCATCAATAGTCATGAGTCATGATGCTAGTATACATCTTTCATATAATGTGATGAAAATAGCACTTGAGGCCTGTGATTTCCTCCCTAAATCCCATAGCCCAAGTCTAGGCATGAGAAAAACATCTGAAAAATTCCAATGGAGGAGAATCCTACAAAATATCTCACCAGCACCCTCCAAAACTATCAGAATGATCAGAAACAAGGAAAGTGAGAAACTGTCACAGCCTATAGGAGCCTAAGGAGACGTGACAATTAAATGTAATACGATATACTGGATGGGATCCTGGAAAAGAAAGACAATATTAGGTCAAAACTTAGCAACTGCGAATAAATTATGGACTTTAGTTAATAATAGTGTATCAATACTGGTTCATTAATTGCAGTAAATATACCATACTAATGTAAGGTGTTAATAACAGGGCATACTGGGTGTTGGGTATATGGGAATGCTCTTTACTATCTTCTCATTTTTTCTCTAATTCCAATACATTCTAAAAAATAGTACTAAAAATGCATTACAATAATTGGAAGAATTTTCTCTAAGATCTTAGTCATTCTAGATGATACTAGGTTGCATGAAAAGTGCTTCCACATTACAATGATGGAGTTCAATTCTACCTCTGCCACTTTGTAGATGTATACATCAGCACAATTTCTTAAAGACATGGTGCCCTTTTATGTGTACAATGAAGATACAAATAACCTCAGGGATGTGGCAATGAGAAATAAATAAAATCAAATACATGGAGCACCCAAAACAATGCCAGTCACAGAAAGCTTAAATCTGCCCAAGAATATGCAAATGGAATATAGAGAGCCAGGATTAGGATTTGGCTCCGTGAGATCCCACTGTCCCTGATCTTGCCATTCTGCAATATTGGTTGTAATTCAAAAATCAGAATTCAACCATTAAAGTAGCCCAGTCTGGAACATTTATTTGCTTCGATAGCCCCTCAGCTGGGCTGTAACATCCTTTAGCAGTGACAATGTGAACTTGGAGCCTGTGTATAATAGTCATTGTAAGTCCCTCCCTTGAGATCTGGCTTAAATGCTGACAGTCAGTAGGTGATGGTATAAAGCCTGTTGGAAGTAAGGAAGACATGGAGATGAGGGGATGAGAGTAAAGCAGGTATAGAACACTGAAAGGAAGGCAGAAGATTAAAAACTATATCTACCTTGTCTTCAAATGAATTATCTGTTTTCCTGGCTTTCTGGAACTAGATTGCTAAATTCAGTTAAATTCAACACATTCTGATTAGGTATCCATCCTCATATATTTCAGGGTCAATACAGCATACATTCTAGCATGGCAATTTTATTCAACATCACATAATTTAAAGCAACCACTTTTTTTTTTTTTTTCATTCCAGTAAGTGGCTTGTGCATGGTAAGGTAGGAATCCAAACCCAAATGAATTTTCAAAAGAAAAGACTTCACAAGAGCATTATGGTAGTAACAGACCTCTACAAACTATATCCTTAGCTCCCCCAGGTCACACATTCACTCTTCTCTGCCAGGAGGTTTGAGAGAATACGTGTTCAGCATCACAAGAAGCATTAAGGGCAACACAAGACTGAATATGGTATGACTACCCTCCTCTAGGTGCTCAAACACCAGACAAGGCAGATACACAGTGGTGTATTATAGAACACATTTTGTGCCGTGGTAAAGGTCTGAAAGTATAGATATGAGAGCCATTAGCTGAGTTTTTATTAATCCCCCACACCCCCCAAAACTTCACACCTGCAGATGGTTGATCAAATTTATACAAATCATCAAATTTACATCAAATCAAACTGAGATCTCAACTTCAGTGGCCTATAGCCACTACTTTACACTAAAAACTACTGATGCAGTCAGCAAACTCTAGACATGCCTTTTTTTTATTTTTTAAAGAAAGATGTCATCCTAGTTAAATGGGGAAAAAAATTAACTAAAGAAGAACTAGGTTGGGTAATGAAAAACTGAGGGTACTTCAAAAGATGATTTCCCCAAAGTATTAGAAATGATCATTTTTTAAAAATTTTTTATTGTTATGTTAGTCACCATACATTACATCATTAGTCCGTGATGTAGTGCTCCATGATTCATTGTTTGTGCATATCACCCAGTGCTCCATGCAGAACATGCCCTCTTTAATACCCATCACCAGGCTAACCCATCCTCCCAACCCCCTCCCCTCTAGAACCCCCAGTTTGTTTTTCAGGGTCCATCGTCTCTCATGGTTCATCTCGCCCTCTGATTTCCCCCCCTTCATTCTTCCCCTCCTGCTATCTTTTTTTTTTTTTCATTATATATAGATTATATAGAAAATAGATTACAAAGACAGATCCTATAAATATATAAATAAAGCTATAAATATGTAAACCATGGTCACATTATGAAGTTTAAAATATGTAACTTTTCAGCAAGGCCGCTCCTAAAAATGTTACTATGACTTACAATACTTTCTGACGTTATATGTCAGAACTCATTAGGAATTTAATATAATTTCCTTCCACTGTGAATTATGGACTCCTCTCACTCTTCATTTTTTTTTTTTTTCCCTGCCTCTGAGCTGCATCAACTGTTTCTAAGAAACAGAAGTTGAAAGCACTAGGGAAGAATCTTGTACAGAACATAATCTATTTTTAGACTTTAGCTCATTCTGACATGAATGCAAGATCCACTGCAACTACAATACCTGGGAATCTCCTGTGCTTAGTAAACAAGGTCAATATATAGCATTCACTCTATTGAAAACAGTTAAATTCACCAAATAAGTGACATAGGTTAACGTAGGATCAAAAAAGCCTTGAAAATTTCACGAATCACTGAATCAGGTCACTGTAATAAACAAAGAGAAGCCTAAATGGAAAATGCTTTAAATATTCAACAAAGGACGCAAGGAAAAGAGAAAAAGATGGAGGGGGCAAAGGAAGGTCTCTTAGTCCTCTCAGGCTGCTAGAGCAAAATACCATAGATAGGGTGGCTTATAAACAACAGAAATTTACTGCTTACAGTTCTGGAGACTGGGAAGTCCAAGATCGAGGAGCTGGAAAATTTAGTGTCTGGTGAGGTTCAGCTTCTTCACTGAGGGTTGTCTTCTAACTGTAACCTCACATGTCCGAGAGGACAAGGTGGCTCTCTCTGGGGCCCCTCTTAGGAGAGCACTAATTCCATTCATGACGCCTCCACCCTCATGACCAAATCATCTCCCAAAGTCCCTATTTCCTCATACCATCAACTTGGGCATCAGTTTTCAACATAGGAATTTGGGGAGGACATATACCCCAGACTAAAGCAGAGGGGAGGAAAAGAAGAGGACAGGGCGTAGCTGAAACAGGCTACCCTCTCATCCCTGCACAACATTGGTGCTAGGTATTCTCACATGTATCATTTCATTTCATTTTCATATAGCTGTCATTTAGACCTTCTTGGAGCCTCAGTCTCCTCATCATTTAAACCTTGCAAAATGGCTGTGAAGATGAACAATATATATTCTTCACCTAATGCCTCATAGTTAGGAGATACTCAATAAATGGCTGGTATCAGTATCAACTGTCATCATCTATACAGCTGTTTCTTAGAAGAGCCTTTCAGGAACACTTTCTCCCCTTCACAAAAAGGGGGAAGAAAAAGAAAAAAAGAGGTGCTATTATCCTCCTTCAAAAAAGGCAGATTCATCCATGCTCATGGACTGGAAGAACAAATATTGTGAAGATGTCAATGCTACCTAGAGCAATCTACACATTTAATGCAATCCCTATCAAAATACCATCTGCTTTTTTCAAAAAAATGGAACAAATAATCCTAAAATTTGTATGGAACCATAAAAGACCCCGCATAGCCAGAGGAATGTTGAAAAAGAAAAGCAAAGCTGGTGGCATCACAATTCCGGACTTCAAGCTCTATTACAAAGCTGTCATCATCAAGACAGTATGGTACTGGCACAAAAACAGACACATAGACCAATGGAACAGAATAGGGAGCCCAAAAATGGACCCTCAACTCTATGGTCAACTAACCTTAGACAAAGCAGGAAAGAATGTCCAATGGAAAAAAGACAGTCTCTTCAACAAATGGTGTTGGGAAAACTGGACAGCCACATGCAGAAGAATGAAACTGGACCATTTCCTTACACCACACACAAAAATAGACTCCAAATGGTTGAAAGACCTCAATGTGAGACAGGAGTCCATCAAAATCCTAAAGGAGAACACAGGCAGCAACCTCTTCGACCTCAGCCGCAGCAACTTCTTCCTAGAAACATTGCCAAAGGCAAGGGAAGCAAGGGCAAAAATGAACTATTGGGACTTCATCAAGATAAAAAGCTTTTGCACAGCAAAGGAAACAGTCCACAAAACCAAAAGGCAACCGACAGAATGGGAGAAGATATTTGCAAATGACATATCAGTTAAAGGGCTAGTATCCAAAATCTATAAAGAACTTATCAAACTCAACACCCAAAGAACAAATAATCCAATCAAGAAATGGGCAGAAGACATGAACAGACATTTTTCCAAAGAAGACCTCCAAATGGCCAACAGACACATGAAAAAGTGTTCAACATCGCTCAGCATCAGGGAAACCCAAATCAAAACCTCAAGGAGATACCACCTCACACCAGTCTGAATGGCTAAAATTAACAAGTCAGGAAATGACAGATGTTGGAGAGGATGCGGAGAAAGGGGAACCCTCCTACACTGCTGGTGGGAATGCAGGCTGGTGCAGTCACCCTGGAAAACAGTACGGAGGTTCCTCAAAAAGTTGAAAATAGAGCTACCCTATGACCCAGCAATTGCACTACTGAGTATTTACCCCAAAGATACAAATGTAGGGATCCGAAGGGGTACGTGCACCCCGATGTTTATAGCAGCAATGTCCACAATAGCCAAACTATGGAAAGAGCCAAGATGTCCATTGACAGATGAATGGATAAAGAAGATGTGGTGCATATATACAATGGAATATTATGCAGCCATCAAAAGGAATGAAATCTTGCCATTTGCAACAACATGGATGGAACTGGAGGGTATTACGCTGAGCAAAATAAGTCAATCAGAGAAAGACATGTATAATATGATCTCACTGATATGAGGAATTCTTAATCTCAGGAAACAAACTGAGGGTTGCTGGATTGGTAGGGGGTGAGAGGGATGGGGTGGCTGGGTGATAGATATTGGGGAAGGTATGTGCTATGGTGAGTGATGTGAATTGTGTAAGACTGTTGAATCACAGACCTGTACCTCTGAAACAAATAATACATTGTATGTTTAAAAAAAAGAAGAAGATAGTAGGAAGAGAAAAATGAAGGGGGGAAATCAGAGGGGGAAATGAACCATGAGAGACTACGGACTCTGAGAAAAATATGAGGGTTCTTGGGGGGGGGGGCGGTGGAGGGATAGGTTAGCCTGGTGATGTGGATTAAAGAGGGCATGTACTGAATGGAGCACTGGGTGTTATGCACAAACAAAGAATCATGGAACACTACATCAAAAACTAAGGATGTAATGTATGGTGATTAACATAACATAATAAAAAAAAAAAAAGGCAGATTCAGAGTCATCTGGCAACAGCTGGCTTCTAAGAGAACTATTTCCTGGAAGTAAAAACTACTCTCTTTAGAGGAGATCAACAGTTTCAAATCATTAGGATGGTAACTGCTCACAGGACTGCTGCACACAGCATGTATGTCAAACAAAAATAATGCCCCCTGAAGACCCAAACACAACTGAGAATAGCAGGAGACAGTTAAACCCAAGCCCACAAGGCTATAATATATTAAGGCCAATATAGAGTTTACCCTGAGGGGCATCTCTGTATTGGCATTTCCACGTTGCTTTTGCAAATTCATAGAAACACATTCACAATTCACACATCACAGACTCAGTAAATACATAAAGAATAAACACTGTGCTCCCTATTCCTTAAAACTACCCAGAACTACACAACAGAATTTCCTCCTTAATTTCTACATTTTACACTACATTTGATTATTCTTCTTTTCAACATATTTCATGGATTCACTTTTTCTTTATTAACTGAAGTCATTTCCATGGTGTCAATAACTTTTGTAGCTATGTCCTAAATTGTTCAAAGAATTAGACCTTGTACGGCTGGAGAAATGAAGCACACTTTAGTGAAGAGAATGTAAGTGTTCTAAGAAAGATTTTTAGCATAGTACTTACTGTACTTACATGTGTATCTGATTCTCCTCCACTAGGTTTGATGGCCAGACATTTTTAAACTTCAGATTATAACTCCAAAAGGAGATTCTTTTTTCCCCATTTCTCAGTTCTGCCATATTCTCTATTGCTTTATTATTATGTAAGATCTCTTCATGTGTGAGCAAAGACAGTTGCTTGAAGAATTCCAGGATTTATGGTTTGTAAGGTTCAGGATCAAAGAAAGAAAAGAATCCCCTCTTCCACAGTGTTTCTATCAATCCTCAATAAAGAGGATTTATTGGCCTTACTACAATCATGGGCCCAGATGCAGATTAATCATTGTTTAAGTTTACACAGATCTTAAGACTGCTTCTCCTTGAAGTGAAGAAAGAAGGGCTGAGGATTTTAACAATACCACATGTGGTACAAGAGGCAGTAAAGTGCAGTTCTCAAAAACAAAGAAAAAAGGAAACAAAAATAAATTTACATATCCACTCTATTTAATTCCCCTTAATTTTAGTTTTCTCATTTGTAAAATGTAAATAATAGCAACAGTCTCACTGCTCCACTGGGAAGACTGAATGAGAGAACACATGTAAACCTCCTGGCATGTGGGAGGAATCCAATAAATATTAATTCCTCTCTTCCCAACTGAGACTACAGAACATGGTGATTGGATCTAAAAATATATGATGAGCTGTAATCATCTTTGATATGTTCATAAATAGTATGCCAACAGTACTAAGATGTATAAATAAACAGAAGTCCATCTCTAAATTTTAGTTCAGGAGTTAAAGGTAAATTGTAAATTATTAAAATGCCTGGAAGTTGTAATCCTGGTGCAGCAATTTGTTTTCACCTGAGTAACTTATTACACTTCAAGATCCCTCATTATTCCATAACAATTTCATCGCTAATGAAAATGAAATTACAGTGCAACATAGCTTCATGAAGTTACTAGATGATTTCCCAATTTTTACACTCTGTAGGTTAATCATGAATGTTGTTCTCATTTCAGAAAGTCTCTAATGCCAGTCTTACTATTCATGTCACAGTTAGCATTAACATGCAGAACTTTCATTTAAAGACACACAACTAATGACACTCTAGTCTTGACAAAATAGTTTGATGTCCCAAACAGACTGACAACAGTTAGAACTGTTTCAACATTTCAGATTGAACATTCACAAAATATAGCAAGCTCAGAATGAGAGAGCAAGAAAAATTGCTATATTCTTTCCAATTAAAAGGCCAGTGTCTATATATTATTGTGTCCTAGTCTTTACATAACTTCTCTCCCAATTCAGCCTTTCACATCCTACTCATCCATAAAAGTTAAAATGCAATATCTTCACATCTATCAAGTCTTCTAAATTATCTGTCACTCCCAGTTGAACTGTAAAAGTGATCTACTCCAGCAGATATAAATGCTCTCAAGGTACTTTGCTAATATTTCTTCTGAAGAACAATTTAAATATTATACTTTATATTATAAACATTATAGTCTATTAATACCATTATACTCCAGAGGGGTCCTAAAAAAGAGAAGGACAAAGACAACAGATCCAGTCCATAGTAATTTGGAACACTTGACTTTGCCAGTGAACACAATCAAGAGAATTCTTTTAGAGAACAATGGATCTGTAGCTCATCCCAAAAGAATATATCTTGATCCAGGAATATATAAATCAAATATATAGTAGATAAAATGTGAGGTCTATCTTTTCCAAAATTATATTTTTTGTGGAATTCAAGGAAAATAACTTCACTAAAAAACTTTCCCATCAACTCAGACTTTCTGGAGCAGAAAATGAGACCTTGTTTTTAAGAAGCTCTAGATATCTAACTTTTATAAAGAAAAATATAGTTCCCTTTAATAAACATAAAAAATTTTAGGAAGATGATTATAGAACACTAGCAAGAATAGTGTAGAAAGAAATCAGTTAGTCAAATAGAAGAACCAAAGGAGATGAAATACGCAGAGGTCAGGTCTTCAAAAGATCCTTTCCTAAAGTAAATACTGATGGACTGATGAATGAAACAAAATTATAACATGTGTTTGGAGTTTGCTTCATTTTTTAAAATATTAAGCTTTTAAATTTTGATAATTTAACATTATCTGTAATCTTCAATCTTTGGTATTATATTGGAAGATGCAAAAGAGCTTAAATTGTTTGTTTGGTTTTTTTTAATCCCCTGTAGCAACTAATATGGTTATAGGGGGAAAAGTTAGTTAAGTAAATGTTAGCTGGTGAGAAAATTCATGTTAAATATTATAAAATTATAATTAACACTTTGAGAAAAATTTAACACTATGTATCATTATAACATATACTGTTTCCATTAAAGATATAATTTAACCTAGGATTTAGACTTTTATATACTTCTAAATAATACTTTTATAAATTGTAATCTTTGGGGATAGAAGTCTGATAATATAGAAGTTCAGTATTGTAAAAACATAAAACACTAACTGGAATTTTCACTTTTATTATGGAGACTATAAGGAATTATTGATGCTGATTTAATGACATGGAAGGCCAAATGTGTACCTTTGATTCCCATATCAATGCCTTCGTTGTGAATATAAACACCTCAGCTATGATAAAAGAGTAAACACACCTGATTTTGCAATGCAGTGTAGTCAACCATCATCAGTCAGACAAATTCATCTTCTATGTAATGGATTGTCATTTTCTAAGACACAGAAGAATCAACCCGAAAAACATGTATTTACCAGAATAATCTTTGAAGAGCATTTTCTATTACCATACATAATTAAATCAAAAATTCCTAGTGGAAAACCTGAGAATTAATCACATAAGGAAAGAAATTTGTAATCAATATGCATTCTATAAACACAGCATTTTATAGTTACTATTATATTGTCCTTTTTTAAAATATTTCTTGAGGGCTACAGATGATTTTAAAATCTGTGATACATCTGAACAAGACCTCAGACATTAGTTTCTCTAAGAAATTGAAAATGGAAGAGGTGGCAAGAATGTCACCCAACATAAAATTGAGATAATAGTCTGTATATAGCATGCTTCAAGCATAAATTATCACTCTTAGTGACGGGCAAGAACTGACAAAAGTGAAATATCCACTGTATCTATAAAAATATAGGTTGCATCCATATAGAGTTACTAGGCTTATTGCTTTGACAGAAATAGTTTATCCCATTCAAACATTTGCTCAGGTTTAGACTATCAATTTTGCTGACTTTTCTCTAAATTGAAAAGGTTTTGACTGAAGTAGCTGAACTAGTCAATTGTTTTGGTTTCCTATAGTTACATCTATAAAGATGATTTCCAGAGAAATGGATTCTCTAAACTGAAATGAACTTTTTTATAATATATGGCATGAAGTAGAATTTTCAAACTCAAATATATACAGAAACCAGGAAATAAAGTAAAAATTAGTGAATTATCCTATTGGAGTCAACTGGAGAGCTCATGAGAATAATACATCTTGAAAGGACAACTGAACAAGTGCTAGAAACCCATTAGCCACTCAGGTCTACCTAACTGTTGCCAGGCAGGAATATAGAAATGCCTTAATGTTTAGATTCAGGAGCAGGATTTCTCAATTTTCCTGATTTTCAAGAAAATAAAAAGTCCAGATATTTATGTGAAATCTTGCTATCTTTAAATGATGGGAAGCAATTCAAATACTTTATAAAATGGAGGTCAATATTGACTCCCTCTCTATATATAGACCTGCTTGTATATGCGTGTAAATATATATATGTTACCTATATGCATATGTTTATATTATACTCTTAAAATAAATATGTATATGTTTACACAAACCTATAAATATGTATGCATGATATATACATACATATCATACATATATGCATATACATACATATATATATACATATATACAAATGTGTGTGTGTGTGTGTGTGTGTATAAAATTTACTTCTGGGCCACATCCATCCTGGACTTTGTTGCCTTGACCTTCAGTGTAATGTAGTATTTACTTCTCCCTTTTTTACAAAGAAGATGTGAAAGGTCATTTTTATCTCTTCTAGTACATGTGTAGAAATGCAATATGTATTAGTTAAATGAAATACACGGTAAACATGTGTTGATAAATGTGACCTGGTAAAAGTTACGCTGTAGTCACTTGTGAGGACAACCAGTAAAGGCATCTGGTACTCCCAGTTAAAGGTCCCAGTTACCTTTGTAACATCTAAGAGTCCATGAGGAAATCCATTTCCTAAAACAGATTGACTTGAAAGGGAGAAATAAAATATTACACAGCCTCTCTCCTTTAAGTCCAAATCTTACCACTGTCAGCTTCAGAGAAAATGGAGTTAGTGTTTTTATTGTGCATAAGATGAGGCACACGTTAAGTGCTTCAGAGCAAATGATAAAATGACCATCCTCCTCCATAAAGAAGATCATGGTGAGGGGAAATGCCATAAATAAATCAACCTCTACTTAGATGATAGTGTGGTAAAAGATTTAAATACAAGTCCTCAAATTATAATTAACATTAGGGGAATTAATAAAATAAAGTATAATAGCATCATGTGACAGAACAGTATGTGGCCATTATAAAATGCATCTTTTTAGAATACGTAATGGAATGGGAAATGCTTTTAACATAAACCAAATAGGTTACAAATCTATAGCCTACAAATACTTATGAAAATGTTTACAAAATATCTTCAAAAATCAAATGGTTACAAATCTATTTTAGAAATATATCTTCATTTTGTCTAGATCTTTATTTCTATATATACTGATGTCTGTATTTTTGGAATATTGCTATTAAAAATTCTGATGCTGCAGTGAGCAAACTTGTATAAAAATATTCTCTATACTGATATCTATGGGAAGCTCTCCTCCTCTGTCCCCTTTCTATATAGTACATATGTAGTATATATACATGAAATCTAGATATATACTTTTATATGCCCAAGGGAACTATCTGGAAGTTTTCCTCAAGTCATCATCTTTTCTTGGTCTTCACATCAAATCAGTCACTAATTTCTATAAATCTATCGATTACACCTTTCTAATGTTCCTCCTCCTTTCCATTCTTCCTGCTATTACTCTTGTATCAACCTCTCAGTATTTCTTATCCATAGATAACTAAAATTATAATCTAATAATCTCTTAGTTGCTGTCTCTGTAGTATTTCTACATTCCACCTTTCCAATCCCCATCATTGCCTGGTTATTACAACTCATCCTGTAAAACCTCATGCTCTGAAGAAATCTGCCCCCAAATTCCCAACATCCTAACTCTAAGATAGGTTAACCTTCTCTCTCAAAATACATTGTTTGTACCTCTATCCCAATTTAGATTTATATGATATTATATGTATCTGTTTATGTCTTGCATCAGGACAGAAAAGCATGTATTTTTATCTTGTATCTCAATTCTTTGAGAGGAAGATGAGACATTTTTTAGAGTAAGATGTTTAATTTTAGAGTAAGATGAGACAACCTTAGTGTACAATCACAAAGCAATCTTTCTCCATCTACTATATGATGAGTAAATTTAAGACAAGTAAGAGTTGGCTCAAAGCCATTAGAGGTAATGAATTTTCAGAGAAAGGTTTTTTGATGTCTGTCTACTACTTTGAATACCACACCAAGTAAAAGCCTTCCAAAATTTTCAAACTAACTTGTAGATGCTTTGCAACAATGCTCTCTGCACCTGAAGACAAATACAGAATTTCAGGATAAGGAAGCCTTTAGAACACCAATGCTAATATTTGTTTCACTCTAACTTTGATAGAATATCATGAGTGGTCATTCAAATAATTGGGTTTAATAGATTAAAGAACCCCCAATAAACTTGGATATTCTCTCCCTCTTTCCATCTTTCTTTCTTCCCACACTCTCTCTCTCTCCCCTATCCTTCACTCTCTCGTACTCTCCCTGCTCCACCCTGTCTAATTTATTATTTATTTTTTTAAAGATTTTTTAAATTTATTTATTTGACAGGCAGAGAGACAGTGAGAGAGGGAATACAAGCAGGGGGAGTGGGAGAGGGAGAAGCAGGCTTCCTACTGAGCAGGGAGCCCAATGTGGGGCTCAATCCCAGGACCCTGGAACTATGACTTGAGCCGAAGGCAGACACCTAACGACTGAGCCACCCAGGTGCCCCTACCCCATCTAGTTTAAATGCTAGACAGCAAACTTGCCCCACTATCCACATCCCATTACAATGAAACTTCGCATCTCCTCCCATCAGGTATGGGGTACACTACCTCATCCCTTGAATCTTGGCCAGCGCTATGACTTGCTATAACCAACAGAATGTGGTAAGCAAGACTGAGCCACTTCCAAATCTAGCACTTGCTCTCTTTCACTCTTTCTGATTACCAGGCTAGCATGTAAATAAGCCCTGAGCAGTCTACTGGCTGATTAGAGACATATGACCCCATCACCACTGTTATCCCAGCCAACATTTACCCAACCCCCAGAGGCAGGGCCTCCTAAAATATCTGTATTTTATCTAATGTGTAACTAACCACAGAAGCACAAGGGTGCCCAGCCATGACAAAAGAACTTCCCAAATGAGTCCTGACCAATTTGCTGACTTAGAGAATCATGAACTAAATAAATGGCTATTGTAATAAAGCACTAAATCTGGAGGTAATCTAATACAACATAAACTAATTGATATAACCCCTTTGTGCTTTAGTTTCCTCATTTGTAAAATGGGAATAACATTATTGCCTATCTCATATGGGTGATCTGAGTATAAAATGAGCAAACTTATTAAAATGATTTCAACAGTGCCCAACACAAAAAAGAAAAATGTTAACTATTTTATTTCAATTTAGTGCACCTGGGCTTGAAGCAGGTTATTCTAAGACTCTCAGTTCCGACCTTTCTTATTTCAAATATGATTTGCAAATACACTATTTAGAAAACAAAATGAGAAAAAACATCATTATAAGGAAAATGTAATACGTTCATCATCCTTAGAAGCAGCACGACCCAAACATTAGCATTTATAGCATTTACCTGAGAACTGCTAACTTCAACTTACATCCATGTAACACTTGCATAGGTGGGTAACTGGCCTCTATGTAAAAAGGTAGAGTAGAAAGACAGAACTTTAAATGTGTATTAAATAAATGTTTGTGGAATGCCCCGGTGTTTTGATAAGAGTATAGAAAGGTAATGCATAGACTATTAGCAATATTTCAAATACAAAGCACTCTATGATTGTCATACTAAGAGTATTAAGTCATAGTATCTTCATAATAACCTACAAAGTAATTTAGAAATACATAATAAAGGGCTACATGTGTCTAGGCACAAATGAAAACATTGGATCTCAAAGAAAAGGTCAGGATTATAGATTTGGACACAGATATGATTTTAAAATCATGAGCACATAGGTATGGATAACAAGTTGAGGTGAGAGAGCAATAAATGCTATGTCCATGTCTCTGAAGTGAGGGTGGTAATTGACATCCAAATGAACATCAGGAGAATTTTCATGTTATGCCCATCTGCTCTGACTCCTTCCTTTTCTGTTATTCCTCTCTCAGTGGAGTTGGTATGTATTTGTGCATGCTACTCCATGCCCTTTTCCAAAACTTTTCAGGATGGAGAGGGAAATTTACTACTTAGGAATGCATAATTTGAAAAATTTCTAAATGATAATGCCCTTCACCACACTAATAACACAGGCCTACATACAGCTGATATGGAGTTTTAATCTAGAAATTTAAAAATGGATTTCCTGTGGGTTTTTTAGAGAACATAAAGGAGAATAAATTTTTAAAGATATCAACAAATCAGCATTGATATAGAAGTTAGCATTAGATTGGAATGAAAGTGACAAAAAAAAGAGGCTAAAGTAGTATGTTCGACAACTCTGGACTTGCCTCATAGGAAATGAGGACTCAGTGGCACTGTCAACTGATAACACCTATATGCTATGAAAACAATAGCCAGTAGATCATGATCTTTCTCCCTTAGTAAGGAACCTTGAATCTGGGAATCCAAAGGTAGAAATGGGATTGACTCCTCAGCTAGTATCCTTAATAATGAACTAGGAAAATAGTTGTTTCATCTCCCCATGACTCTGGGGGTTTTAGAAATTTAAGTTCTCCAAAGAGGAATTTTTCTACCAGAGGATTAAATAAGAGTCTCTTTGAAATGGATGCTGAAATTTCTACTAGATCACTTTGTATTCCTCATGCCACTAAATCTACAGGCAAATAAGGGAGTTACTGTTCTGGCCAGGGTGATTGTTCCTGGTTTTCAAGAGGAAATAGAGTTACCACCGGGATAATGGGATAATAGAGAGGTGTATCTAGAGCCTAAAATTATAGGAGCACCACATAGCACTACGATGTTCAATAGTCAAAATTAATAAAAAGCTGTGACAATGCAGTATTTGCAGGATGACAAATACCACAAGCATTTCAATAGATAAGGTTTAGATCCTAGTAAAGACTATGACCAGCTGAGATAATAACTTGTGGACAAGGAAACAATGGTCAAGAAAGAAGTTTTAAACATAATCTTCAACTGTGTGACTGCAGGACACCAGCAGCTATGCATATTTTACTTCTGACCTTAACATGTACGTATTTATTTACCTTAAGTGATTTTTTTTTCTTTTCACATTCCCTTTCTACTGGATATGAGGTGTATTAATAATAGTTAACCTTGTAATTCAATACTTCAGTTATAGTATCACCAAAGAAAAAGTGAGTGAGCTAAAAAAAAGCAATGAACATAATCTCAAGGTGGATAAATGACATATGGGGCTTTGCATAGGACCATGTATGTAAGAGGAGTTATAGTATGGTAGGCAGAGTGTGGTGCTGTCATGGCCTTTATGTGGAAGTTAAGTATGAGTTAAATGCTATTTATGAAGGCTGAATTGAACTAAGAGGTGAAGTGTGTTGGACTGTCAACGATCTAATAGCACCGCAACCTCATTCTAAGGTTTCCTTGCAAAACAAAAGTTAATTATTACATTCCCCCAAATCCTTTTCTCAATGGTTTGAAGTTACAGTTTTCCAATGATAGGCACTTACTTGAGATTCAGAGGATGACAAAAGTAAAGATCATAATCTCTGGAGGCAATTATAGCCAGATATTTTGTCAAGTTTGTGACTCACAGCTGCTACCCAGTGAGTCCTATGAACAACTCACTTTGCTACTGCTGACAGAGATAATTGGTGGGAGCTTTCTGGAGTCTTCACAATTTCAGCATATCTCTAGCAAACTCTTAAGAACCATCCAATTTGTTACTTCAAGCTAAGAAAATCACTAGTAGTTTCCCTGACATTTGCTTCCCTTGCTCTTCCAGTAGCTGGGTAAGCTCCTAATTCTCTCAATTAATTTATTCAATGCTTGGAAGAAATAGAATGGCTTCTGTTTACTAATATATTCCGACTAATGACATTCTCTACAAGTTGCTCACAATACTTTTGCCAGAACGTAGTACAGTGAAAGATGAGAAATATGGTCTTTTTCAGGATGACCATATGCTAGCTTAAAATCATTGATTTTACTCTCTGTCAAATAAATAAATAAAATCTTTAAAAAAAAAATCATTGATTTTATTACTAAGGAATGAGAGTTGCTTTGATGACAATTCTACCTCAAATAGTACGATCCACTTTTGGAGGGGTAGGGGTTTGCTCTTCCTCATTCTAGGGATCACCTTTAAGCTATTTTTCATAGCACTATATCAAGAGGGTAGAAATCTCAAGCAAAAGAAAACAAACACCAGACATCTACATGAGAGAAATTTCTTAAATATTATGTTGTTGACTGAAATGTTTTTTTGTTTTCTTTTTAGTTTGATTACCCCTATGATTTTACTCAAGATGACATTTTTGATATCCTCAAAAACACACATGCACAAACATTACCTAACACCTTCCTGAGCCTCAGTTTCTTCAATTTTAAAGAGAAATAATAGCACTTTCGTCCTGTTCACTACTCATGGATATTTTAGTAATAAAATGACATAATGGATGTAAAAATATTTTGTGACTGACAAAGCCCTATGCAAATATAAAGGATTAAAATTAGTTTTGCTTTAGTGGCTATATCAAAGTGTTCTACTGATATATTTTCCAAAAGTTCTAATCTCAGAAGGAGAGATCTATCTGTGGCTCTGGCAGTACCATGAAATGGATAAAGTTGCCCTCTTTTTTGCAATTTCTTCTGACATCTTTAAGTAACCCAGAGCAAAGAGGTTAGCTGACTCATATTCCCCACAACAGGATGACCCCAGCAAGTGTGTTCTTGCCACTGGCGATGCTGCTTGTGAATATTAACATTCACGGTCACTGCTTATCGGCTGACAGCTGGGATTTAAAATACTTGTAGCTAAATCATAAGAGCAGCTGAGAAGCACAGGCCATCTGCTGCAGGTGTGCACTAAAATACCCTCAAATTCATCAAATCCACGTTGACATCCATTAACAAAGCATTTAGCGGTGCAAGTTCTCTTCAGTAGTCTTATTTGGGGTTAGCTCCAAAATGTATCACTAAGCTTTGTGTCTTATTCAAGGAAACAGTCACTGTCCTCAGCCAAGTATGTTCTGACAGAGTGCTGTTCACATGGCAACATCCATCAGACCTCATGGAAGCTGGTGACCTGGCACATCTTGGCTTTGCACCTCATCTGTCTGGACTGGAGATTTATTGAATAGGTGCTTGCACTGCAGACAGAATTTTATCTATCTCATTATAATCCATTGTGTTGACTTCATCAGCTGCAAAAATAGCCAGAATGCACAATAAGCCCTGGGCTCAAATTTCCAGGAAGCTAAAGTTAACATTTGCAAGTTATTTTTGCTCTACTTCAGTGCCTGTATCTGCTTGTGTGTCATGCCTTTCTGTCATATGTCTTATGTACTAATGATGCTCACGGGCCACCCATGTCCCTGCTGTGGTCTACACTGGTCTAACTTTCCATGAATGCTCCAGGTATACAATAAAAACTCCCAGCTAGAAATTTCAATTATTTTTTTATTGAGAAACAATTGAAATAACCTACTTTTAATATGTCTTAAAGGATCTTCCATAAATTCTTATATCTTAATGGAAGATGCTTTGTAATTAAGGAGTGGCCTGCTGAGCCAGTCATGGCCTTGTATGCATTCTCCAGTGGATTATGTTCAAATGTAGAATTACTCATTTCTGCTCCTCACTCTTCCTCCATTTATACAACAATAAGGTACACATCTAAATACTTATGGCTTGGGAAGCCTTGGAGATCCTCCCAAAATAGAGATTTTCTAATAAAAGTGTTATGGAAAATATAAGTAAAGACAGGAGACCCAAGCCTAGAGCTCTGCTATAGCCACTTGCCATGGGCAGGGTTTAGCATTTCCAATGTGGCTTCTGCAGCTCAAGATCTAAAATTCTAATTTAATTTGTTTGAATCTGCATTTAAAACTTAAATATTGTGCAATATTTTCCATTAAACATAATTGTTTTTTAATTTTATTTTATTATGTTATGTTATTCACCACACAGTACATCATTAGTTTCTGATGTAGTGTTCCATGATTCATTGTTTTCGCATAACACCCACTGCTCCATGCCAAGTTAAACATAATTCTAAACACACTTTATCTTTTTTTAATTTAATTTAATTATGTTATGTTAGTTACCATACATCATTAGTTTTTGATGTAGTGATCCACGATTCATGTTTTCGTATAACACCCTGTGCTCTGTGCAGTACGTGCCCTTTTTAATACCCATCATCAGGCTACCCATCCCCCCACCCCCATCCCTTCTAAAACCTTGTTTGTTTCTCAGAGTCCAGAGTCTCTCATGGTTCATCTCCCCCTCTGATTTCCCCCCCTTCATTTTTCTCTTCCTTCTCCTAACGTCCTCCATGCTATTCCTTATGTTCCTCAAATAAGTGAAACCATATGATAATTAACTTTCTCTGCTTGACTTATTGCACTTAGCATAATCTCCCCCAGTCCCATCCATGTTGACGTAAAAGTTGGGTATTCATCCTTTCTGATGGTTGAGTAATATTCCATTGTATATATGGACCACATCTTTATCCATTCATCTGTTGAAGGGCATCTTGGCTCTATCCACAGTTTGGCTATTGTGAACATTGCTGGTATGAACATTGGGGTGCATATGGCCCTTCTTTTCACTACATCTGTGTCTTTGGGGTAAATACCCAGAAGTGCAATTGCTGGGTCATACGGTAGATCTATTTTTAATTTTTTGAGGCACCTGCACACTGTTTTCCAAAGTGGCTGTACCAACTTGATTCCCACCAACAGTGTAAGAGGGTTCCCCTTTCTCCACAACCTCTCCAACATTTGTTGTTTCTTGCCCTGTCCATTTTTGCCATTCTAACTGGTGTAAGATGGTATCTCAGTGTGGTTTTGATTTGAATTTCCCTGATGCCTAATGATGATGAACATTTTGTCATTTGTCTGTTAGCCATTTGTATGTCTTCTTTGGAGGAGTGTCTGTTCATGTCTTCTGACCATTTTTTGACTTGATTATTTGTTTTTTGGGTGTTGAGTTTGAGAAGTTCTTTATAGATCATGGAAATCAGCCCTTTGTCTGTAGTGTCATTTGCAAATATCTTCTCCCATTCTGTGGGTTGCCTATTTGTTTTGTTGACTGTTTCCTTTGCTGTGCAGAAGCTTTTTATCTTGATGAAGTCCCAAAAGTTCATTTTTGCTTTTGGTTTACTAGGCTTTGGAGATGTATCTTGAAAGAATTTGCTGTGGCCGATGTCAAAGAGGTTACTGCCTATGTTCTCCTTGAGGATTTTGATGGATTCCTGTCTCACATTAAGGACTTTCATCCATTTTGAGTTTATCTTTGTATATGGTGTTAGAGAATGGTTGAGTTTCATTCTTCTGTATATAGCTGTCCAATGTTCCCAGCACCATTTATTGAAGAGACTGTCTTTTTTCCATTGCATATTTTTTCCTGCTTTGTCGAAGATTAGTTGACCATAGAGTTGAGGGTCCTTATCTGGGCTCTCTATTCTGTCCCATTGGTCTATATGTCTGTTTTTGTGCCAATACCATGCTGTCTTAGTGATCACTGCTTTGTAATATAGCTTGAAATCGGGCAACGTGATGCTCGCAGCTTTTTCTTTTTCAACATTTCCTTGATGATTTGGGGTCTTTTCTGATTCCATATGAATTTTAGGATTGTTTATTCCAACACTTTGAAAATTGTCATTGGAATCTTGATTGGGATGGCTTTGAAGGTATAAATTGCTCTGGGCAGCATAGACATTTTAACAATGTTTATTCTTCCAATCCATGAGCATGGAATGTTTTTCCATCTTTTTGTGTCTTCAATTTATTTCATGAGTGCTCTGTAGTTCCTAGAGTATAGATCCTTTACCTCTTTGGTTAGGTTTATTCCGAGGTATCTTATGGTTTTTGGTGCTCTTGAAAATAGAATCGATTCTCTAATTTCTCTTTCTACAGTTGTATTGTTAGTGTATAAGAAAGCAACTGATTTCTGTGCATTGATTTTGTATCCTTCCACATTACTGAATTGCTGGATGAGTTCTAGTAATTTGGGGGTGGTCTTTTGGATTTTCCACATAAAGTATCAATGTCATCTGTGAAGAGAGAGAATTTGACTTCTTCTTGCCAATCTGAATACATTTTATTTCTTTTTGTTGTCTGATTGATGTTGCTAGGACTTCTAGTACTATGTTGAACAATAGTGGTGAGAGTGGGCATACTTGACGTGTTCCTGATCTTAAGGGAAAGGCTCTCAGCTTTTCCCCATTGAGGATGATACTCACTGTGGATTTTTCATAGATGGATTTTATGAACTTGAGGAATGTTCCCTCTATCCCTATACTCTGGAGAGTTTTAATCAGGAAAGGATGTTGTATTTTGTAAAATGCTTTTTCTGCATCAATTGAGAGGACCATATGGTTCTTCTCTCTCCTCTTATTAATGTGTTCTATCACATTGATTGATTTGCAAATGTTGAACCACGCTTGCATCCCGGGGACAAATCCCATTTGATCGCAGTGGATGATCCTTTTAATGTATGGTTGGATCCTATTGGCTAGGATTTTGCTGAGGATTTTGGAATCCATATTCATCAGGGATATCGGTCTGAAATTCTCCTTTCTGATGGGGTCTTTGCCTGGTTTGGGGATTAAGGTAATGCTGGTCTCATAGAATGAGTCTGGAAGCTTTCCTTCTATTTCTATTTTTTGAAACAGCTTCAGGAGAACAGGTATTATTTCTTTTTTGAATTTTTGGTAGAATTCCCCAGGGAATCCATCAGGCCCTGGACTCTTGTTTTTTGGGAGGATTTTGATCACTGCTTCAATCTTGTTACTGGTTATTGGCCTATTCAGGTTGTCAATTTCTTCCTGTGTCAGTCTTGGCAGTCTATAGGTTTTCAGGAAGGCCTCCATTTCATCCAGATTGCTCAGTTTATTGGCATATAGTTGATGATAATAATTTCTAATAATTGTTTCTATTTCCTTGGTGTTAATCGTGATCTCTCCCCTTTCATTCACAATTTTATTAATTTGGGTCCTTTCTCTTTTCTTTTGGATAAGTCTGGCCAGTGGTTTATCGATCTTATTAATTCTTTTAAAGAACCAGCTTTTAGTTTCATTGATCTGATCTACTGTGTTTCTGGTTTCTAATTCATTGATCTCTGTTCTAATCTTAATTATTTCTCTTCTAATGCATGGTTTAGGCATTGTTTGTTGCTTTTTCTCTAGTTCTTTAGGGTGTAAAGTTAGTTGGTGAATTCAGGATTTTTCTATTTCTTTGAGTGAGGCTTGGATGGCTATGTATTTCCCCCTTAAGACCGCCTTTGCAGTATCCCATAGGTTTTGGACAGATGTGTTTTCATTCTAATTGGTTTCCATGAATTGTTTAAGTTCTTCTTTGATTTCCTGGTTGACCCAAACATTCTTGAGCAGAGTGGTCTTTAGCTTCCAAGTGTTTGAATTTCTGCCAAATTTTTTCTTGTGATTGAGTTCCAGTTTTAAAGCATTGTGGTCTGAGAATATGCAGGGAATAATCTCAATCTTTTGGTATCGGTTGAGACCTGATTTGTGACCCAGTATGTGGTCTATTCTGGAGAAAGTTCCATGTGTGCTCGAGAAGAATGAGTATTCTGTTGTTTTAGGGTGGAATGTTCTGTATATATTATGAGGTCCATCTAGTCCAGTGTGTCATTCAAAGCTCTTGTTTCTTGATTTTCTGCTTAGATGATCTGTCTATTGCTGTATTGAGGTCTCCTACAATTAACATATTTTTATCAATACGATTCTTTATTTTGGTTAACAGTTCGCTTATGTAGATGGCTGCTCCCATGTTGGGGGTGTAGATATTTACAATTGTTAGATCTTCTTGTTAGATAGACCCTTTAAGAATGATATAGTGTCCTTCTGTGTCTCTAACTACAGTCTTTAGCTTAAAATCCAATTTGTCTGATACGAGAATTGCTACCCCAGCTTTCTTTTGAGGTCCATTGGCATGGAAGATGGATCTCCATCCCTTCACTTTCAGTCTGGATGTATCTTTAGGCTCAAAATGAGTCTCTTTTAGACAGCACATGGATGGGTCCTGCCTTTTTAATCCAGTCTGCAACCCTGTGCCATTTTATGGGAGCATTTAGGCCATTCACGTTGAGAGTGATTATTGAAAGATATGAATTTATTGTCATCATGTTGCCTGTGAAGATGTTGTTTTTATAGATTTTCCCTATAAATTTCTGTTCTGTATCACTCTTGGGGTCTCTCTCCTTTTATAGAACCCCCCTTAATATTTCTTGCAGGGCCGGCTTAGTGGTCACATATTCTTTCAGTTTCTGCCAGTCTTGGAAGCTCTGCATCTCTCCATCCATTCTAAATGACAGCCTTGCCGGATAAAGTATTCTTGGCTGCATGTTCTTCTTGTTTAGTATCCTGAATATGTCTTGCCCAGCCCTTTCTGGCTTGCCAGGTCTCTGTGGATAGGTCTGATGTTATTCTGATGTTCCTCCCTCTGTATGTAAGGAATCTCTTCCCCCTAACTGTCCTTAAGATGGTTTCCTTGGTTCTAAGATTTGCATTTTACTATTACATGCTGGGTCATTGGCCTGTTTTCCTTGATCTTGGGAGGGGTCCTCTCTGCCTCTAGGACATGAATGTTTATTTCATTCCCCAGATTAGGTGAGTTTTCAGCTATGATTTGCTCAAATATATCTTCTAGTCCTCTCTCTCTCCACCCCCTCAGGGATTCCAATAATTCTGACATTGGAACATTTCATGGTGTCACTTATTTCTCTGATTCTATTTTCATGGATTTTGAGTTGTTTTTCCCTGGCCTCCTCTTTCTCCCTCTTGTTTATTAATTGTTCTTCTAGATTACTAATTCATTCTTCTGCCTCACTTACCCTAGCTGTTAGAATATCTAGATTAGATTGGATCTCACTGATAGCATTTTTAGTTTCTTCCAGTTCAGCTTTCATTTCTGCCCTTAGAGACTCCACGTTGCCATTGATCAATTTCTCCATTCTAGCTATTGTCTTCACATTGCTAGCCTGAATTCCATCTCTGACATCTTGGTTATATCTGTAACCATTTGTAAATCTGTAGCAGAAGTCGCAGTCTCTGAGTCTTTCCTATTTTGGGGGTTCCTCCTCCTAGTCATTCTGTTGAAGGGTGGTTGAGGGAATGTAGAGAGTCCAAATTATTGACCACAACCCAAGCAAGATGCACCTGTTGTATAGGGACCTTAGGGTTGTCGGCCTCTTATTCTCCCAGCCTGTCTTCTGGGGGAGAGGCTTGCCATGCTGTTACTCAGGAAACCCTGTTTGGGCATGGTTGCCCTGCCCCCTGTGGTGGGGGATGGGCTCAGTGAAAACCAGTGTTGGGGGGCTTTTATTCTCTGGAGGCTTTCCCTGGTGGCTTTCCACGTCTCTTCCAAGAGTCAGAGCAGAAGAGATCGATTCCAACCCTCTGCCTCAGAGCAGAGAGATCGCAGCCTGTTCCACAGTGAGCTCTCCAGGCCACACTATCTCTGTTTCTGTCTGTGCTGCTATGAACTACAGTGTCCTGGCTTGTGCTCCCCTCAGCAGCACTCCCAGTCCTCACTTCCAGGTCGGGGCTCGTCTCTGCCCTTTGTGCTTCTAAAACTGCCAGCTGCCCCCAGTTCGCACGCGCAGCTCCACCGCTCCCTGTTTCAGTCCAGGGAGCTGCCCTAAACTCCTTTCCCGTCACTATTGGTCTGCGAGTCTGTGCCCGGTCCCCAGCAGGGGAGGCTATCATTCACCGGTGATGCAGGATCCTGATGGCTTGGCTCCCTCCCCCTTCCATTTATTTCACAATATGTGCCCATGGAATCATGGTTACCCGCTTCGTACCTCGAAACCAACTGCCTGCAATATTCTGTTTGTAGAGATCCAGATCTATCTTCTTACATCTCAGGCTGATTTTGTGGGTGTTCAGAGTGGTCTGGTAGATATCCAGTTCAATTTCGGGGACTGGTTGGAATATTGCTCCCTACTCCTCCCCCATCTTTTCCTCCTCCTAAACACACTTGAACCATTGAAAATTTAGTACCCAAATTGAGAAGTGCTCTAAGTGTAAAATTTTGAAGGCTACTTATGAAAAAAAAAAAAAGTATAATAATGCAAAACAATGTAAAATAATTCTCACTAATATGTTTAATATTGATTACATGTTGCAATGACAATGTTTTGGATATGTGAGGTTAAATAAAATACATTATTAAAATTAATATCACCTGCTTCTTTTTACTTTTCCTTAATGTGGTTAGTATCAAATTTAAATGTACATATGCTATTTGCACTTATTTTCACTTGGCAGCATTTCCAAAAGGACAAAGTCAACAGAATTCCCTTTCTTTTGATGTCTGCCTTTACTCAGTGAAGTACTTTAAACTCTCTCATCCTGTCCAAGAGTCCTGATCCTTACAACTCTACCTTTTCCTGACTTTGTTTCAGACACCTGCTCCAAGTAAGAGTAATGACCAAAACTGTGTTACAGCAAAGAGAGACCCTGATCCTTCTGAATGAATGAATGAATGAATGAATGAATGAATAAGGTAGATGGAAGTCAATGCAGATCCCCTATAGCAATGCACATTTATGTAGAGACAGTGAGGTTTAAGGCAGGAAAAAAAGATGGTTTCTGGACATCATGAATTTTATTTAAAGCCATTTCCCAACAAAATATCTTCATAAAGTTTTGATATTGAGTTGTTTTAGTACCAAATCTTATCTTTTGCATACATCATAGCCTTTTTATCAATTGTTTAAGGGACTAACTAAACCCTTATTATATTTAACTGGGATTATACATTGAATTATAACAAACCAATTAAAATATTCTAGCATGATTAATAAAATCAATAAGTATTTTAATAAGTAATAACCCTTGAAGTAATTTTATTTTAAATTCTTCTAAATTAAGGTTAGATTTGGATTCTCTTGTTAATATCAAAATTACACTTAAGGGAAGAGTATAACTATTTGGAATTAAATACTAGATATCTGAGACAACATCACATTATTGCATAATATAAAATAACATGATTTCCAAATTGTGCTTCATACAATCCTTTTGGATTCTCCCAAAAATGACAAAAATGCCTCTTGTGAGAAAGATCATGGCCGGCATCCATCTCCTGATTCTCAGTTATGGCTTAATCTAGAGGAGCTCCTTTATTGGAGAGAAACTCAGACAGTGGTTGAAAATGTAGGCTTTTACATTAAAGAAATTTGAGTCCATATCCAGGATTTGCCACTTAGTGGATAGGGGATATGGATAAGGCAGTTTCCTCAGAGGAAAAACACGGATGATAACATTTACCTCACAGTGGTTTTTGAGTGTTATTTTAGACAACAAATAAAAATGTGTGTAAAGCACTTAACCCAGAACCAGGCAAAGATTATCCACTCAGTCTAAAATAACTATTACAGAGGCACCTGGGTGGCTCAGTCGTTAAGTGTCTGCCTTTGGCTCAGGTCATGATCCCAGAGTCCTGAAATTGAGCCCCTAGTCGGGCTCCCTGCTCATTGGGCTCCCTGCTCATTGGGAAGCCTGCCTCTCCCTCTCACATTCTCCCCACTTGTGTTCCCTCTCTCACAGTCTCTCTCTGTCAAATAAACAAAATCTTTAAAAAACAAGTAAACAAATAAATAAATAAAATAAAATAACTATTACAGTTTATCTGTTTTATAGCTGAAGGTATTTGATAAGATTTCATTCAATTTTAAGAATTCTTAGATGAAATGTTTTATAGCCTCTGACTGAACCTTCTTTATCTTTGTTTTAGATATGCTACTTGAGAAAAATTGCATACTTACTTAAAGTAGAAAGCCTGAAGAGAAATGGTAGAATTAGAAAGCGTTCTTTCAACAGTGTGAATGAGTGTGATAAAACCTTATCAGTCTATAGGCCATGCAGTAGTAGCATTTGTTCACATTTATTATGAGACCACAACTTATCCCAATACCCCTAACCAATACTACTGGTCAACTCAGTGAAACTGTTCCTTTCTTTCTCTGCCTCACTTGTGTTTCATTCTCAAAACAGATAACAGAAGAAAAGTGTATATACTATCACAAATATTAATTCAAGTGTTTATACTGGTAAATTCATCAGAGATTTCTAAAGGCCACTTGAAAAATCAGAAGTTTCTTTCATTTACTCTCCTCTTGCAAACATCTTTTTGCTCCCAGACCATTATCCCATCACTTAATCATTAGTCCTGCCCCAATCTTTGAAATGCTGTGATGCCCAGGGTGCCTGGCTGGCTCAGATGGTGGTGCATGTTACTCTTGATCTCAGGGTTGTGAGTCCACACCCCATGTTGGATATAGAGAATACTTAAGAGTAACATTTTTAAAAAATTAATACAAAGGCAAAAAAGAAGAAAAGAAAATGCTGTGATTCTCACCTGAATACCTCTTTCTAATTATCTCCCATTTATAAAACTTCTTCATTCTTCAGGGCCTCTTCAACTTTAAGACAACTAAAATCTTCCATTATCTATAAAGACTTCTTTGATGGCCAACCCTCTCTCTTTCCATGAATTGTTCTCACAATTAAGTCAATGCTACTAATATTAAGTCCCTAATCGTTTTCTCCTTGTTCATGCATATACACTTTGCCTCCCAACTGGGTTGCAGATTCTTTAAGGACACCATTATAATGTATACTGGGTATAGGATAAAGGCTTGTCAATTGATTTCTCAGCAAGCCTTCAAGCCAACTGTTAAGTCAAGGAACTTTTAGCACCAGCCAAAGGCTCTTATACTACTAGCTTATAGATGTTAAACAAGTGTGTATGCTGCAAGGTCTATTTCAAAATCTTAGCATAGTCAGACATAAACACAACAAAAAGCTTGTCATTTGCTGTTATAATCTCTAATATTAGATCTCTATCTTAAATTTTACCCCGGTTAATTGCACCCAACCTAAAGATAAATTGGGAAGGTATTTTATAAAAAATATAAAACAGGGATACATTTTCCCAAAAACCATTTTGTCCTTTGGATTGTGTTTTAATCTCAATACATTTACCAGCTCATGATGCCAATCAACATGACAACAGAAATAGTGCTGATAGCTGGCTTTGCCACCACCCTCATTCCTAGTTGCTGTAACTAGTAAAATAACTGTTATCACTGGCTTAGATAAACTTACTGGCAAGGGATCTTGAGGATTTCCAGCTTGCCAATTCTAAAGAAAAATTAAAAATTTCTCCCCAATTTTCCCCTAAATCTTTTAGGGAGTAAAGTTCCACTTGACGTCTGCCGACAGGGTACAACCCTTCTCTTCTGCTTTAGGCTATATGCCAGGCTGTCATGCTGGACCTGCTGCGCTCCAAAGGTCAAGGAAGGAAGACCCCATAAATCCCTGATATTCTACTTAGATCACAAATTGGAACTCTATTGTTTTGCAGTGTTGGTGATATTCCTCTTGGAATAACGGCGGTTGTAGTAAAATTAAGTGAATCCCCTCAGGTTTAAGTTATAGTCACTAAAGATGGCTTCTTTGGTTTTGAATAAATCCATAAAGAGGAAAAAGTAACTTTGCAGGGTTGAGAGGGGGAGGAATAAGTGAAATAATACTTGGACCTAAGCAGAGTAGAATAAATCTTTGCTATTTATCATTCTCATATGGGAACTAAAACAAAACAAAACAAAAAAACAAAGAGTAACAAACTGGACTTGTAATTACCTATTTGGTGAAATCTGTAAATGGAGCTGGAATGAGGGAGGTGACACCTCTTTTCCCTGGACTTATTCTGTTGTATAGTATATTCTCCCAAGTCCTTTTATTAGATCATAAATTCCCTGAATGAAGGACTCTATCTAGTTTTCATTACATTTGTGGAGTTCCTACATGTACCAGGAACTATTCTAACTAAATCATATATCCTGTATTATTTTACATATTTTGGGTTCTCAGTAATATTTTATATTTAAAATATTTCAGTGCTATAGGATTATCCTCTTGAATATCACTTCTTATTTTATACTATAGGTATAGAGATGATGAGAAATCAGATGATTTCTGCAGGGATAATAAAATAGACCCAATGAATGATTTGATATCTACTTTTTGACATCATCTATCCCTTTCTCATAAAGTAGAGGGCAAAAGTTGCTTATGTATTTGTCATTTCACATTATTTGGATTCTGGGTGAGAAATGAACATTTTATGAATATAACACAACATACCTTCCTTTACTTGTGGAGAATATTTCCACTTTCAATGCTTTTTATGCTCTTGTCAGTGTACTACTTACAAAGCACAGTTATTCAACCGGATGTATTATTCTTTGATATCCATAGAGCTTCTGCTTTTATAATCAGAACTGTTTGTCTGAAGAGAGAATATAAGTAATGCTTTGCTTAACTGAAAATGAATAACAAACAACTTCTCTAAAGCAATAGGTGCTCAGAGATACTGCTTAAGGAGCCTGTTAAATTAAAATGTGAGTAATTGTGAGAGGTTTCCCCAGAATCAGTGTGCAAGTCTTACTACTGAACCTAGATTCATTTTGTACATCCTGGAGTATCTCAGGTAGGGGTGAGGAAGTGTCAAATGTCACAAGTGACAGCTTCAAGTCTGATGAGGCACATAAGATGTTTGTGATTATCTGGAGTTCTAACAGGATTTTTATGGGCAAGGAACAAATCTGAGATTGAATATATACCCCCTTCCTATCCCTAAACATCAGATATATCTTCCCCTATATTCTGCTAAGCTTTTGTTTATCTACTCACATTTCCTCCAGAAACTTTGTTCAATGTTTAATTGAAGTATCAGATATGATCCTTTTTTCTTATTACGATAGCTTCCAGAGAGTTCTTTGTGTGAAGGGCAAGTATGACTTTTGTAGTCATTCATAAAGCAATGTGAATTAGGTTAATCATCTTCATTTTCTCTATAGCTAGGAGACCATATCATTTTTCATACAAACTAGGAAAAAATTTAGAGTCAAAAAGGGAGTTATATAGTTATTCCAGAATCATAGAATGTTGTTGTTTAACTGGGACTATTCAAGGAAAAATAGGATATATAATTATTTTACCCATAGTTCTACTGAACAAAATTAAGAGAAGTTTTTATATTGGTGAAATGAAAATGAAATAACATTAGAAACTAAAGCATTTGAGGGCACATGGGTGGCTCAGTCAGTTAAGTGTCTGCCTTCAGCTCAAGTCATGATCCCAGGAGCCTTGGATCAAGCCCTACATCAGGCTCCCTGCCCAGCAGATAGTCTGCTTCTCCCTTTCTCTCTCCCTCTGCCTCTCCCCCTGCTTGTGCTTCTCACTCTCTCTCTCTCAAATAAATAAAATCTTAAAAAAAAAACAAAAGAAACAAACTCAAGTATTTGAGAGACCCACAAGCCCCTTCCTAAAATTAGAGGTATAAGTCTGAGATTTATGACTGTGTAGCACTCCTGGGAAAAAAACGTTTTAAGAAACAAAGTATGGAGAGGTTTTTTTGTTTTGTTTTGTTTTGTTTTTTTAAAAGATGATGGTGAAAAATTAAAAGACAGGAACCATGGTGAGATTATAATGGTATGAAATGGCAATAAGGTCATGGAGAAAAAGGATTATGGAATCTACATCAAACCATAACGATCCCAACCCTTGAAGTTCTCAAAGAATATTTCACCAAGGAAAGTGTAGCAGCATTTTATCCTTATTCGAATGTACCTTTGAAAAGCAAACACAGACCTCCTAGGTAATCTGGACTGAATCATAGGGCACAGTTCTTTTCTAAATTTCTTTCCAAACAAGTTCATGCAAATGGTAAGTGTAACCAACCCTCTCCACCAGAACACACATAAGCAGAGAGAGGAATAAGATAGTAAAGGAGAGGTCCCCTACCTGCCCACCCATACCAGTGGTGCATAGAATAGAAACATCTAGCACACAGCCACAGTAGTGACTACAGCTCTGGCTGCAATACCAGAGAAGAAAAATCAGGGGGATGACAACCAAGCCTGTGTTGGGTTCACTTACAGTTAAGCAGCATGGGAAGGAAAAAAAAAAAAAAAAAAACCTAGAAGAGCAAGCACTGGATGAGAGTAGTTCCCACGTTCATGACATTTTAGTACCTAGTACCTTCATTGTATGATTCAAGTGAACCTGTTCATTTATTTAGCTAAAGCATAAATTGGCAATTCCTACTTCACTCTTTGTTCAGATTGTCAATAATATAATCATTCATAATGAAAGCAGCAGCAAAATGTTATGCAAATTATGATTTCTCCATAATTCAACATTTGCCTTGTGCAACTAATGAGCTAGTAGTATATGCACATTATAAATGCATACACACTTATAAGACCTTCTAAATGCACTCTCTTCACTTCATACATATCTTCATTTAACTAAGTAGCTTTAAAACTGTTTCAGCTATATTAGAATTAGTTTGACCTTATCAACACCAATGGAATTGCATTGCTTAGAGTGAAGCAAGAATTGGTGTTCCATTTAGAAACTGAAAAGCAGAGGTTTATGTTTATAAAGTAGCTTCCCAAGGTCAAGAATGCAAGAGGTGGTGACACTGGAACTCAAGACACATTGTTGATTATAACAGCATATCCCTCCCACCATTCCTAAATGCCATTCTAGATATAACTTATTACTAGAATAGACAGAGCTCAAAATATTTTGAAACCAGAAGACATTCTATTTTGGAATTACTGGATAGCTAATTTAAGTATATTAAATGTGTACTCTCCAATTTGTCTCTCTGTGTCTATCTCTTTATGTTTCTCTTTGTGGCTACCTCTGTGTTTGTGTATAAGAGTAAGGGTACTCATAGCCAAGGAGGTAATTCTGTTTATTAAAAACAACATATTTCCCTTTATCTTTATCCTCTTTTAAAAAAAAAATCAACAGGGCACCTGGGTGGCTCAGTTGGTTAAGCGACTGCCTTCGGCTCAGGTCATGATCCTGGAGTCCCAGGATCGAGTCCTGCATCGGGCTCCCTGCTCAGCAGGGAGTCTGCTTCTCCCTCTGACCCTCCCCCCTCTCATGTCCTCTCTCTCTCATTCTCTCTCTCTCAAATAAAAAAAAAAAGTCTAGAGATAGATAATAGAGATTTAGATATATTTGATGATCATTTTTCTATTATTTAAGATTCCTGTATCATTCATTCTCTTTATATTAATCTAAATTTGTCCAATTTAGATAATTCTGAGTCTTCTGATAGAGTTTTTAAATGAAAATCACTATAACTTGAACTTTACAGATCTGGAAAACATGATATGTTCCTTTTAAAAGAGAAATAAAAGGCTTTTATTAAGTTGGTCAGTTTCAAAAGTCCTTTTTCTCCCCATTGTCTCTAACATTGGCCTACCATTAATTTATTCGGGAAGGATCAGTGAGTATAGAATTCTTCCTATGGAAGTTAATTACTGCCTCATGCCAGAGAAGTTTTTGAGCCCTAATGGCCATGGGCCACAGCCCCTGTTGCATTCTCCCATAGCTCTCATTTTATATTATGTTATTCTTTTAAGTACCAAAGGAAAATAATAATGTGACAGAAAGTTTAGAAAACAGAGAAGAAACCCTCATTTTTCCACCTAACCACTTTTCTTCCATTTTCTCATCCAGCCATGTTTCATCAGCCTATTTTACATATTTGTGATAATAAGGAATATATTAGTTATGGTCTATATACTGGCATCTGATAATTGCAAGAAATAATTGGTATGGGATGTGCCAACGGTTATTTTTGAATACCTCAATTCCCCCTAATAAATGGCTGACCTTTAGTAAATGTATAATCTATTTTTATGTCCCAGAGACATAACAATCTATCGTCTTTCTATAAGAAACAGACCAATTATTAATCTTTCTTTCCCTCTCTGCCTCATCACCACTATGAAAACTTTAATTTTCTTTGCTAGCTTTTAAAAGAACCTTGTCTAATCTTTAGGACTAAGACCTAAAATCTAGGCCACAAATAATTTTTTACTGGGTACAAATATATTTGAACACAAACAGAGTGGGTTTTCTGAAAGCTAAAACATTTAGTACAGATTGTTCCGCCATACTTGCCCAGAAAAAAAAAAAAAAATAATGACCCTTCCAAATAGGAGAGTAAAGTGGAAATATCAAACAAGCCCATTGTTCTCTTTTTTAATTTGAATATTTTTGTTTTACTGACATCAATAGAGCCATACAGAAACACTCCACTCCTTTTTTTTTTTTTTACACTCCAGTTCTAAAAAGCCAACAGAAAATAACATGTAATAAAAGAATGATGTACTTAGGCAGTAGCAATATTCAGACTGCTAGTCATCATATTTAGTGGAAAACCATCTGGTCTGTATCTTACATAAAGACATATCTTCTCACAAATAAGTCTGTGAATAGGCTATAAACAAAATGTGATGCTTTGGCTTTTCTTTTTGATCCACAACTACCTACATTCTATCATCTCCCTACTGCATAGAAGATTGTTACTCAATTTTTTGACTTGCATCTCTTGCATCCTTACATTTCATTAGCAATTCACTCAACACATACTAATTGCCTCCTATATGCCAAGCACCCTTCTAAGTGGTTGGGACACAATGGTTAACACAGGGCCCTGCATTTGTAGACCTCTCTTTTGAGTGAGGGAAGGCAAACAGTAAACACACCCAATAAATACCCAATAAATATAGATGCTAGAAGGAGACGAGCGCTATGGGAAAACACATAGAGCAGAGTAAAGGGGGATCAGGGATGCTGTGGGGAGGAAAGTTTGCAGTATTCAATAGGATAATTTGGGTAGCTTCTAGGCAGAAAGAATAGTCAGAACAAAGGCTCTAAAGCAGAAGTGTCTGACCTGTCAGGAGACAATAAGCAGAGTGAAGGAGAGAGTAGTAGGAGACAAAGTCAGACAGGTCAGGGAGGACTTCCACACAGGAGTTAGTAGACCACAGTAAAAACATTGCTTTTATTCTCAGAGAATAGGAACCCATGTAAAATTGCCAGATTTAGCAAATAAAAATGAAGACACCCATTTAAATATCAATTTCAGATAAACAGTTAATATATTTTTTGTATAAGTATGCCCTATGCTATATTTGGGACAAACTTATATTAAAAAATTATCTGAGAGGCACCTGGCTGGCTCAGTCAATAGAGCATGCGACTCTTGATATTGGGATTGTATATTTGAGCCCCACGTTGGGTATGGACATCACTTAAAAATAAAATCTTAAGGGGCGTCTGGGTGGCTCAGTGTTAAGCATCTGCCTTCGGCTCAGGTCATGATCCCAAGGTTCTGGGATCGAGCCCCACATTGGGCTCCCTGCTCGGCGGGAAGCCTGCTTCTCCCTCTCCCATTCCCCCTGCTTGTGTTCCCTCTCTCGCTGTGTCTCTCTCTGTCAAATAAACAAATAAAATCTTTTTAAAAACTAAATAAAATAAAATCTTAAAAAATTATCTGAATAATTTTAGTACAAGTATGTTACATTCAATATTTGGGATATACTTATTTCTAAAATATTAAGTGTTGTTTATCTGAAATTCACAATTAACTGGGCATTCTATATTTTGTCTGGCCACCTTAAACCATGTGGGAGTTATGAACGGGAATTATATGGCCTGACATTTAAAATTATTGCTCTGCCTAGAAAATTGTTTTAAATGATCTACTTAAAAAAAATAACATATTTAAAATGATCACAGCTGCCTAGAGAATGGACTGCAAAAATAGGAAGACAAGCAAGGTGGCTTTTACAGTGGTCCAGGTGAGAGATCATGGTGCCTGGAACCAAGATGATAGATAGTGGCAGACAGAAAGTGAGAGAAAAGGTGTTTGTTTGTTTGTTTGTTTGTTTTTAAGTAAGAAAAGACAAAGAGAAGAAAAAAGTAGACATTTTACTTATTTAGTGCTACATATAAACAGATATAGTTGATATGAATAAGTTTGGTTCATTTAAACTAATTGGTTATATGATCATTTCTTTTGAAAATGAAGAAGGAAGGAAGGAAGGAAAGGAGAGAGAGAGGGAAAGAGGGAAGGAAAGGAAAGGAAAGGAAAGGAAAGGAAAGGAAAGGAAAGGAAAGGAAAGGAAAGGAAAGGAAAGGAAAGGAAAAGAAAGGAAAGGAAAGGAAAAAAGGAAGAGAAAGAAAGAGAGGAGCCTGGGTGCCTCAGTCGTTAAGCATCTGCCTTCAGCTCAGGTCATGATGGGATGACATCATGGGATGGAGACCCGCATCAAAAAAATGTGGCCAATATCCATCTATTGATTCACCCATTCATTTATTTAATATTTACCTCTTGAGCACTCATTATGTATAAAAGTCTATGGGATATTCAAAACTAAATAAAATAGAACCTACTCTCAAAATGTATACCAATAACCAGAATGTTAGGTAGAATGTGATGAGCACTACAGGAGAAATACAGATAACATTCTATAGTAATAGAGGAAAGAATGAGCACAGTAAGGGGTTGGTCGGAAAAGGCCATGGAGATGGCAGCAATTATCAGTTGGTGACCTAGTTGGAATTTAGGTGGAATAAAGGCATAGTTCAGTAGGGTGAAAATGTAGAGCAAATGGAAGGAATGGAGAAAGCTGAAGTGTGCAAGATAGGTTAATCCAACATTATGGAAAATATTTAGTGCCAGATAAAGGTAGATGGTTTTACATGTTGGCAAAAGTAAGCTACAGAAAGCTTTTGAGCCAACAGCATGACCAGAGCCAAGATTAAAAATAATCAATCTGGCAGCATGCACAGGAAGAACTGGATGCAGGGAGACAAACTAGAAAACTATTACAATTGTCCAAGGGAAAAATGGCAATAAAATAAAAAAATATATATATTTGTGTGTGTATCAGTTAGAATTGAAATTAAATGAGTATAATAGGCAATCCAAAATAAGGGTGGCTTATACATGATGGAACTTTATCTGTCTCTCATTTAAAAGACCATTAGTAACATTCAGGATCTAGAATAGTTACTTCATAGATTCTTTAGAATATCCTAACTATCTATACTACCATTCTTTTTTTTTTTTTTAAGATTTTGTTTTATTTATTTGTCAGAGAGAGAGAGAGACAGCACGCACACAAGCAGGGCCAGTGGCAGGCAGAGGGAGAAGCAGGCTCCACACTGAGCAAGGAGCCCAATGCGGTACTCGATCCCAGGACCCTGGGATCATGACCTGAGTCGAAGGCAGACCCTTAACCAACTGAACCACCCAGGCATCCCTATACTACCATTCTGGTATGGCTTCCATCCTCCTGTTCCTCAAGATGGTGGCTGGATCTCCATCCTCACATTCTCATTTGCAGGTCTGGATAAGAAAGTACAAAAAAAGGAACCCCTTCCCTCTGAGTCTGCTCCCTTTAAGCAGCCTTCCTGGAAAGCATCTACACCTTCTGGGGACATCTCCTTAGGTGTGAACTTAGACTTATGGCCACCTTTAACAGCAGAAGTGGCTGGGAAATACAGTCCTGTTATGCAGGCAGAAACTAAGACTGGATTTTTTAATGTGCATCAGGTTATGTAATTAGTAATTTCTCCCATAAACTGAGACATATATGATTTGATGGCCAATTTAAAGGGAAGGGAGGTTAAGTAAAGGCAAGAGAATTAGAAATGTCATCAAAGTTGTAAGACTGAATGTTTGAGTTAATGTCTGTGATTGTAAGAGAAATAAGAAAATCATTAGAAAGCTTAGTTTGAAGAAGAGAGGATGGGAATTGGATCAGGTTGATATATCCACATGCATAACATTATGTTCTCTGATGTAGATATTTTAAAATGGGAATTTATCATATTTTCATTATAACTTAAAAGAATCTGGCATAATGAATATCAAATTGACATGCTTATTTATTGGAGAGTTGTTACCTATCTAGTGTGTAGGGTTTTTTTGTTTTGTTTTGTTTTGTTTTTTGTTTTTTTTTAGGGGGTAGGGGAGGTTTCAGGCTCTAAAGTACAATTCAGAGATGCTATGCTATTTTGTAAAAATCATTTTTACCATCATTTTTGCTTTCCTATCACTACCCTTTTGAAAACTCTTGGATAACTGACTAATTTTCCTTTAACCTGATTGCACATTATTGTAATTATAATCAAAGGGATATGAAGATATTAAATTATTTCATCCATGGGACACCTGGGTGGCTCAGTCCGTTAAGCATCTGCCATCAACTCGGGTCATGATCTCAGGGTCCTGGGATGGAGTCCCATGTGGGGCTCCATGCTCAATGGGAAGTCTGCTTCTCCTCTTCTACTCCCTCTGCCTAACCACCTGCTGGTTCTCTCTCTCTCTCTCAAATAAATAAATAAAATCTTTTTAAAAAATTATTTCATGCATTCATTCAACAAATACTTATGGGTACCTCTCATATGCCAGGCACTGTTGTAAGTGCTGAAGAAAGGCTAGTGAATAAAACAAAGTATTTTCCCTTAAAAGCTTGTATTCTAGAAGGAGTATGGTAGGAAATGGAGAGATCAGATAACTGACAAATATATATACATGAAGAAAGCAGAAAATTGAGCACAGAAAGCAGGATAGTGAGACAAAGATTGATGGGGGATGGAGAGGGAGATGAGCCATGTAAACAGCTGGGCAAAAACCCTGTAAGCAGAGACAAGAGCAGATGCAAGGTAAAAAGACATGAGGAGAAATAGCAGCAGGAGCAAAATCATATAGTGACTTGTAACACATGGAAAGGACCTTTTTTAAAAATAGGTTTTAAATTAATCAAGTGAATGAATGGAAGAAGGCATGGATGGAAGGGAAAAAAAAGGTCAGATGGACTACAGAATCAGATGAAATATTTCAAACTGATATGAAGAGATTATTGGTTTGTAGATAACAGCTTTGCCTTAGGGAAGAAATCAACTCTCTTTTAAAATTTACTTACTTGAAATAACTTTATAACTATTCAGTTTGCTTTGCTTTTGTTTTGTTCTAATTTTGAGTAGAGTTGACCTAAAGCATCAAGTATCAGAACTAAATCTAAAGTGTGTGAATCTGTAATACTTCGAGTGGGCATTGTCTAACATTTCCTTCCCTATAGGCTGAACTGTGATTTCTGTTATCTTCTCAGAGCTATTTTCTTCTGAAATGGAACACACAAGTTAAAGTCCTAAACCCATGGTAGGTCTCCATGGTTACAAGAGGACAAGCTGCTTCTGTGTCTAGAAGAGCTGGAACTGTTTTCACCTGAAAATGAATAGCACTCAGGCTACATTTTCAGAATGATATACTCAGTAGTGAGTAACACATTTTTTTTCCAATATAAACAGAATGCATTTAAATCACATTAAGGAAGAGATGAAGAGTATTAAGGTGGGCACTTATTATTCTAATCCACACTGACACATGTTCAAGAACATGAACTCAGGAGGTCAACTGCACAATTATGAATTCACTGAACACTACATTCAGAGTGGAAATGTCTTTCTAGAATTATAAAAAAGAAGCTGTAATCAGCTAATAATTGATGGGACACAATACCTATTTCCCTGAAATTTTATGTATTTTTATATATGTAGATTTGAATTTATAAATTTTATATATAATCCAACATCATATTGGATTCTTTATTTTAACATACATTAGTTATATGTAGAATATACATTTTCCATGTTTGGATATTCCTTAAATATACTTAGGAATTTCCCAAGTAAGAAATTTTAAATTTATCCACTTCAAATGAATCTCTTTTCAGTATTCTCAAGATTAAGTAATAATGTCTCAATTCAAAAGTTTCTTTTTCATTACCAAAAGCATTACACTAAAATAATTTTGTTGGTTTTGAGTGTAGATACAATTTTTGAAACCATTCACATTCCATGTAGTTTGGAATGAAGCTGTTTCATCAATGCTCAGCCTAATATAGGCATCTGTGTCTGTTTGCAGACTGTGATGCACTGGAGCAAGTCAGAACATAGAACTAGGCCTGACCAACAGGTGTTTCCATGTGTAAGGAAAAAGAAATCAAAGGGCACCTGGGTGGCTCAGTCATTAGGCATCTGCCTTCAGCTCAGGTCATGATCCCAGGGTCCTGGGATCAAGCCCCATGTCGGGGTCCCTGCTCAACAGGAAGCCTGCTTCTCCCTCTCCCACTCACCCTGCTTGTGTTCCCTCTCTCGCTGTGTCTCTCTCTGTCAAATAAATAAATAAAATTTTTAAAAAAGAAATCAATTAAGATGACAGGATAATGCATTCAACAATGGCTGAATCACAGAATCATGAGACTACAGAAAAAGAACAACATTACAGTGAAAGGAACAGTAGGCTTTGGCTTTCATCTCCTAGTCTTAAAAAAGACATTCTGATCATGAATGTAAGATAGTTACTAGCCAGACTGAAAATATAGCAGATTCTTAAAAGTAAACATTTCTAACAATGTATAAAAAGAGTTATACGCCACAACCAAGTGGAATTTATCCAAGGTATGGAAGCCCAGTTCAACATTTGAAAATCAACTAATAAAATCCATCACATCAACAGATTAAAAAAAAAAAAATGATCATGTCAATAAATGCAGAAGAAGCATTTGACAAAATCTAATACCCATCATGATAAATCCTCTCAGGAAATGGAATAGAGGGAACTTCCTCAACTTAATGGTCTACAAAAAGCCTACAGCTAACATCATCCTTAACGGTAAACTAGATGTTTTCACATTAGGAGCACGTATAAAGCAAAGGTGTCCCCTCTCACCATTTCTTCTCAATATCTTATTGGAAGTCCTTGTTAATACAACAGGTCAATACAAGAAAATGAAATAACAGGTCTCCAGATTTGGAATGAAGTCTTTGTTTGTAGATGATATGACTGTCTATGCAGAATATCCAAAAGAATTGACAAAAAAAGTCCTGGAACTAATAAGCAATTATAGCAAGCAGGATACAAGGTTAATATATAAAAGTCTACAGTGTTCCAATATACTGACAATGAACAAGTGGAATTTGAAATTAAAAACACAATAGCATTTACATGATCATACATCCCCTCAAAATGAAATACTTAGATATAAACCTAACAGAATATGAATAAGACCTATCTGAGGAAAACTACAAAACTCTAATGAACAAAATCACAGAAGAAGTAAATAAATGGAGCAATATTTCACATTCATGGACAGAAAGACTCAATATTGTATCTTTCTGTCAATTCTTCCCAACTTGAGCTATAGATTCAGTGCAATACCAGTCAAAATCCCAACATAGCTATGTTATGGATACTAACTGATTCTAAAGTTTATATGAAAGGACAAAAGACTGAAAATAAGCAATATATATTGAAGTAGAACATCAAAGTTGGAAGACTGATACTACCCAACTTTAGGACTTACTATAAAGCTATAGTTATTGAGATACTATTTTATTGGTGAATGAATGAAAAATAGAATAATGAAACAAAATAGTGAGTCCAGAAATAAAGTCTCATAAATATAGTCAACTAATCTTTGACAAATGAGCAAAGGCAATACAATGGAACTAAGATATTCCTTTCAATAGTGGTGCTGGAACAACTGCACATGCAAAATCATCATCATCATCATCATCATCGTCTAGATACAGACCTTACACCATTTACAAATATTAACTCAAAATGGAACATAGACTACCAGGAAAAAGCAAAACTATAAAACTCCTAGAAGATAACATAGGAGAAAAACCTAGATGACCTTGGGTTTAGTGATGCCTTACTAGATATAACATCAAAGACATGATCCACTAAAGAAATAATTAATATACTGGATTTTATTAAAATTTAAAACTACTCTTTTTTTTAAGATTTTATTTATTTGACAGAGAGGGGGACAACACAAGCAGGGGGAGTAGCAGGGGAAGTGGCAGAGAGAGGGAGAAGCAGGCTTCCCGCAGCACAGGGGGAGCCCAGTGTGGAACTTGATCCCAGGACCCCGGGATTATGACCTGAGCCGAAGGCAGTGGCTTACCAACTGAGCCACCCAGGCACCTCTAAAACTACTCTTTGAAAGACCATACAACAGATTAGAAGACAAGTCACAGACTACAAAAGATTATTGCAGAAGATACATTGATGAAGCACTGTAATCCAAACATATTTTGTAATTAAAATATACAAATAACCATCAAAACAATAGGTAAACAATCAGATTTAAAAATGGACCTTAATAAACATCTCACCAAAGAAGATATGCGATGACAAATAGCATATAAAAAGATGCTCCACATCTTAGGTCATCAGGGAAGCGCTAATTAAAACAATAATGTGATACCAGTACACACTTATTAGAATGGTCAAAATCTGGAACACCGACAACACCAAATATTGATGATTATGTGGAACAACAGGAATTCTTATACTTTGCTGGCAGGAATGCAAAATAGTATACTTTGTTAGACATTTTGACATTCTAAAAATTAAACAAATGTTACTAAATGAAAGAAAATAGGCTATAATAAGGTCTGCTTATTGTATGATTCCAACTATATGATATTCTGAAAAAGGCAAAACTATGGAGACAAAAAAAAGAACAGGGGCGCCTGGGTGGCTCAGTTGGTTAAGCGACTGCCTTCGGCTCAGGTCATGATCCTAGGGTCCTGGGATCGAGTCCCACATCGGGCTCCCTGCTCGGCGGGAGGCCTGCTTCTCCCTCTCCCACTCCCCCTGCTTGTGTTCCTGCTCTCGCTGTCTCTGTCTCTGTCAAATAAATAAATAAAATCTTTAAAAAAAAAAAAAAAAAGAACAGTGGTAGCCATAGGTGGAGTGGGGAGAGCAATGAATAGGCAGAGCACAGATAATTTTTACAGTGAAAATACTCTATATGTTATTATAATAATGAATATATGTCATTATACTTTTTCCAAAGCCATAGAACATACAACACCATGAATAAACCCTTAAGTAAACTATGGACTTTGGGTAATTATGATGTGTTGATATAGCATCCTTGATGAAACATGTACCATTCTGGTAAATGATGTTAGTAATGGGGGAGGTTATTAATATTGGGCGGGGGCATGGTTATAGGAAAATCTCTGCACTTACCTCTCAATTTTGTTGAAACATAAAACTGCTTTTAAAAAATTAAGTCTTAAAAGAAAACCTATAGTTAAATAGCAGATGTAAAACCTACCTTATCAGTTATTATATTACATATACATGGATTAAATACCATAATTAAAAGACAGAAAAAGGCAGAAATTTTATAATTACTCAACTATATGTTGTCTGTAATATATGGTTTAGATTCAAAACACAAATAGGTCGGAACTAAAAGGATGTAAAATCATATACCATGTGACCAGTAACCAAAAGAGAGCTGGAGTACTTATATTGATATCAAATAGAATTTAAGACCAAAATTGATATTAGAAAAAAGAAAGAGTATCTCATAATGATAAAAGATCAATTTGTCAAGAGGATATAACAATTGTAAATATATATATTATATTTAATATGTATATACACACACACACACACCAATGAATAGAGCTACAAAATATATAAAGCAAAACTGATAGACCTGAAGAGAGAAGCAAATCATTAAACAACAGCTGTTGGAGACTTTAATATACTATTTTCAATAAGGATAGAACAACTAAGTAGAAGGCCAGCTAGAAAATAGAAGACTTAACATGAAATCCAACTAAACATAACAGACATTGATAGAACACTCTACGCAACAATAGCCAAATACACATTATTTTCAACTGCACATAGGGCAGTCTCCAGGATAGACCATATGTTAGGCCATAAAAACAAGTCACAATAAATTTAAAAGAATGTAAATCACATAAAGTATATTCTCTAGCCAAATTAAAATTAATAAGAGGGAAATTTGATAAATTCATAAATATTTAGAAATAAAACACTTTCCTCGATAACTAATCAGTCGAATGAGAAATCACAAGGGAAATTATAAAATACTTGGAGATGAATGAAAACAAAACAAGGAAACACCATATCAAAATGTTTGGGCTGGGCTACAGCTAAAGCAGTGCTTAGAGAAATATTATAGCCAAAAACATCGATTTTTTTAAAAGGTACAAAAATATCACAACAATATCCTCACCAATTCCTTTGAGAAAGTAGAAGAGGAGGAGAAAATTCAACTCAAAGAAAGCAAATGTAAAGAAATAAATGTTAAACACAAATAAAATAGAATATAACAGAAAAAACCAATGAAACTAAAATTGGTCTATCAAAAAGATCCACAAAATGTACTAACCTTTTGCTAGTCTGACCAAAAACAAAACAAAACAAACAAAACAAAGCCTCGAATTGTTAAAATCAGAAGTAAAAGGATATTACTACCAATCTTATGGAAATAAAAAGTATTAGGAGGCAGTGCTATGAAAGACTGCAGGCCAACAAATCAGATAACCTAGATGAAATGGATATATTCTTGGAAACAAATTACTGTAACTTTATTCAAGAAGAATAAAAAATGTTAATAGTTCTATAAAGGTAGAGAAATTGAAATAACCAAAAATCTACCCACAAAGAAAAGTTCAAGCTCAGATGGCTTCCCTAGTAAATTCTACCAAATATTTAAGGAGTTAATACTAACCCTTCATAAATTCACACCCCCCCAAATTTTTTTTTTTTAAAGATTTTATTTATTTATTTGAGACAGAGAGAATGAGAGAGACAGAGAGCACATGAGAGGGGGAAGGGTCAGAGGGAGAAGCAGGCTCCCCGCCGAGCAGGGAGCCCGATGCAGGACTCGATCCCGGGACTCCAGGACCATGACCTGAGCCGAAGGCAGTCGCTTAACCAACTGAGCCACCCAGGCGCCCCACCCCCAAAAAATTTTTGAAAAAGAATGAATACTTACCCAACTCATTCCATAAGACTAGTATTACCAAAACCAAACACATGATGATAAATGAAAACTTCAGACCAATAACCATTATGAATATAGATATAAAAATCCTCAACAAATACTAGGAAATTTTGAGTGCTAGAATACTCTCTCCCTAAAGATGCCCATGTCCTAGTCCCTGGGATCTATAAATGTGACTTAGGGGAATCAAGGTGGCACTGGTATATGGTTATTAATCTGTTGAAATTAAAACAGGGAGATTATCCTGAATTAGCTGAGTGGGCACAATATACTCACAAGTTCCTTATAAGCAAAAGGGGAAGAGAAAGAGGAGAGAGTCAAGAGATATCTGAAGATGCTATACTGCTAGCTGTAAAAATGAAGGAAAAGTCAGGAGGCAAGGAAGGCAGGCAGCCTCAAAAAGCTAGAAAGGCAAGGATCAGATACCTCTCCTGCCACAGCCTGTAGAAGGAATGTAGCATGATTGTGGCATAGTTAGATGCATTGTATACTTGAAACTTCCACAACTGAAAGACAGTAAATTTGTGTTGTTTTAAGCCACTGTTTGTGGTGATTTGTCAGCACCATATAAAAGGGATGTATACTATAACCAAGAATGCATGGTTGAGTCAACATAGAAAGTTCAATCAAAGCAATATACCACATGAAGAGAATAAATGACAGAAAACAATTATCATCTCCATAAATAAAAACATGTATTTGACTTAAAGTTTCTACCAAGGTCAGTTATACAAGAGAAAAAAAAATAATAAAAGGCATCCTGATTGAAGATAAGAAGTAAAACTATCTCTATTTGCAAATGACATGATCTTTTATCCTGTAGAATCTATAATAAAACTATTAGGGTTAAAAAACAAGTTCAGAAAGTTTACAAGACTAATACACAAAAATCAGTTGTATTTCTATAGACTAGAAAAGAACAATTTGAAAATAAAATTAAGAAAACAAATCTATTTTAAAACAGCATCAAAAAATATTTCAAATAAATTTCACAAAAAATTTCCCACTAAAAATATCATTGAAATAAATTAAAGACTAAAGTAAATGAAAAAACATCCAGTGGTCATGGTTTGGAAGATTTAATATTAATAAGTCAGTTATTCCCAAATTAATCTACAGATGAAATGCAATCCTATCAAAATCCCAGCTGCCTGGGTGCCTGGGTGGCTCGGTTGGTTAAGCGACTGCCTTCGGCTAAGGTCATGATCCCGGAGTCCCTGGATCGAGTCCCACATCAGGCTCCCTGCTCGGCAGGGAGTCTGCTTCTCCCTCTGACCCTCCTCCCTCTCATGCTCTCTGTCTCTCATTCTCTCTCTCTCAAATAAATAAATAAAATCTTTAAAAAAAAAAAAGATTAAAAAAAAAAAAAAATCCCAGCTGCCTTTTTCATTGCAAAAAATGACAAGATGATCCTATAATTTATACGGAAATTCAAGGAAACCAGAATAGCCAAAACAATCTTAAAAAAGAACAAAGTTAGAAAAATCACACTTCTCTATTTCAAAATAATACAGTAATCACAAGTGTATGGTACATAAGAATAGACCTATAAATTGATGGCATCGAACTGAAAGTCCATAAATAAACCCATTTAGATAGATATCAGTAATTGACTTTTGACAAGGATGCCAAGACAACTCAATGGAGAAATAACAGTCTTTTCAACAAATGGTTCTGGTACAATATCAAAAACCTACATGAAAAAGTTAAAATTACAAAACTCTTAGAGGAAAAATATGAAATATCTTTAGGCTCTTGGGCAAAGGCTTCTCAAATATGATGACTAAGTATAAGCAACACAAGAAAATATCTATATAAATTAGCCTTTATATCAAAATTCTTAAAAACTGTGCCTCAACAGACAGTATAAGAAACTAAAGGACAACCCCATAGAATGAGCAAGTATTTGAAAATCATTATTTTATAAGGGTCTAATATTTAGAATAAAGAACTATTATAAATCAACAACAGAAAGACAAATAACCCAATCAAAAAGTGAACAAAAAATTGAATATACATGGGGCGCCTGGGTGGCTCAGTCGTTAAGCATCTGCCTTTGGCTCAGGTCATGATCCTGGTCCTGGGATCAAGCCCCGCATCGGGCTCCCTGCTCAGTGGGAAGCCTGCTTCTCCCTCTCCCACTCCCCCTGCTTGTGTTCCCTCTCACGCTGTGTCTCTCTCTGTCAAATAAATAAATAAAATCTTTAAAAAAAGACATGGAAAAATATACATCGGAACTAATAAGTATTGAAGATGTAGAGAAATTGGAACCTTCAAATAGTGCCAATCAAATTGTAACATGGTGAAGCTGCTTTAAGAAACAGTTCCTCAAAGAAAAAGAAAGAAAGAAAGAAAGAAAGAAAGAAAGAAAGAAAGAAAGAAAGAAAGAAAGAAAGAAAGAAAGAAAGAAAGAAAGAAAGAAAGAAAGAAAAAGGAAGGAAGGAAGGAAGAAAAGAAACAGTTCCTCAAAAAAAATCACACATAGAGTTACCATGTTCCCTAACAAGTCCACTGCTAGGTATATCTCCAAGTGAATTGAAAGCATATATCCAAAGAAAATTTGTATATGAATATTCATATCAACATTATTCATAACAGCCAAAAAGTGAGAAAAAAACAAATGTCCATCAAATGATGAGTAGTAGACAAATGCTCATTTTTCAAATGAACCTTGAAAACATTATACTAAGTGAAGGACACCAGACACAAAAAGACACATACTGTATGATTCTATCTATATGAAATGTCCACAACTGGCAAATCCACAGAGACAGAGTAGTTAGTGGTTACCAGGGTCTGTAAGAAGAGGAAATGTGGCATGGCACCTAATGGGAATGGGGTTTCTTATTGAGGTCATTAAGTATTTTGGACTTAGATACCAGGAATGATTAGACAACTTTGTGAATATATTAAAAAGCACAGAATTTTACATTTTAGAAACATGAATATTATATGTAAATTATCTCTCACTGAAAAAAAATCTGTGGGAGGAGTAGGAGTCTAATTTCTACTGACATAACTGCTCTATCTCATATAATCAAAACTTCTTTTTTAGCTAAGTTGTGTTGGCTAGTACAAAGTTTTTTTGATTCATTGTACATTTTAAACCAAAATAGACTTACTGACTAGTACTAATATTTTTAGTATGGATTTTGCCTTTCTGTTTCTCTAGAAGAAAAACAGAAATATTCTGCAATGGAAAATCCATCTGAGCCAAAATCTGCCTTATCTTTTCCATAGAAATTTCCAAGTTTAGATAATCTCAAACAGAATCTTAAGATGGTTCTATTCTTTAAGTTGACATTTTTACTTAAATTGAGGCTTAAATAAGAAATGTCATTTGTAAAATACAATACAAATGTTGGTGATTACCAAACATCCCCAAATACTGTAGACTCTACATATAAATGCATTAGCAAGATATATGCTATTTTCTAGCAATACTATTCCAATACATTAACAAAAAAGTGCTAACAAAATGTGAAGTAAAAGATAAACTATTAAATATTAAATGTCAGTTCCTTATTTGTTATAATGGACCAAGAAATTGAGCTAATTTTAAATCAGTATTATTTAGGAATATGCATATACATTTACATACTTGTATTTAAATTGATATGAATCTTGATAATCTGCACAGAGCATCTGTAAATATTCTTTTTAATATGAACTTTTAAAAAACATATTAGTTATATATAATCTACCTTTGCTTTATACTTTCAAAATAAATTTCTTTATTTTTTATTTATTTGAGAGAGAGAGAGAGAGAGCATGCAGGGAGGGGCCAAGGGAGAGAGACAAGCAGACTCCTCAGTTGAGCAGGGGGCCTGACACGGGGCTCAATCCCAAGAACCAGAGATCATGACCTGAGCTGAAGTCAGATGCTTAACTGACTAAGCCACCCAGGAGACCCAAATTTCTTTAAATAAGCAGAATTTTGCTGTAACTATTAAGAAGCCAGGGCTTATTAATTAATTTCCTAAATCTACTAATACTACCTTCATGGCTGCCTCTGAGATAGAACAAGGTCAAAACATGTAAGCATTTAACTTTCAAAACACAAAAATACATTTACTTGGCATGGGATCCATGTGAATTATATTATTTTTCAGCTTGTCACTATAACCACTAAGAGTCTAATGCCAACAGAAAATGGATACAATCAAATAAAAAGAGCCCATGACCAATATTAAATTAGAGCTCCTTGGAAAAAAAAAAGAAGAAGAAGAAGCCATTTCAGGACTAAAACAGAAATTATACAAGATGAGCCTAGAGCATCTTGCGGTGCCAGAAGGTAAGGAAGTGCTCAAATACACACACACACATGCATGCACACACACACACCACTTCCCACACACAATGATGAGGGTATGTTAAAGATGTCAAAGGGACACAGAAACTGTGTGAAATGAAAAAGCTCCAAATGGCCAAAGATGGAACAACCTGAACTAAATATATTAAATGATGTTTGATTTTAACTCAAAGTATTAAATCCGTTAAGTCCAGCTAGTATAAATAAATGCGGGAATACATATATAAATGGGAGAAAACAGACAGACCTCTAATGCAGAAGAATTCCAAGTAATTTCTGTACATGCTCTCATTCAAGAAAGTAGAATGTAAGTCTCCACTCATTAAGTGTGGGCTCCATAACTGAATAAAGTATGGACTTTAGTTATAATGATGTATCAATATTGGTTTATTGTGACAAATGTACTGTATTATTATCAAGTGTTAATAACAGAAGAAACTGGGTATTGAGCATATGGGAGTTCTGTAGTGTCTTCAGAACTTTTCTATATATCTGAAACTAATTTAAAATAAAGAATTTAGGGGTACCTGGGTGGCTCAGTCATTAAGCATCTGCCTTCGGCTCAGGTCATGATACCAGGGTCCTGGGATCAAGCCCCACATCGGGCTCCTTGCTCAGCAGGAAGCCTGTTTCTCCCTCTCCCACTCCCCCTGCTTGTGTTCCCTCTCTCGCTGTCTCTCTCTCTGTCAAAAAATAAATAAAATCTTTAAAAATAAAATAAAATAAGGAATTTATATTTTAAAAAGAGAGCCTATGCAGGTTGGTATAAACTCAAGGAGATAAGAATAAAAGACTTTGACATTTTTCTCCCACCACTTAACAGAGAAGTGAATGACATCTTTCAAGTCACCTGCAGGTGGGCGATGGGGTTTTCTTAAATATTCTAAAGGGAAAAAAAATGAGGAAATTATTCAGACAAGAGTCAGAAGAAAAAAATTCTAAGAAAATTAAGATGAAGGTAATAGAATAATGCAATGAATTGTTCCAAACAAGAAACACCTTGGGATCAAGCACTGTATATTATGATACAGTATTTCTTTTTTTGATAGATTATAGATTTTAATTTACTGCTTTTGAAAATTAAGAAATGAGGCATTAGGATGTACAACCAGCTCTTTTTTTTTTTTTAAGATTTTATTTATTTATTTGACAGAGACACAGCAAGAGAGGGAACACAAGCAGGGGGAGTGGGAGAGGGAGAAGCAGGCTTCCCGCTGAGTGGGGAGCCCCATGTGGGTCTCAATCCCAGGACCCTGGGATCATGACCTGAGCTGAAGGCAGACGCTTAATGACTGAGCCACCCAGGTGCCCTGTACAACCTGCTCTTAAAATATCTGATAGCATTACACCTATTTGAACTTTTATAACAATTAGTAGACTGGAACAGTATACTATCAAAAGAATCTAGGCTTTCTGGAAATGGCAAAGATCATTAGGTGAATTGAATCTTTTTTTTTCTTTTTATACATTTTAATACATTATAACATATAATGTATTATTTGTTTCAGGGGTACAGGTCTGTGATTCATCAGTCTTACATAATTCACAGCATTCACCATAGGACATACCCTCCCCAATGTCCATCACCCAGCCACCCCATCCCTCCTACCCTCCTCCACTCCAGCAACCCTCAGTTTGTTTCCTGAGATTTAGAGACTCTTATGGTTTGTCTCCCTCTCTGCTTTCATCTTATTTTATCTTTCCCTCCATTCCCCTATGATCTTCTGCCTTGTTTCTCAAATTCCACATATCAGTGAGATCATACGATAATTGTCTTTCTCTGATTGACTTATTTTGCTTAACATAATACCCTCTAGTTCCATCCACGTCAGTGTAAATGGCAAGATTTCTTATTTTTTGATGGCTGCATAATATTCCATTGTATATATACACCACAACTTCTTTATCCATTCATCTGTTGATGGACATCCAGGCTGTGTCCATAGTTTGGCTATTGTGGATATTGCTGCTATAAACATTGGGATGCACGTGCCCCTTCGGATCACTACATTTGTATCTTTGGGGTAAACACCCAGTAGTGCAATTGCTGGGTCATAGGGTAGCTCTATTTTTGACTTTTTGAGGAACCTACAGTTTTCATATCTATTAACATTACAGGCTAGTACATTGAAAACTGAACTTCCCCCAGTGAAGTTCCACTTCATGGAAAACTCAAGGGATTTTTCAAAAGCCTTTTTTTATTTGAAATTTTCTCCTGATTCATTGAGTTTGAGTCTTTGAGTCTCCTTGAGTCTTTCCTCACCAGATTTAGGACAGTGACTCAAAATTTAGCATTCATGCAATTTTCTAGAAATGGGACTTAGATGGGGAGGATGTAGCCTGCTCCCACCACTGATTCTGACTGGGTTGATCTCTGGTAGAATCGTGCTGGAAGATGGTCATGCTGACAGCCTTCAGAGTTCAACTTGAGAAACAGGAGTTTATTAAAATCTCCATGAAAACCTTGTTTGTCTTATCTTGGGAAAATGTAATTTTGTGCCCATTTGGTTCTGCTTTCAATGGACTGATATTAACCCCTTAAAGTACAATATTTGTATTTTTAATTGGACCGTCTAGGAATCCCAAATCTTACTTAATTTGATGAAACACTGAAGCCAATGAAAGAGACATTTGAGAGAAGGAATTAGTCTTTGATTTTAAATATATCACCAAGGGTCTGAAAATACAGCTATATAGCTCTTAGTCTAAAAAAAAGATTCAGTTATGCAAGATGAGTAAGTTCTAGAGATCTGCTGTACAACACTGTGCCTGTAGTTTACAATACTGTATTGTGCACTTAAAAATTTGTTAAAAGTGGGGGTTCCTGGGTGGCTCATTTGGTTAAGTATCTGACTCTTGATTTCAACTCAGGTCATGATCCCAGGGTCCTAAGATTGAGCCTGGTGTGGAGCCTGCTTAAGATTCTCTCTCTTCCTCTGCCCTTTCCCCCACTTTAAAAAAAATTTTGCTAAAAGGGTACATCTCATATTAGGTGTTCTTACCAAAATAAAATCCTAAAAGGTCTTAAAAAACAACAAGCACCAAACATAACCCTTGATTTTGGGGCCTCAAGTAGAAATCTGGTAAGGAAGAACATACAGAATTTGAAGCTATATAAATTTAGAAATTATTTACTGTACAATATTGGGTAAGCTACTTAAACTCTTTGAGCTTCCATTTTCTTACATTTAATATGTAAATAATAGTACTTAAAGCATAGGGTTTTTAAGGCATATTCATTGAAATATGTGGAAGCATATGGTAAATTGTCAGGCACAGAATACACTAGATCCACTCGCTTATTCATTTATTATATTATATTTAGAATAGACCTCACAAGTTAAAATTTGTTAATATGTTAAATGCCATGAACAAGCACATTTAAAAATGACCATAGGCCATTACATTTCACAGATGTTAATACCGAATTTGAAAGAAGTTAAATAATGTGCCCTAGGACATAGATTTTGGTGTTGATTTTAGATCTACATTAGAAACAGCCGGCCAGCCCAGTGACATGGACCCTATAGCATACCACCCAGGAATAATGTTTCCTACTATTTTTACAATAACCAAAGGCCACTCATAAACTGAAAATCACATTTCTGGTCAGTACAACTATTTAAATGAACTTTTCAGGAAAATGAATACAGAGGGCAAGGAAGCTATCTAATTATGTCCATTTTTGAAGGGCAAATTTTCCTTCTAGTTAACTATTGTATTATAAGATTTTTTTGTTTATTTTTTCCATTTTAAAATATCTTGGGAATGCAAATTGGCATTTAAATTCTCTTACATTTTACCCAAAACAGTAGAAGGTATAGCTAATCCTTACTAAAGCTGGTGAATATTCATTTTCCCCATCCAGGATATTATAGTGAATCCAACTTGCTGAAATCCCCTTAGGATATGGTTATGATTGTGTTATTTGGCTGATTCAATAAACAGGAAACAATTGCTAAGCTCTCCAGGGAAATGGTTGGGAAAATTATCCCCCAGATGGCATGAGCAATTATTTACTTTGCTTGAAATTTCTTCAACTTTTGGACAGAATACTTTTTAATGTAATAAATATAAAAATATCTGAAGATTTGGACATTATCTATAAAGACAAATACAATTCAACAATTGTGAGAGACGAGGTTTCTAATACACCTTGATTCAAATGTGTCCATAGAAAATTCCGCTTACCACCATAGGAATTTTTTTCCTGCAATGATTGAGCAAAGACCATAAGAGATGCATATAATAAAAGAGAGTGGGACAAAAGGTTTCAGACAAACATGCTATACCAACTCTAGGGCAAGTAGCTGGATATGGAAGTAACCAGGATTATGACCTGTGGTCTCATCTAAACCCTCTGTCTTTAGAATCTAGTTCAATCATATGGTTTTATTTTTTTATAATCATATGGCTTTAAATATCATACAGTCAGCATACTGAAGACTCCAATTTACATCTCCTACCCTAAGCTTTTCCTTGAGTTCTAGACTTATATATCAAACTGCCAATCTAATCTCTATTTGAATATTTGATATTTCAAAATGAACCTGAAAAAAAAAAAAAGCAATCAGTTTTGGGTTTTCTGAAACAAACACCACCACCACAACAAACATCTATCCTTCCATAAGTCTTCCTCATCTCAGTAAATAGCTCCACCATCTGCTCAGTTATTTAAACTAAAAACCTGGCATATATCTTTCTCCCATACTCTATATGCAATCCATTTTCTAATCTGTTCCGATTGTAAACTATATTCCTAATCTATCGCTTCTTATCTTCTCCACTGATATGCTCCACTCCAAGCCATCAACACTGTTCACCGAGACTCCTATTGACAGTCTCTATATCCACTATCCACCATCCTCTTTTAAACTATTTGCAAAATACCAAATTGATTCTTAGATTTGGCATTTTCCTGTTGAGGAGCTTCCCATGGCTTCATCTTGTAGGGAGAACAAACTCTAATTCTGACTTTAACTTAAAAGGCTGATGAGTGGCCCCTACTTAGCTCCACTCCCTTGACTTGGCCACACCCACCTTCCTTTAAGGAAACTTTGCACTTTTCTGCTTTATCAGCCTTCATAGCTCCACCCCTGGCTCACAAATTCTGGCTTCTCTGCATCACTTATGCCTTGGCTTAAATACTACATCCAGAGAGTGATGTATAGAATTAATGTCTAACTCTAATGGAAGCTAAAAAAGAAAAGACTAGAGTCTAAGGAAATAAAATGTAAGTAAGTTAAGTGGGCGTTCCTCTTTCCCTACTGACGGGTAGAGGAAAAGTGGTTGTGATAAATTCTGTTGAAGTGTTTCTTCTTTGCTCTTTAAGTTTCCTTCAATGGAAGCTCCTCTAACCCACCTGGCCTCATTCCCAGTGGAATTCAGCTCTGCTGAATCCTCCTTGCTACACATTTTATAAAGATTGCCTCTGCCCTGGAACTGAGTAGGTAAATCTGCCTACATCTCACTAGCTGCAGATACAAACCGTATCTTAATATCTACTTCATCTGTAGAAAGGGTTCTATTTCGGTCCATATTTGCCTTATGTCATTTTATATATATTTTTTTAACTGCTTCAATACTCAAGTGGAGAAGAGGAATGGCATCTGTCAGGACCTCTTATACTCAAAAAAGAAAAAAAAAAGTATGTGCTCTTCTGGCAAAGATAACAAAAATGAACTACAGCTGGCTATGAGCTACAGTCTGAAATAAAGCGTGGTGTCAGCTGGAACTGAGCACTTCTAGAAAAGGTCTTCTGCTTTCTGGTTAGAGGAATGGCCACTTTACTTAAAAAGTATTATATATGACTAACTTAAAGCATGGGGGAGGGTTCAATAATCATTTGTTGAAGTAATGAACAAATGAATGATGTGCTTTCTTTCCCTCAGGTGCACATGATTCAACACCAGAGAGACACAGTCTATTTGCCCCCCAAAATACAAGCACAGCAGCAAAGCATCCACATCCACATGCAGGAAGGGTAGCCAAAGTGACTAGGATGAAAGACTAATAATAACTGGTCCAGCAGACAAAATTTCCACACAATGATGGCAGATGGATTCTTTCAGGAACAGAAACAGTACATATACCTGGATAATTAAGAGGATGTACACAGCAAGGCAGCAGTGAAGAGGTATATGAAGACATGGGGAAAATGGCAACTTGAGAGAAATCAACAGGAAATAAAGAGTTATTATTAGTACATCCTCCAAACCTAGAGAAATACTTTTCCAAATAGCATCATTTTATGTCCCTGCACCTGTTGGGTTATAGTTTACTAATTCCCCCTTTTTTCCCTGGCCTCCCTGAGGTTGGAAGTAAAAATTACCCAGTAGTCTAAGAAATATTTTCTTGAAATGTTATTTAAACTCCACAAAAATGGTGAGTCTAAAAAAGGAGAAAATTAAAAGAACTGAAAGTGATTGCTCACATTTTTATTCAACTACTTATCTAGCTTCTTGCATTAAGCAATGATTCCATGAAAGTGGCAAATTCTTACTTTGTTAATTTCCATAAGGCCTTTACAAATTCCCATGACTCTTTCCTGAGCAAAAACTCTGGCCTCTTGGGAAGAGCTCCCAATTCACATCTGTTTAGCATCACATTATCATGGTTTGTTATCACAGTAGCCAGGATTATCTCTTTGAAGATCAATTTCCTAGTGAGCAATCAGATCAAGAGTAGTCAATCTAATTCAGTCAGCTTAATGACCCAGATAACTGGAATAGTGCTGGTAATTTTGGTGATTAAAATGACAAATACAATTCAATTGTGCAAAACTGACATAGCTCAGTGCTTGGCTGTGATGTCAACACACATACAGGAACAAAACCCCCTCTGAGCCTGACCAAAGTACTTCAGTGGATACAGTCCATAACTACCCCCTTTTGCCATTGTATCACATGCCAAGGTTCTATCACTTTCACATCTCTGCTGGAATAATAAATTGAATTTTCCATATTCTTTACATAGCCTTATCTTAGTGAAAAAATAAATGTCACCCTCCCTCAATCATATAGAGTTTAGAGGTAGAGTCCCAACAATATGATTAAAATAGTCACAATTGCTTATCACTCTGATGGGAAAGGTCCCTTTGTTTTCAAAATAAACATAATGTCATATAATTTGCAACTCTGGAGAGTATTTTAGAAAAAGGAAATCTGGAACACCTGTTGTTGTCAAGGCTCAGGAAAACTGCCAGTAGCATTTTAAATGGTGCCTTTATACCTGTTTCACACAACAGCTGAGTCTCACCATCTGGGCCAGGCTGAAATTTCCATGAGTTCAGCCAAATTGTCAGAATAGTTCCTTTTGCTGGTCCTTCAAGCAATGGGCTGCTTGGGAAAACTAGAAATACATTTGACATCAGAATGCTGTCTCCAAATGCATGAAGCCCAAGTGCCATAAAATGATGGAAAGAGTATTAGGCTTACACACCATATAATCATTTCTAGTGTAGCACTGTATTAGAATTGGGGATTAAGCCAACAGAGCATGTTTGTTTAGAAGAGGGATAATTGCTAGGTTCACAGCAGTATAAAATTATTCCTCAAAAAGGAATATTGCATTTTTCTTATGGACAACTAAATAAATAAACATGTTGTGAATGTTTCAACAAGTCAGACAATGGAATGCTTCAGAGCAAAAACAACATATACTCGCAGATCATGAACTTTTTCTATGAAGTGCTTTAGACAATGAAAATGAAATCTAACTACACTAAAACCATTTTACCCCTAGAGACTGTGGAGATTTTAACTTCAGAATTACTGATGAAAATGAAAACAAAAACCAGAAAATTGACCTGTAAAATGAGAAACATTTTTTAATAAGGTGTCATTTATAGTGAAATGCCCAGATCTTAAGTGTAATATCTCCATGCATTACAAGTGCATGCATCTATGTTCACCACATAGATACCAAGATAAAAATATTTCCATTAACCCATGAAGTTCCCTCCTAATGCTGTTCTCAATCTCCACTCTACTGCATAAACTACTAGTGTTCTAATTTCTTACACCAGGTTTACCTGTTATAAAATTCATGTATATGGACTTGTTGTGGAAATTTTCTATACCCTTCAAACTTCCTTTGGCTGATCTAAGAAATTGACATGGGACAGATTAACAGAAGAAAATCAAATTTAATTATGTACATAAAGGGAATCCACATAAACATGAGAGATTCCAAAGACAGTAAAGCAAAATGAGGTATACATGTTATTCTGAACTAAGGAGAAAGGCTAGTAATCTGGGCTTCAGAGGGAAGGAAAGCAATTCATAGGAAGATGAAAAAGAGTAAATGTTTGGTAAATAAATGTTTGCTGGGTCATACAGAAACAATGGGGCATGGAGAGGAATTTTATGCTAAACAAAGTCCGTCAGTCAGAGAAAGACAAATACCATATGATTTCACTCATATGTAGAATCAAAAAAACAAAACAAATGAGCAAAGGGGAAAAAAAAGAGAGAGAGAGAGAGACAAATCAAGAAACAGACTCCCAATTATAGAGAACAAACTAATGTTTCCCAGAGAGGAGGAGGGTAGGGGGATGGTTTAACTAGAAGATGCGGATTAAGAAGTTCACTTGTTGTGATGAGCACCAGGTGAAGATTGGAACTGTTGAATCACTACATTGTACACCTGAAACTAATATAACACTGTATGTTAATTGGAATTAATGTTTTTTTAAAAAAGAGGAATTTCAGCAAAAAGAATTGGCTAAGTTCCTCCCTGTCTACCATATAAAGTTTATATTATTCTAGAGCCATCCATGGTAATAACTCCCTTCCTGGAGCAGGTGTTCTATCTAAATTCTTCTAGGAAGTTAGGGGAAAGGTCAAAGGTTCCTCCTGATCCTTCTGTTTCTTAAAAGTTATCAGCTTAAAATTATCCAAAGGCCAAAGACACACAAATATTGCTCCCCTAGAGAATTATGCAGTTTGTACTTTTCTGTGTCTAGCTTACTATTTTAAAGTTGTATGTATGTCACTGTATATGTGAGTACAGTTTCATTATATAAAAATGCCACATTTAATTTCTGTATTTTTCTGGTTGAAAGGCATTTAAGTTATATCCAGTTTTTGCCTATTTTCAATAAAATTGCCATTAACATTACCAATATCTTTTTATGGATATATATTTGGGATTTTCTTGGGTAAATACCTAGTATGGAATTTCTGTATGATAGCAAAGGTTTATGTTTAACTTTATAAGAAAATGCCAAACTTTTTCTCAAAATGGGTGCACCATTTTACACTCCAACCAGCAGTGTATGAAATTCCTGGTTGTTCTACATTCTCATCAATATTTAATGCTGTCAGTCATTTTAAATTTAACCATCCATATCAAATCTCATGCTTTAATTAGCATTTCCTAAATAACTGCTATGGTGAGAACTTACTCATATGCTTATTTGCCCTGTGTACATCTTCCTTCGTGAAATGTCTTTTCAAATCTTTGGCTTTTTTTTTATATGAGGTTTGTCTGTTTAACTATCAAATTGTAATAATTGTTTACATATTCTGAATACAATCCTTTGTCAGATATATGCATTGTAAATATTTTCTTTCAGTCAGCTGCTTACCTATTTATTTTTAATGTTTCTTTGGTGAGGTATTTTGATGAAATCTAATTTATAGTCTCTTCTGTTTGTGATTTTTGATTCCTAAAAAATATTTGCCTATCCCAAGGTCAGGAGGCTGTTTTCCCATTTTTTTCCTAGGAAATTTATACAGTTTGCTCCTGAACAACACAGGTTTGAATTGTGTGGGTTCACTTATACTACATTTTTTTTTATACAGTATAACACTGTAAATGTATTTGCACTTCCTTATGATTGTCTTAACATTTGCTTTTTTCTAGCTTACTTTAAGAATATACTATATAATACCTATGACATACAAAATATGTGTTGTTTATATTATTAGTAAGTGTTCTGGTCAACAGAAGGCTACTGAAGTTGAATTTTGGGGGAATCAAAATTTATACTGATTTTTGACTGCATGGGAGGGTCAGTGCCCCAACTCCTGTGTTGTTCAGCAGTCAACTATAATTAGAACTTTTAATATTAGTCATATTATTTATTTTGAATTAATTTTTGTATATGGTACAAAGAAGGGTTTGAGGATGTTTTTGGTCTTTTTGTCCTTAAATGTTTAATAGAATTCACCAAAGAATCCATCTCTCTAAGAAAAAGAATACAAGGGGTGTCTGGGTGGCTCAATCCGTTAAGCGTCTACCTTCAGCTCAGGTCACGATCTCAGGGTCCTGTGATAAAGCCCTGCATTGGTCTCCCTGCTCAGCAGGGAGCCTAAGTCTCCCTCTCCCCGCTGACTCTCCCCTCTGCTCCTGCTCATTCACTCTCTCTCTCTCTTAAATAAATAAATAAAATCTTAAAAAAAAAAAGAAAAAGAATACAAAATTTAAAATACACTGTTAAGTATGGATGTGAATATTTATCTAAAGAAATCACTGCAAATCATGTTAAAAAATTGTTAAGTAATACAAGTATCACAAAAACCCAGAAAATAACCTATTGATTTTATTAGTTAACTGCCTATCTGCCAATACTTTTTATCCTAAATTTTTAGATACCTTGATTATAGATCAATAATTTCATTATAATCTGCTTTAGGGAGAATAGCATGATTGATCAAAATTTGCCTTTTATTTTATTCTACTTTATTTTATTTTGTTTTATATTTTATCTTACCTTTACAACTGGCAATTGATACTTTTATTAAAGATTTTCAGGTTGTAGTCGCATTTTGGAAAAACTCATGTTTTAATAGGAAGTATAATATTTCTCACCATTTCATATTTTCTTAGGCAGTGACTAATGCAATCAAAATAGCAAGAAATTTACTTTTCTAATGTTTTTTCTAATGCATGATTTACTCCCTATGTTTAAAAGCATAAGCAAATAACAAAAAGCCCATTCATTACTGCTATTCAAAGTTTCTCTCTCTCTTAATTAAATTATTGTCTTTGGTATTATATGAGTATTTATAACAATAGGGTCAGAATAATTTCTAACAATTCCATTCCTTGATTTTATGATTTTTTTTTAGATTTGACTAATTTTTACTTAATTTCCTTGAAATTCTTTACCTAATAAATGTAAATATGCAAAAAGAAAAGATCACTTTTATATACATCCAAATCAGAAGGCTATGATTTCTCTTGTTTTTTCTAAAATGTTCTATAAATATAGCTTGTAGTTTAAAGTGAACTATCTGAGCTTTATCAAATTTTTGATAAATTGTTTCCATTTCATTTAAGTATAGGCTGCATCTTCCATGCATTTGAAAATATATTTTAAAGTCTTTAAAATGTTGTAGCAATGTTCCAGGACTTGCACTGTTTTACAGTAGGCAGATTATCTCATTAAACTTATCATCTTTAAAGAAGGAGTTGGCATGCATGTACAACACTTCAAATGCAAAAGAAAACCTATTATTATAAAACACAAAAAATTGTCAATAACCTCTAGGACTCTGAATGTAGCCTTTTTCTCTGATGAGAACAAGGGAATAAGAACACATTAGACATGTGCTGCCTACTTGTTAATGTTCATAAAGAGAGTGCAGCCTTTGTCATCATCTTTCAGTCATATGACTGACCACAAATACTGACTGCTAAAGGACATTTTAAATCATCCCAAACACATTTCATTTGTTGAAAACAATCACTAAAAGATAATTTTCAATTGGCAAGGAAGTTTAAAATTGCTCAGAGGGTTTTTCATTATAATAGTAGTGCAAAATGGGGCACCTGGGTGGCTCAGTTGTTAAGCGTCTGCCTTCGGCTCAGGTCATGATCCCAGGGTCCTGGGATCGAGCCCCGCATCGGGCTCTCTGCTCAGCGGGGAGCCTCCTTCTCCCTCTCCTATTCTGCCTGCTTGTGTTCCCTCTCTCACTGTCTCTCTCTCTCTAAAAAAAAAAAAAAAATAGTAGTGCAAAATAATTATCAACTAATTAGTCACTGTTCATCACATCCAACAAGAACCTACAATAATAGAACAGTGTTTAGTGACTGCTTTATTTGTTAGATTTATTGCTTCATTTTATTTTATTTTTTTTAAAGATTTTATTTATTTATTTGAGAGAGAGAGAATGAGCGAGAGCACATGAGAGGGGGGAGGGTCAGAGGGAGAAGCAGACTCCCTGACAAGCAGGGAGCCCGATGTGGGACTGGATCCAGGGACTCCAGGATCATGACCTGAGCCGAAGGCAGGCGCTTAACCAACTGAGCCACCCAGGCGCCCTGCTTCATTTTATGATAAAACTCCTTTGGATAAATAAGTCACTTTTTCTTTTTTCACCTTGGAATTTTTGTTAAGTGCTTTTACAAACTTTTGATCATTATCATACCATTTCTACTACTTCAAAAATGCTCCTTTGAAACAATCCCATCTACAATTGCACCAAAAAATAATAAGATACCTAGGAGTAAACTTAACCAAAGAGGTATAAGACCTGTACTCTGAAAACTATAAAACACTGATGAAAGAAATTAAAGATAACACAAAGAAATGGAAAGATATTCCAATGCTCATGGATTGGAAGAACAAATATTGCTAAAATGCCTATACTACTCAAAGCAATCTACACTTAACACAATCCCTATCAAAATACCAATAACATTTTTCATAGAACTAGAATAAACAATCCTAAAAATTGTACGGAACCACAAAAGACCCTGAATAGCCAAAGCAATTTGCAAAAGAAAAGCAAAGCTGGATGAATCACAATTCCAGACTTGAATTTATATTACAAAGCTGTAGTGATCAAAAAAGTATGGTACTGGCACAAAAATAGACACATATATCAATGGAACAAAATAGAAAACCCAGAAATGAACCCACAACTATATGGTCAATTAATCTCTGACAAAACAAGAAAGAATTCCAGTGGGAAAAAGACAGTCTCTTCAACAAATGGTGTTGGGAAAATTGGACAGTCACAAACAAAAGAATGAAACTGGACCATTTTCTTACACCACACACAAAAATAAATTCAAAATGGATGAAAGACCTAAATGTGTGATCTGAAACCATAAAAATCCTAGAAGAGACAGGCAGAAATTTCTCTGACATCAGCCATAGCAACTTTTTCCTAGGAAGATCTCCCGAGGCAAGGGAAACAAAAGTAAAAACAAACTATTGGGACTTCATCAAAATAAAAAGCTTCTACACAGCAAAGGAAATAATCAACAAAACTAAAAGGCAATGCAAGGAATGGGAGAAGTTATTTGCAAATAACATATCCAATAAAGGGTTAGTACCGAAAATATTTAAGTAACTTATACAACTCAAACCCAAAAAACAAATAATCCAATTAAAAATGGGCAGAAGACATGAAGAGATATTTCTCCAAAGAAGACATACAGATGGCCAACAGACACATGCAGAAGTGCTCAACATCACTCGTCATCAGAGAAATGCAAATCAAAACCACAATGAGCAAAGAGCTATCACCTCACACCTGTCAGAACGGCTAAAATCAAAAACACAAGAAACAACAGGTGTTGGCAAGGATGTGGAGAAAGGGGGACCCTCTCGCACTGTTGGTGGGAATGCTAACCAGTGCAGCCACTCTGGAAAACAGTATGGAGTTTCCTCAACAAGTTAAACACAGAACTACTCTATGACCCAGCAATCACACTACTGGGTATTTACCAAAAAAATACAAAAACACTAATTCAAAGGGATACATGTACCCCTATGTTTATAGCAGCATTATCTACAAGAACCAAATTATGGAAGCAGACCAAGTATTCATTGACTGATGAATGGATAAAGAAGAGGGATATATCTAGAGAGAGAGAGAGAGAGAGAGAGAGAGAGAGAATGGAATATTATTCAGCCGTAAAAAGGAATGAAATCTTGACATCTGCAATGGCATGGATGGAGCTAGAGAGTATTATGTTAAGCAAAGTCAGTCAGTCAGAGAAAAACAAATACCATATAATTTCACTCATATGTGGAATTTAAGTGAATATACTTTTTTCTTTACCACTGTCTTCATGATTTTTAAAGGCTCTAGTTGTATTCATCTAGCCTGAAGATAAATTGAATGTCTCTATTTTCTGTCTTGTTTATAAACAGCTGATAAAAATATAAGCAAACTAGAGTTGGAATAGGTTATCAAGGATCTTTTAAGAGTTGGAAATACTTCCAATTTTTTTTTCTAAATACCTGTTTTATAGGACTCTTTTTGTATTATATATTCTCTTTGGTTCCCTACAAGTATTTCTGGGACCAGAACTGTGAAGAAGAAGCCATTATTCAGAAACAGTGCAGAATAACACAATAACAGTATTTATTGAAGTTCACTGCACTTATCAAAATCAACACATTTGTCCAAACAAAGCTACTGCTCTTCTTCATGCTGATTCTGTGCAAATAAATCGTGTTTTTCTTTATCATTACTCTTCTCTCCTTTCTGGTTTTTTTCCCCCATTTGGGTCCTCATTCTCACAATTTTCTCCTTTTTTCCAGCTTTATCAAGGTATAATTGACATATAACATCATGTAAGATTAAGGAGAACAAAGTGTTGATTTGATACACTCATATACTGCAAAATGATTACAACCGTAGTGTTAGGTAACACCTGCATCACATCACATAATTACCATTTCTTTTTTGTGATAAATGGCTAGCAGTAAATTAACCATACTTAAAATATATCCCAATAAACCCAACAAAATGTATCCCTAACTCAATTTACCTTACTTAGCACCCAAAAATACCAATGACCACAAGAATACCACCTAATAGAAGGGGAAGTATAACAGAAGAAAAGTTAATTGGAGACAATGATCTTAATCCATTATGGTTAAAATATATTATTTTGATATATTTTATAATAACAAATTACCATGTAAATAAATTGCTAGGATTCTTCCTAGGACCCTTCCTAGGTCCTTGGAAGAAACTTGGTAAAAATCAGGGGTCCTATAATGTAAGCTTCACTAGCATTATGGCAAATCCACCTCAACCAGGTATTTAGATTTATATAGTTTTAATGGATTTGTATTATATAACCAAAGTATGAGTGCCCACCAACTTATTCTAAGGTCCCCATCCTTATAGAACTTGCAGTCTAAAGGTGAAAGCATAATAAAAAAAATATATATTATAATTATATGTAGAAATTAAATGCACTAAAGAAAAAATTAAATGGTAAAAAGACAAGTCAACTGTACAAAATATACAAGACCAAATTAACAAGTTTTTGCTGAATGAGTGGTAGCTCAAATAGACATGATACAATAAATACAGTGGTTAGGGAAGACTTTCCTCAGAATGTGAATTCTGAGAAGATCTCAGTGATGTGAATACCTAGAGTACTAAGGGAAAAGGCAGAAGGAATAGCAAATGCAGTCCCTAAAAAGGGATGGCGATTAATAGAGGAGCAGCAAGAAATCCAACTGGACCAAAGCAGAGAGCCTAAGGGTGAGGTGACGAGTAATAAGAGGTGGGCAAGTGCCAGTAAGACGCCATGGATAAATGTGAGGAAAACTATTAGAGGAATTTGAACAGGGGATAATACATTCTGACCTGTGTTTTTCAAAAGGTAATTCAGACTGTTGAGTGTATAATCAACTTCAGTAAACAAAAATGGAAAAGAGGTTGCCTGCAATATTGCAGGTATAAGGAGTTGGTGGCATAGATAAAGTAGTGGTGAAAATGGTGAGAAAAGACAAGAATTGATCTAAATTATTAAGCATTAGCTCAAAGAACTTGATGACATTAACTGTGTGTTATTAACTGAACACTTGTGTCCCTCCAGAATTTGTATGTTGAAATCTAATCTCCAGTGTAATGGTAGTTGGAGGTGGAGTCTTTGGGAGGTAATTAGATCATAAGGATAGAGCCCTCTTGATGGGATTAGTGACCTCAGAAGAAGCCAGAGGGCTACCTCATTCTTTTTTCTCCATATGAGGGTATAGCAAGAAGATGATCATCTACAAACCAGGAAGAGGAGTCCCACCAGACATCAAATCTGCCATTGCTTCGATCTTGGACTTTCCAGCCTCAAGAACTGTGAGAAATAAATATTTGTCATTGTGGGGCGCCTGGGTGGCTCAGTTGGTTAGGCGACTGCCTTCGGCTCAGGTCATGATCCTGGAGTCCCTGGATCGAGTCCCGCATCGGACTCCCTGCTCGGCGGGGAGTCTGCTTCTCCCTCTGACCCTCCCCCCTCTCATGTGCTCTCTCTCTCAAATAAATAAATAAAATCTTTAAAAAAAAAAAAAATTTGTCATTTAAGCTACCTAGTCTATGTTACTCTATTACAGCATCTCAAGATAAGATGTATGGGTAATAAGGGAAAGAGAGGAATACAGGATAACCAATAACCCCAAGGTATTTATTTGGAGTAACTGTGTGGTAATGGCATTTATGAAAATAGGGAGTACAATAAGTGGATGAAGAATTGGAAGACAGGGGCGCCTAGGTGGCTTAGTGGGTTGAGTTTGAACTCTTGGTTTCAACTCAGGTCATGATCTTAGAGTCATGAGCTCGAGCCCCACATCAGGCTCCATGCTCAGTGAGGAGACTGCTTGAGGTTTTATCTCTCTCTCTCCTTCTGCCCCTCTCCCTGCTCGCACTTGCCCTCTGTCTCTCTCTCAAATAAATCCTTAAAAAAAAAAATTAGAAGACAGTAGTGTTAAGTCAAGAATCAAGATGCCTATTAAACATTCAAGATGACATGTTGAGTAAGCAGTGGAAATAGGAGGCTGGAGTTCAGGGAAGAATGAATGCTTCCAATGTTTAGCTGTCTTTAACATGGAGATACTATCTCAATTCTCCTTTGCTCCTTTTTCCTAAACTTCTGCCCAGGTAAGGGTATGTGGGTGGAGGCCTTTTATAATTAATTCCTAGGTAGGTTACCACTTTATGAGGTTGGAACTGTGCCTCCTCTATTTGAAGAAACTCCTCAAATTTCTAATAAACATCTCTTGTTCTACCTCTCCAATTCCCAGTTGCCTTCTCCTTTATAATCTCTTAGTTCTTTGGAAAAGGGAGTGGGGAGGAAGTAATTATTGGTTAGATGTCTGTGTTTTGAATACCATCTTACTCAGAATTTATACTAAACTTGAAGATATAGTTACAGGGATTTAATTACAAGGGAAAAATGAGACATCACAAATAACATGAAGGCTATTTTGTTGACTTTCCTATGTTTCTAAATGTTAACTGAAATGGCAGTTTTTCAAAATAAGATTAAGTGTGTGGCTATCACTGCCAGACAGCAAAATATCTTATAATGCTAAGATATTAAAATAAGTTGAGACTACTAAAAAAAATGCAAGAAAACAAAAAACCCAGGTACAGTTCCTTTTATGTGGCATATTTTAGCATCCTCCAAAATCACTCTGCAAATCAGAGGAGAAAGACAATTTTATTCAACAAATAGTGTTCATATATGAGGCTATCAAGCTGAGGAAAATAGTTTGAGCTCTACAAAAACATATACAATCAATTGTTCAATTAAAATGCTAATTGCAAAGAAATTAGATTATATCAAGTGAATACTGATTTCATACTGGGAAGGACTTACTAATCAATAAAGCAAAAATAGAAATATCAGGAAAGGGTTAGATTTTGATTACACAAAAATAAAAATCATTTTATGTATCAACAATATAATATCTCTGACAAAATTTAAAGTGAAGTTAAAAACTGAGAAAGATTAACAGACTCTGTAACAGACAAGAAGTTAATTGTTTTGTTTTCCATGCCCAGTGTGGAGCCCAATGTGGGGCTTGAACTCACAACCCTAAGATCAAGACCAGAGCTGAGATCAAGAGTGGGGTCTCAACCAACTGAGCTACGCAGGCTCCCCAAGAAGTTAGTATTTTTAACACAGAACTGATATTAAGAGTCAATGGGTTAACACAAGTATAGTTTTTTAATGGGAAAAATGTAAAAAAGTTCATAGAAAACAAAGTTCTAATTATAATAGGAAGGGACTACTGTGCCTTTTGTTACTAGTCAGAGGAAAAAATGGACCTAAGAGAAGTTACTCTTTTTGCATTTAAAATTGGTAAATTATTTCATGTGCTCATTTCTTATGTGAATATTTTTGGAGTGTCTGTTATGTGCTGGACACTGCTAAGTATGGAAATATTTAAAAATAAAGTTTTCATGTCCTTTGTAGTTGCAATAAAATGCTAACTCTCCTAGACTCCTAATGGGAGTTTAAATTAATACAACATTTCTGGAAGACAATATGGAAATATCTTCAATATTCATATGATTTAATTCAATACTTATGTTTGTGGGAAAAAAACTATTAGAATATTGTGCATGTATGTGCACACATCTGTGTTGTTCTCAGTTTCACGTATAATATCTAATGAATTGGTAATGATTAAGAATAGAGAATTGGTTAAATTAATTATGATCAAACAACTGAAGTTATATAGCCATGAATGTCTGTTGAATAAATAAATGAACTGTGATATAGTGATTTCCATTATGTTTTAATAAATAATTATTCAAGTAACATAATTGCAAGCATTCTAATGTTTTTAATGTAATAAAATGTGGTAGTTACATGAATTACACATGTGATAAAATGATATAGAACTAGAAACATATTTACCAATGTCTAATTCCTGGCCTAATACTATGCTAGATTTAGCATAAAATGTCATGGAACCATTGGGAGAAACTGGGAGAAGGAACATAGAAGCTATCTGTGCTATCCTCACAATCTCCTGTCAATTTATAATCATTTTAAAATAAAAAATTAAAACAATATAGCAAAATATAAGAAATCAAAGACCTTTTTTATTAAAAACTGTAGCTTTGATTTTCAGCCCCCTCTTCTACTCATCCCCCATTCCCAAAGGTAACCACTGTTATGATTTTGGTGTCCACCTTTCCAGGTCTCTTAAAGTAATTTAAAATAAATTGAGATAGGTCAGATCACAAAAGGGATCTAGTTATTGCCATAGACTGAATATGATGTCCCTTAAAGGGGCACCTGGGTGGCTCAGTTGGTTAAGCAGCTGCCTTCGGCTCAGGTCATGATCCCAGAGTCCCCAGGATCGAGCCCCGCCTTAGGCTCCCTGCTCAGAGGGGAGCCTGCCTCTCCCTCTCCCTCTGCCTGCCCTTCTGCCTACCTGTTCTCTCTCTCTCTCTCTCTCTCTGTCAAATAAATAAAATTAAAAAAAAAAAATGATGTCCCTTAAAATTCTCAAGTTGAAACCTATTTTTCTGTAATTAGCATTTACAAGTTGCTTTCTATTTTTTTTTTAAAGATTTTATTTATTTATTTGAGAGAGAGAGAGCACAAGCAGGGGGGAGTGGCAGGCAGAAGGAGAGGAAGAAGCAGACTCCCTGATGAGCAGAGAGCCTGATATAGGACTCTATCCTAGGACCCAGAGATCATGACCTGGGCCGAAGTCAGCCGCTTAACTGACTGAGCCACCCGGGTGCCCTAAGTTGCTTTCTTTTTTAACTCAAAAGTTAAGTTAAAGAAATGGCAACATTAATGCCTGTAGGTCTAGTTTGTTCCTATTAAGTGCTCTGTAGGGGGGTGCCTGGGTGGCTCAGTCAGTTAAGTGTTTGCCTTCGATTCAGGTCATGATCCCAGGGTCCTGGGATCCAGCCCTGCATAGGGCTCCCTACTCAGTGGGTAGCCTGCTTCTCCCTCTCCCTCTGCCTGCCACTATCCCGGCTTGTGCTTGCGTGCATTCCCTCCCTCCCCCCCGCTCTGTCAAATAAATAAATAAAAATCTTTATAAGTGCTCTGTAGAATTCCAAGGCAGGAGTATCTGTATCATTTAGCCATTTTCTAAAAAAGGCCTTTTAGGTCATATCCAGTATTCTGGTATTGTAATTAATGTGGCAATTAAAAAATGTCTCTATATAGTTTCTCTTTTTCCTCCCCGGCTTTGTTTGTCAAGGATATATATTTAGAAGGGAAATTACTTACTTGAGGTCAATGCAATTTTTGTTTCAAATAATACTGGCAAATTGCCTTCTAAAATGCCTGATTCAGGGTGCCTGGGTGGCTCAGTCGTTAAGCGTCTGCCTTCAGCTCAGGTCATGATCCCAGGGTCCTGGGATCGAGTCCCACATCGGGCTCCCTGCTCAGCGGGAAGCCTGCTTCTCCCCCTCCCACTCCCCCTGCTTGTGTTCCTGCTCTCGCTATCTCTCTCTCTGTCAAATAAATAAATAAAATCTTTAAAAAATAATAATAATAATAATAAAATAAAATAAAATGCCTGATTCAATTTACATTCCCTCTTTATAGAGTGTGAGAAGCCTTTTTCCCACAGGTCTACATACAATTGTTTCTATTAACAGTTTATATTTTTCTAAGATTAAGGGCATTCCTGTTTTAATCTGCATTTTCCTAATAATCTTCTGTTGTTTGCTTCCTTAATCTTAAAATGTATTTAGATTTTAGTTTTAAATGGTATGAGGTATGAATTAATTTTATACTATTATATTTTTACATTATAATAATAACCTTCTTGACATTTATTGAACTGTTTTTTCCCATTAATTTTGGTGTGTGTGTATGTGTATCTCCTACTTGAGCTCAGTGAAAAAATTATGAAAATATGAATAAAATTATGAATACCAAAAATGTATATGAAATATATACACATGCATGTATACATATACTTATATCTGGACTTTTTATTGTTACTTATTCACTCATAAACTAAGATTCTACACTATTAATTTCCACAGCTTTATGATCCATTGCTACCTGACAGAAGAAACCACTCTTCTTTGTTCTTTTTAAATTTTTTTCATTGCTAGTCTTATGCTTCGATATGTATTTTTTAAACCTTTGTTGACTCTTGTAACAATCACAACTGAAACTACAACATAGATGAATTTAGGGAGAATCAGCATCTTGATCTTTACAATGTTGAGCTTTCCCTTTTGTAAACATAGTAAAGATTTCCATTTATTCAGGTCTTTTCTTGTGCCCTTTACTAACATTTGAAAACTTCCTCCATAATGGTATACTAAAACTGCTGGGATTTGTAGGTTATCCGTTTGCTGAATTTGGAGAGTTTCTATTACTAGTGTGAAAGAAATTAATAATATTCTCCTTATTTATTGTTGCATTTTCTAATTTGCTTGTTGCTATTCATGAGAAAATTTACTGATCTTTGTCTTTGATCTTGTATCTGGCTACTTTGCTTGACCAACTAATTTAGTCTCGTTAAAAATCAGTTTCTCTCTATAAATCTGTCACTAATAACATTTAATATATCTTCCATTTTATAGTCCCAAAAAAGGAAATATGAGGAGGTTATACCATGCTAACTTTACATAATCAACAAGAGGAAATTCAGGCCCCGAATGTTAAGTTTTTTTGAGGGCTGGAACATTTTATCCCTGGTACTTGGGATAAAATCATTACAGAGTAGGAAATCAAAAAACATTAGCTTGCCAAATGAAATCCCACACACACAGATATGTTCTGGCTATTAACAGGATTAGATGGGAATAAAATGAGGGATTTGAAATTAATACACGTAGAACAGTCTTGAAGCATAAGGTAAATGTGGGCTACTCTTCATCTTATTGTGTGAGAGGCATTATTGTGCCATGCTTGAGGGACAAATTGCCTAGGTTAAGTTCTGGCTCCACCACTTACAGCTGAGGGTTTTTGGAAGTTCACTTAACTTTTCCAAATTTCAGTTCCTTCATATATAACCAGGGGCACAAATAATGGGACACATGTCTAAGGCATATAGTATTATATGAGTTAACAGGTAAAGAATTTAAAATAGCATCTGTCATATTAAAAATATTAATGATTGTTAGTTGGCAATCTTTGCAGCATTTAGAGCAGGGCCTTAGACATAGTAGAAACTTAAAAATGTTTAACTGAAATTCAACTGGGGTGGGACAACTAACACCCGGTTTAGTTTCAAGGGAACCAGTAATATTCCCATATTGCCTATCTTATTGCAGATAAATGCATTTTTCCATAATAAGAGCTGCTACTATAACACTGATTATAAACTCATTCTAACAACTCCTTGTCCATAGCTTCTCACACAATGCAATACAGAAATGTGTGTGTATCACATCGCCTCAAGCCACATCCCCACCCTGATCCCAATATAATCAATTTACAAATACCTTTTGCTCTACCTCCAAAATATACGCAGAAGATGTCTAATTCACTCAAGGCTGCTATCCCTCTCCTCTCACCTGGTCAATGAAGTGGTCTCCTTTCTCATTTCCCCATTCAATCCATTTCCACACAGTGGGGCGAATGGTCTCTGAAAAATAAAAAGTAGCTCAAATCACTCTCTTAAAATTCTTCAATTTAGAATCTCAGATTCTAAATAAAAACAAGACTCTTCACCATATTCTAAGACTCTTCATGCTGGAATCCCGTCCACTCTCAAATCTCAAATCATTTATGGACAGAGGAAAGAACAAACGCAAAAGCTCTGAAGCAGAACACTTGCTTAACCTCACTCACTTTCCAGTCAACATCTGCTTCCCTGCATCTTTAAATGGGGGAAACCCTTATCTCCTAAGACCCCAGCTTAAAAAAAAAAATCCTCAGAGATATCCTTCATTGAGCACTCTACTGAAACCAATTTGCCAATATCTACCCCAATCCATCTCTGTCACTTATCCCACTTTGTTTTAAACATAACACTCACTACCTGAAATTACCACATTTCTTATCTGTCTCCACCCCACCAAATCCTACAATCCAAAATTCGAATCACATTAAAAATTATAGCAAGGACCTTGTTTATCTTGTTCACCACTATACCTCCAGCATCTTGAAAACTACCTGCCACATAGTTTATACCCAGTAAATATTTGCTGAATGAATATACAAACACGGTTTTAATATTAAGTAAGAAACTGCTACCTCACTCCCCTCCTTCAACATATGTAATTTCAATAACTTCAGTATCTAGGACTTAATGGTTTTTGTTAGTTTTTACTTTATAACAGATTTCTCAGAACACAGGAAGATACTTTCTCACTATATATTTATAGGCTCTGTCTTATAGAGCTTCATTTGTAGTGATGAAATCTGATTTAAGGTTCTAGAAGTGCTACTGTTTTGTTTTGTTTTTAAGACTTTATTTATTTGAGGGAGACAGAAAGTGTGAGCGTGGGCAGGGGCAGAGGGAGAGGGGGAGAGAGAATCTCAAGCAGACTCCCTGCTGAGCGCAGAGCCAGATGTGGGGCTCAATCCCAGGACCCTGAGATCATAACCTGAGCCGAAATCAGGAGTTGGCCGCTTAATGAACTGAGCCACCCAGGCGCCCCTAGAAGTGCTATTGTTATAACTAAGCTACCTCCAAAAATTTCTAAACTCACTTCCCATAAAAAGTCTTTCCATACCTGTATTGCCCAAAGATTTAAATATGGTTATTCTGAATTTATTTTCTCACCTGACTCAAGAAAATACTTCTATATAAATAAAAAGAGATATATTTTAAATACCATCTTCAATTGTCTATCTTCATCTTACTATATAATTACAAAATTATCAAAGTCACATTCTAAATAGAAAAAAAAAATTCACAGGATAAATGAATGAGGAAGTGATTAAGCTAAAATTGCCTCTGTGAAAGTTAAGCTGAGCAAATGTGATTCAAGAAGTGCTTCACTCGTTGATTGTTCTGCAAAGGAAGGGAGAGTTAAAAAATACTTAAAGTCAAGGTCATAAGGGGTAAATCATTCTGAGAATATTAATGAGCATTTATGCTATGAGACCTACATTAACAAAAGAAGGGCTGATCAGGTAATTAATCCTTGCATCTATTTATTTGTTTTTGCTTATTTGTTTCCTTCACCTAGTTTCCACTCTTGTTTATGCACACATCCACTTAGGTAACAAAACTTATTGTAGGTCTGCCATAAGGTAGGCCTCTACATCCAACCCAAAATCTGGTTTGGGTTGGATGTGGAGGATAGAGTGGTATATAAAATCAAACAGTTTCCCTATATCTGTGAATCTTGGAGTTCAACCCACAAACTCCATAATTTCTGATTCCTGCCTCTCCCTTTTGTTTACTGACAGGTAAAATTTCAAAGCGTAAATGACCTTATTTTAAATAGTACAATATCTATAATCACCATTAAAAGAAACTATGCATGATCTGGAAGAACAGGAAAACAATTTTTCAGTTACCAAACTGTGTATGTTTCCCCCTTCACTACTCATCTCTGCTTCATGAGGTTCTGATAAAGCCCTTTGAAACTATAAAATCCCTAGCCTCTCAAATACTAATATTATACCTACTTAAATTTTTGTGCAAATCATCCAACATTCTAAGGTAGGTCCTTTAGAAGTCATTGATGGACTATATTACATCACTATGTGATATGTACTCTTCCTTCTCTACATACTTTTTCATTCAACTTCTCAGTCATCCTTTTCTTGGGTATGACCACTACAGTTGAGTTGCTCTGCCTAGCTGCAACTTGAAAGTCACCTATGGCTTCCAGAATTCATACATGACTTTCAGAGCACACATTTTTTTTTTCCTCCAATGGAAAGAGAAATCATGATCAAAGGTGGAAAAATCTATGAACACTTTATTCTGGAGTTTATTCTTATATCCATGTCCCTTATTTGTTAACTTTTCCTTTCTGTTTTCTATACTAATAAGCATCCCAGACAACACTTAATTTATTATAATATCCAGAAGCTAAAATAGACTTTCCTGCATGTAAATGATGCATTAAGCCAGATTTTTATATTTTAAAAGTCAATAATTTTATTAAGTGTAGATTTTCAAAATCCTTAGAGAAAATTATATATATATATATATATATATATATATACACTCTCTCTCTCAAATAAATAAAATAAAATCTTAAAAAAAATACAAAGAGAAAAAATATTCCAATTAATTTTAATTGGTATATTAAAATTGGTAATATAAATACACATTTTTTTTTAAGACAACTCTGTCCTGGAAAGCAATATCTGATTAACTAAAGCTACTTGAATTTTTAACAATTTATATAGATAATTTAAAAGACATAAAGAACAAGAGAATGGGCCACCATACACTCATCAGCCAGCATCAGTTTTGGTCAAGTTTGGGCTAATCTTGCCATGTCTGTACTGGCACTGAACTCCCCCCTCCCAAGATTATTTTGAAACAAATCTCAGATATATTATCTCATCAGTAAATATTCAGCATGTGTCACTAAGATATAGGACATAACCATAATACTATTATACATAAATCATTAAATATAATTACACTTAAAATCACTAAAAAATAATTCCTTAGTATCATCAAATACACAGTCCACAATTTTTTCTTGCTTAAGCTTAATTGGGATCCAAAATAAGATTCACACATTAGAACTACTAAATATCTCTTAATCTTTTTTTAATCTATGTCTCCATCTTATTTTTCCTTACATTTTCACCCCTGTGGCTGAAGAATTCATGTCATTTGTCTTGTGGGGTTTCCCACAATGTATGCTTTAGTCATTATACTCTTGAAAACTGTTTAACATGACCCTCTTTCATCTGATTCTCCAGTAATGCGAAAGCTCTGGAGACTAAATGATAGTCCAATCTATTCAAGGATTTTTTTTCCATCATTCAATAAGTAACCAAAAAAAAAAAAAAAAAACTGCAAACAAATCAAATATCCATCATGGGGAACTAATTGAATAAAGTATGTATATCCACAACATGCAGTATTGTGTAGCTGAAAAAAGAAATGAGGAATTCCTCTAAATAGCACTATGTGGTGATCTCTCTACATATATTGTTAAATAAAAATACAAAATACAAATGCATGCAATGTGCTACAATTTATCTCAGAAACTAAGAATAACAATGTATGTGACTAACTGCTAATATGAAAAAGTGCAAATGGATAAGCCATAATTTTTTTTTAAGTATTTACATATAATGAGAGAAAGAGAATGGGGTAGAAGGAATGTGAAGACAGGAACTACATTTCTTTGAATAAACACTGTTTTACATATTTTATATAAGAACAATGTAAATATTCCACTTAATTATAAAATGAAATGATATGTAAAGAAACAATTCCTAAAAACTGAGAATAATATGAAACAAGTGAACCTGTATAAATAGTTGGTGGCACAAAGTACAAAGAGAGGGCGCCTGGGTGGCTCAGTTGGTTAAGCAACTGCCTTCGGCTCAGGTCATGATCCTGGAGTCCCTGGATGGAGTCCCTCATCGGGCTCCCTGCTTGGCAGGGAGTCTGCTTCGCCCTCTGACCCTCCCCCCTCTCATGTGCTCTCTCTTTCTGATTCTCTCTCTCTCAAATAAATAAAATAAAATCTTAAAAAAAAAAGTACAAAGAGAAAAAATATTCCAATTAATTTTAAGACATGGCAATTTGAGTGCATATCCTTAGTGGGGTATACCCTTTGGTAGGAACTGAAAGAACTGGAAAAATAAAATATTTTTAGTAATTCTATATTTGGTGGTAACATTGGTAATGTACTCTGAGAATGCTGTTGGTGTAGGGTGGGATCAAGCAAATGAGAATTTATGTTGGTAACATTAAAGACAGTCTTTTGTCTTAGAAGAAATTAGATACAATTTTTTTTTAGATACAATTTTTAGATGAGTAAATCCTATTGTCCTAAATCAGAAATCAGAATTAGAAATAAAAGTTTAAATTCATGTTTTATTTTATAAATATATTTTATACATACATTAGAGAGAGAGAGAGACACTGTATATATAATACATTACATATACACACACACACACCATATAGGTGTGTGTTTATGGAAAATGCCTAGAAACATGGCCCCTCAGTAGCAATAAATACATACTAGTATCCAGATTTTCATCAGTAAGTGCAAATTCTCACTAAAAGAAACCACATTTCTTAGGAGAAGTGGCAGATTCTTGATCTGATAAAGATATATATAAAATCAGTCTTTCATATCTTGTCATACAAGGAAATAAGGAAGCAATCAAAGACAACTAGAGTCTGCCAAAGGACCTCCTGGGCCAGATAGAACCATTTGGGGAACAACAAGATAATAAATGCAATGAGTTAAAACACATCAAATATATTTCATTACCTTAGTTCATGATTATATTAAAATAAACAAACTTAGTGGTCAAATTCAAAAGATGAAGGGAAACCAAATTATTATTGTGAAAACTAGAAAATGAAAGACAGGAAAAAAAAACAACAACACTTGTTTTCCGTCTGGAAAGTATACCTAAGAAGGGGCGCCTGGGTTGCTGTCAGTTAAGCGGCTGCCTTTGGCTCAGGTCATGATCTCAGGTCCTGGGATGGAGCCCAGGGTTGGGCTCTCTGCTCAGCAGGAAGTCTGCTTCCCCCCTCTCTTTCTGTCTCCCCCCACCACCCTGCCCAGCTCATGCTTGCTATCTCTCTAATGAATAAAATCTTAAAAAAAAAAAAAAAGAAAGAAAAAATAATTACCTAAGGATCATCAGAATTTGATGAGGGCAAGTTTTTGTTTATAAAAGTAGTCCAACTAATAAATGAAGAAGGAATGATATAATTAGAATAACATGATTTTGGGGGCACCTGGGTGGCTCAGTTGGTTAAGCATCTGCCTTTGGCTCAGGTCATGATCTCAGGGTCCTGGGATTGAGCCTGGCATCGGGCTCCTTGCTCAGCAGGGAGCCCGCTTCTCCCTCTGCCTGCCGCTCCCCCTGCTTGTGCTCTGTCAAATAAATAAACAAAATCTTAAAAAAACAAAAACAAAACAAAAAAAACCCACAGGATTTTGCAGTGCCTGACAAATTAACGGATCAAAGCAATGATCATCTGCAGCGGCTAACATCACCAAGAGAACAATCTGGCATTATGTGCCCCGATGGAAGTTCACAAGGCCATCTAGGAAGTAGTCTTACAGAAAAGAAAGAAAAAGAAAGAAAGAAAGAGAGAGAAAAGAAAGAAAGAGATAGAAAGAAAAAGAAAGAGAGAAAGAAAGAGAAAGAAAACCTTAACCATTTGAAAACTTCTAATGGCAATATTCAAAGCAGCTCAAACTTTATTAACATCTATAGGGCCTCACATACAAGTATATGAAGGATATGACAATACCCGGCAACTTGTTGGACCTCAAGGAAAACTGAGTAAGTGAATAATTGTATTTAAGATATTCACTTGGATTTGGAAAGCTGTTGAAAATGCTCGCTCAAAACTCTCAGTAAAAAATATTAATAAAAAATATGCTTTCTAATGAATACTGAACACGTGATAATTAAGAAGAGAAAGAGAAAGCCAGTATGATTTAAGCATATAGCTTTTCAAGACAAGACATGTCTCTTATATAAAAGGAATAGTAAGCTGTTACAATGACTGTGACTCACTATTAAATTCACCTTTGCAAGCTTCTCTCAAAAATAATCTAAATGAAAGGTACTTCCAAAGGGAATTTTTACAGGTTAAGGTCTGAAAGTCAGCATGGGCCACATAACTCCATGCAGGAGAAAATGAATGTGCTGGGGAGGTGACAAGCTCTTTGTTCACAGGGAAAGAAAAAAAACTGTGTCATCCATATCCTTGTAAAAGCCATCCTGCTGGGCAGTTGCTTGCAATGATAATCCTCTTTGTCCACCCTCTTGGACTCATATGGCTCTGATGCACATAATACCAATTCCTATGCAGTCGGTCGCAGTGACTTTTTGTGATGTTACAAACTATGCCTTAGGCAATTCCTAAAAGGTTATCCAAAGTATACAGTCACACATACACTTCTGTGTGCACACATGCACACTCCCTCCCTCTCATTTTATATGTAAGAAGTCATTGTCTAAACCAGCTTTGATGAGTTTGAAGCCAAAGCAAAAATAGGATTCTACTTGTACAAAAGAGGCATATTTAAGAAAGGAAAGACTGTGTTAAGTAGAACAATATACTGATTTTAAGTAAAATTTTTTAAAGTATTATTAACCTAATGTTTAATTGCATATTATCTAATCATGTGTATGATATAATTGCCTTACCATTAACTAAATAGTTTATGTGTTAAGGAACACAAAACATGCCAACAACTAAATTTGCATCGTAGGGAAAATCATTTAGCCTCTCTAAGACTCCATTTCTTTATCTAGGGAATCCAAGAAAGTTGAAAGAAATCCTTTCCAAGATACTTTCAATTCTAGAAGGTTCTGAGTACATGATAACCTTTTAACATGCTATTTCCAACATCACAGGCAATGCTCATCTGTGCAATGTGTCTAATTTTGGCTTTATTCATGTGTACATCTAAGATCATGATTACAAACATGTTTTTAATACACCTTTCTGCACAAAGGCCATACAGACTACTACTTGTAGCTTAAAAAGAAAAAGGAATCAGAAAACACAGATCCTGCCCTGAAAGGTTCATAGGAGGGTGGTTACACAGGTAAAAGTAGCTAATTTTCAATGCTCTGATGCAGTATGGCTACCACACCGGAAAAGACAAAATACTCTCTCACAACCAGGGAGACATTCATGTGGATGGTGACGTTTGAACTGAATCTTTAAAGATGGAACAGTCTGGTAGTCTCCTATATGTCTGCAAATAAGTGTCATAGTTCCCTGAGAGTGAGTACTGTTTTTTATTAGTTTTAATTTTCCAATGTTGTTACTTATAGGAAGCTAAGATAGGTTTTGTAGTTTTTTGTTTTTTGTTTTTTTGCATTCAATTGAGAACAGAGAAATTCTAAATCATAGACTAATACCTGAAAGAATTAAAAATAGCAGAACAATCTCCAGATGCTAAGAATAAAATATTTTAAACCCTCAAAAGATGTTATTACAGCTTGAAAAAATTCTCAAAATTCAAGAATCTTTCAACTCAAGCTGAAAATATCATTGGTAGCCAGTTCTGGTAATAAATTATCTTGATAATCAGTATATTTTTTGGTTATTAATTAAGACCTAATTTCTTTAACAGTGATGAAGTCCATTTCTTATCTGATTCCCTATGGATATAGAGAAAAAAAAACAAACACAAAACTGGCACACTATGGATGACAATCCTTTATACAAACAGAGTAACAATAAATTTAAAATGAATATAGTAATGGGTATGGATATACCAGAAATATATAAAATCTGTTTTTTCTATAATATATCTTAATTTCTAAATTGAGCTCCTACTATCCTGATATATTAGATAGAAACTGAAATTGTTACTTTTGTAGTTAAAAACCATTAAATGTTTCAAACTAATAAAAACTTAATCATATTCATATAGTTCTCTCACTCACCTTTACTCTTCTTCCTTCCAAAGTTCTTACCAAACAAACAAAAATTAAAACAGAAAGCCTGTCTCAGCTCAAAAGCCAGAGAGAATAGTTGCTTTAACGAGTATTCCAAAACACTTAAAGAGCAGGGGTCCCCCAACTTACAATAAATACTTTGCAAATTTTGGAAGTGTTTGAGTCATTTTTCCCAATTACTACCACCAGATGATACTTGGTTATTCACAGTGTGAGGTAAGATTGAAAGTTTATTATTCCACAGGGCCTGATGAGATTATATGGCACAGGAGACCATAACTGAGCAGGAGCAACTGAAGCCAGATTCCGCCACCCCCTCCCCCCGCCCCCCACAAGGAGGTTTTTACCAGACAAAGCAAGCATGACGGCAAGCCAGAAGCCAGGGGAAAGGGCAGACCATGCTGCGCCATCGGACCCACCTGTGCAGCCCACTGGGCAGGTGTCCCTGCTCTTCCTCTGTTGTAAGGTTCTTACTGCATTTAAAATGGACAATTTAGGGCGCCTGGGTGGCTCAGTTGGTTGCGCGACTGCCTTCGGCTCAGGTCATGATCCTGGAGTCCCGGGATCGAGTCCCGCATCGGGCTCCCTGCTCAGCGGGGGGTCTGCTTCTCCCTCTGACCCTCCCCCCTCTTGTGCTCTCTGTCTCTCATTCTCTGTCTCAAATAAATAAATAAAATCTTTAAAAAACAAACAAACAAACTTAATCCAGGGTTCTATGTAAATATTAATTGACCTCAAAGTTGCCCCCCTGTTGCAGGGACTGTGGGTGGGCTTGCTTGCTCCTCTCCCGCCCCCCCACCCCGCCCACACCAGCCCTTGCAGGGGCTCAGGACTTACAAGGATCGCCAAAGAATGAAGGACTGCAGCATTTTCTGGCCTGCTGCCTTGAGCAGCATTAAAGCACGCTTACCATCACAGAGATAAATAATGTGGCACCTACAAAACATTTTCCCCAAAATCTTTTTTCTTTTTTCTTTTTTTTTTAGCTTATTATAAAGTTAACACAGAGGGGGGAAATTGACACAGGAAGCTGAGAGATTTCCCAGCGGCCCACGGCATATTTGGGCATTTCATTAAAAGTAAAACGTCTTGGGGCGCCTGGGTGGCTCAGTCGGTTAAGCGGCTGCCTTCGGCTCAGGTCATGATCCTGGAGTCCCTGGATCGAGTCCCGCATCGGGCTCCCTGCTCAGCGGGGAATCTGCTTCTCCTTCTGACCCTCTCCCCTCTCATGTGCTCTCTCTCATTCTCTCTCTCAAATAAACAAATAAAATCTTTAAAAATAAAAAATAAAAAATAAAATGGACAATTTACTTTCAATTCTGCCTTAGTCCTTCTTAGTGAAAACAAAAAAAAAAATATCCTCTTTTAAACCATGGGCTTCAAAATACTAAATGACCCTCCCAAGGAGTGACTGTAACTCTCTAAGTATCACATACGCAACAAACCCCTGGAAGAATCAAAGTCGGTAATACCTACAATTTCACAGAGCCTTTGTGAGAGAGTTGATGATTAAATTAATAGAAGGGCTCATTATTTCTTTTATTGACAGAGCTGATAAGGGTCACATCCATTATGCAGGTACAGAAGAGAAAGGGGAAAAAATAAAGTTCCATTAGGCTCAGAATTTAGTTCATGGTTGTAATTTTGGCCATATGTTGATTCAATATCAAAACTAACTGAAGGGCGTCTGGGTGGCTCAGTCGGTTAAGCATCTGCCTTCGGCTCAGGTCATGATCCCAGGGTCCTGGGATCGAGCCCCGCATTGGGCTCCCTGCTCCGTGGGAAGCCTGCTTCCCCCTCTCCTACTCCCCCTGCTTGTGTTCCCTCTCTCGCTGTCTGTCAAATACATAAATAAAATCTTAAAAAAAAAAATAAAAAAAACTGAATGTTTAAACCATTTATTTCTGTTTTTCATATATGTTTTCAAATATATATTTTTAAGCACAAGACAAAGAAAAGTTTCCAAATCACTGCAAATTTATGTCCTAACATGTTGGATTATTTCTTAGGATATATGAGACTTGCTCAAGTTTATCATAGTATATATACACCTTGGAATAGACTGGCAGTAAAAACTTCATAAAAGGGAAGCATTTTAATATTTAATAATACTATTAAATGGGACCTAAGATAGACCTGTTTCTCAATGCATTCTCTTTAGAAAATCTAAAAGTAGTAAGCTTCATAAGATGCATACATCCATGCCCATGCTATTTCTTTGATGATTTAACCAACTACAACAGTGGTTCTCTAACTTCGCATGCTTCAGAATCACACAGAAGGCTTGTAAAAACACGGATTCCTGCGCCTCACTTCAGATTAAGTAGGTCTGTGGTACACTTGATAATTTGCATTTTCAACAAATCCCTGGTAACACTAGTGCTAATGATCCAGGGACCACACCTTTGAGATGCACTGGATTGGCAGACAGCAACTATGTTGGTTTAAATCTCTATACAGAAATAATTAAATGTAGAGAATCTTTTTAAAAAAAAAAGATTTTATTTATTTATTTGAGAGAGAGAGAGAAAACAAGCAGGGGGAGAGAGAGAAGCAGACTCTCCGCTGAGCAGGGAGCTCGCCAGGACCCTAGGATCATGACCTGAGCCGAAGGCAGATGCTTGAACGACTGAGCCACCCAGGTGCTCAATGTAGAGAAACTTGATAATCATTGGCATAGGATGAAATAAAGAATCTTATCTGAACAAAATGTAGCCTCAGAGGGAGCTAAGGTTAACAAAAACTTTCAAAAATAAATAGGTATGATCGAACTGATGTAGGAGGTGTAGGAAATAGAACTGATGTGTTGTTATCAGTACGGGGATGCAGCATCAGCTGTGTAGGGCAGTTAACAGAAATACAGTAAGTGTAGTATAGTGCACTGTGTCAAGCCACACATAGTTGGAGGTTTACCACATATAATTTGCTGGTGTAAAATGAATAAATCTCATTATGATGAGCAAACACTCTACAGAAGACACTTTGCAAATGTTGAATTCAATGCATATTCCAGTTTTCATATAGGTTACATGAGATCATAAAAATTATGTACAGTAGCTGACTTATTAAGTGTATATTATGCAATGCAAAAATGCTACCTATTACCTTGGTAATAACAAGTAGGTAAATGGTGAGAACATCATTTTGTCAGCCTCATCAATACTTCATTCCTCAGAAGGGAAAATGCCCCATGCCTAGAAAAATAATCCCCACAAGTAGAATTTCTGCTGTTCAACACAATCTAATTAAATTGGCTCAGATTACATCCTTTTTGTTTGTTTGTTTTTCCTCTTGGCAATGGACAAGAAAGCCAGGCTTTGTCATTGGGAATTAGTTGCCCATTTCCTTGTGGATGGGTTTTCTCCCTTCTTGCTTATATTGGGGCTGGTGCAATTGATAAACAAGTTTCTTTTCCCTGTCAGAGTTTTGGACCAAGTGAGACAAAGATCCAGGCAGGCAGAGATCAAAATGACAGTTTTCACTTTAAAAAAAGCTATCAGAGATCTTTGCAGTAACAATGGATTTCCTATTACCGAAAAGAAACATCTTCCCAGCCACAAGTAGTGCTAGATGTCTACACATCTCCCCTACCCCACCTTCCTGTCCCCACCAATGGACAGGATTTTTCTTAAAATGTTGATGAAAATTATTATATTACTATATCTGCAAATAATTCCTGACAGTAACATGCTTTCTGAGGTGAACATATCTAAGACAAAAGCAGAAAATACATGTGATTAAAGTAGATGCTAGGTGATATTTAATGCATGCAATATAATTCCTGCTTCTTCCACAAGCTTGGTGGACAAAAGGTCCACATTTGAGTGACTGACTTTTGTCAGAAGTACTAAATAATGAGTTTTTACATTCTCGGGCCAGTGTGATCTTTTTAAATATCACTCACACAAACTTACGCGAGGTCATGCTTTTTGCAGTGAGGCATCAAATTTAAGGCTAGCAAAAAATAATGAATATCCCTGTAACACTGATTTTTTATCTCGAAAGCTTTAAAGATACCGAAAATTGAGAGTTTATAAGGAGAAGATCCCTGTCTTAGCTCGGGATGCCATGACAAAATATCAGCCTGGGTGGCTTAAACAAGAGAAATGTATTTTCTCCTATTTCTGGAGGCTGGAAACTTGAGATCAGGGTGAAAGCCTGGTCAGATTCTGGTGACAGTTCTCTTCCTGGCCTGCAGATGGCCACCTTTTCTCACTGTGTCCTCACATTGTAGGGATTGGGAGGGGGTGGGGAGGAGGAGAGGGATCTTCTTATAAGGGCACTAATCCCATCATGAGAGCCCATTCACATGACCTCATCTAAAACTAATTATCTCCCAAAGTCTCCATTTCCAAATACCAGAACATTTGGGGTTAGGGCTTGAACATACGAATTTGGAAGAGGACAAAATTCTGTTCATAACCAGCCCTAAGAAGAAAAACAGCCATCCCCTGACTCTTTCTTGGTAGTCTTTAAAACTGATGTTAGAACTGTTACAGTTCTGATATATGGCCCAGTATAATTTATGACAAGTGGCACTAAAGATCATGTTTTAAAAGTATATAACTGTCCTTCCTGATGTCGATCTCCAAATATAGGGGCTTTCCCAAACACGGTGATTTTTCTTCATAACTCGTATCAGTTATATCTAGAGCTGAAACCCCTGCACTGGACTCCAAACACATACCAAGTTGCCTACCTACCATCTCCAGTTGGAGGCATAATAGATCTCAAAGGTAACATATCCAACACACTCCTTAATCTCTACTATTTTCCCTATCTCTTTTAATAAGTTCCATCCTTCTAGTTCAGCCCCCAACCTTGGTTTTATCTTTAACTCCCCTGGCTATTTTACAGTCCACACTGCATTCACAAATCCTGTTAATACTGGCTTCAGAATAGATGTGGAGTATGTTCAGGTCTCACCACCATCACTACCACACAGAATCCAACCAGATGTCTCCATATCCAGTTAGGTTTCCTGCTGCAGCCTCCTAACTGCCCCCCTGCCTCTGTGCGGCCCACACTCCCTTCAGCCTATTCTCATCTCCGCAGCCAGAATGAGTCCTTTAAATTACAAGTCACATCAAGCCACTATTCTTAACATTCCTCCACCTCACTCAGTGCAGTAGCTACTTGAGGCTGTTGTAACAAATTACTACAAACTGGGTGACTTGAACCAATAGAAACTTATTCTGTCACAGTTCTAGAGGCTAGAAGTCTGAAATCAAGTAATCAGGGGGGCCATCCTCTCTCTGAAGGCTCTCGGGTAAGATCATTCCTTGTTTCTTCCTCGTTTGTGGGGACTGCTGGCAATCCCTAGTATTCTCTCCCATGTAGCTACATCACTCCAAATTCTGCCTATGTCTCTACATGGCTTTCTCTACTGTGTGTCTCTTTGTCCAAATTTCCCTCTTTATAAGGACACTAGTCATTAGAATAATGCCCATCTTCTCCAACCTACTGTGACCTTAAGCTTAAAAGGATGATATTTGCAAAGATCCTATTTCCAGATAAGGTCATATGCATAGGCCGTGGGAATTACCACCTGAATATTTTGTTGTTGTTCTCTTTGGGGTCGGGGAGGAGGGGCACTTTTCAATCCATAGCAAAGTAAATCCAAAGTCCTTACAATGGCACACAAGTCTCAGTCTTTTGTTCTTCAAAGTGTGAACTACAGACCAGTAGTAACAGCATCACTTGGAAGGAAGTTTGTATGGAATGTAAACTCTCTAGACCTCCTAAATCAGAATTTTCATTTTAATATGACACCCAGGTGATTTACAAGCAAATTAAAATTTGAGAAGCACTACCCCTCAAAATGACCTACCCACTTTTCTGCTCTCTTCATCAACTACTTCCCCCGCCCCACATCACTCCATTACTCTGCTTCAGTCATAATGGTCTTTTAGTTGTTTTCGAAATGTCTATAAAACTCCTTTTCCAGATGTTTCCATAAATTATTCCTTCACCTGCTTCATATCTTTATGCAAATATCACCTTGGTGTAATTTTTCCTAGATACTCTATTTTTTATTTTTTTATTTTTATTTTTTTTAAGATTTTATTTATTTACTTGACAGAGAGAGACACAGCGAGAGCAGGAACACAAGCAGGGGGAGTGGGAGAGAGAGAAGCAGGCTTCCCGTGGAGCAGGGAGCCCGATGTGGGGCTCCATCCCAGGACCCTGGGATCATGACCTGAGCAGAAGGCAGACGCTTAACGACTGAGCCACTCAGGTGCCCCTAGACAGTCTATTTTAAATGAACATCTTCATCAACCCCATCCCTCTTTCTTGCTTTATTTTTTACCACAGAACATCTAATCATCTAATATATTAAATATTTTACTTATTTTTGTTTATTGTTTTCTCTACCAACTCAAATAAAAGCTCCTTGAGCACAAGGATCTGAGTTTATTACTGCTGAACCTCAGGTTCCTGGAATGGTACAGAATACTCAGTAGAGGCCACTCAATAAATGTGTCAAATACATGAGTCTATAAGTTTACTAATCTATTTGCCCATATATATTATTTACTTCTTACTTTTTGAAATCAACTGTATTATATGCTTCATGTAATGCTTTTTTAAAAGATATATAAGCCTTATATAGGTCTATCATTTAGAAGGTAGAAAATTATAATTTACCAAAACATTTGTGAATCAGTTTGTTCTTAGGCTTCACCAACTCTCATGGTAAAGCCTACTTTAGCCCTAGTACACACTGTCAGAATAAATGTTTTTATGCATCCTAAATTTATTCCTTTGGAGCTTCACAGGATGTTCCCTTGTTCTGTGATACAGAAATATGGTCACAAAGTGAGCACGTATCATGCCTTTCTAATATTCTGTCCCTTTTCATTTATTCTTCTTTCCATTTTCATCATTTCAAAATGAACATTCCTAACCTCTCCTCTACTTCTTTCCACAATCATGTTCTTCTCTGCGTATGTATATTCATACTATGTCTATATATGTATAATAAGTATACAATATTATATTAGTTTTAGATATATGACATAGTGATTTGACAATTCTATACTTCACTCAGTGCTCACCATAAGCGTAGTCACCATCTGTTACCGAGCAAAGTTATTACAATATTTTTGACTATATTCCCTATGCTTATACTTTTCACCTCCATGACTTTTTTTCTAACTAAAAGTTTGTACCTCCTAATCCTATCCTAAGCAAATTTTTAATAAGTCAAAGTCATTTTTGTCATCCTTTCTTCTTGTCCTAATCCCAGGTACTCTCTGCCACTCTGTGATCCACTCCTCTATGACAAAACATCCCAGCCTTGCACAGTGTCAAGGTGCCTCTAACCACTTCTCCCTAGAGATGTTAATAGATCTTGCCTCAGCTAAACTTTCTCAGTGCCTGGCTTCCTATCAGATTTTCAAGTCCTGTTAGGTCCTTGAAGGGCAATGCATAATGCATCCCATGCTAATTATCTGATGAGGGTCACTAGATTAACATTTTATCACACCAGATACAGTATCCATAGACCTAATAATACAAAAATTTCCAATTATGTTACTTCTTTGTATTAAATTCTGGGGCTAGTTTGAGGACTATGTCACAGCAATGGGAATATTAAGGACAGAAAATGGCACTTGTCCCAATTTTAACTGAATTCTCCCTAAGACCACACTGCTACTCATCATTACAGAATGCTTTCCAGGTAACAAAATACATGATTAAAATAGAACCTTGCTATAACCCTACGTGACAGGCAGGACCAATGTTATTATTCATAGTTCACAGATGAAGCAGTTAGGTTCAGTAGTATTAAAAGATTTGTCTCGGGTCACTGGTTTATTAAATAACAGACTAAGATCAGAACTAAGTTTTATACCTGTATAAGACTGTAAAGAAGAACCAAATGAATTACAAAATTTTCTTACAACAGCAATGACTATAACTGACCATTCCATAATTTCTTTAATAACAATCTGATATGACAAGATGGATGTGACAAAACACTATCTATTGATTATATTTGGGTAATAGTTGGGAATTTTTTTATGTTTGTTTTACAACTTTGCTACTTTAAGTTTTGTCACAATAAAGAATACACTAATTCATGTGTTTTCTTGATATGCTCATTAAATGAAATACATCAACTTCCACATTAACTAAAGGAATACCTTTTAATAATTATATTTATTACTATATAAATATCTCTTCAGTATGCACCTTTTGCAAAGTGATTTCTAGGTACTGGGATTATAAGAGTGATCAAAATGTTGCCCCTATTCTCATAGCATTTATATTATAGTGGAAAGAGGCAATGTGTAAATGCACAAATAATTTGAGAATATCTGTGTAATACATCTTTCAGCAATAAGTACTGAGAAAAGAAACAAAGCCAAGCAAAAGGATAGAGAGTAATGGGAGACTGCACATTTTAGGTGGTCAATGAAGGCCTGAGTTGGCAACATTTGAATAGAGACCAGAATGACACAAGAAATGTGAATATCTGAAAGAAGATTTTTCAGGCTTAAGTAACAGCAAGTTAAAACACACACACACACACACACACATCTAAGGTAGGAACTAATTTGATATGTTTGAGGAAGAGCAAGAAGGCCAATAAAGTGGGCCATTCAGACTGAATGACTGGTAGGGAGATAGAAAATAAGGTAAGAGAAATAGCCAGGTTGCATGGTGTACTTACCTGTGGCACTGTGGGCCTTAGGGTTTTGCCCTAAGTGTGATGGGAATCCATTAGAAGAGCTGTGTGTGTTGAGGGGACAGGTCAGTTCTGATGTGATTTAGACATTTTAAAGTTTTAAAGCGTTTCCTATTATTTGAGTAGAGAATTGTATTAGTTTTCCAGGGCAGCCAAAACCCAGTACCACAGACTGGGTAGCTTAAAAAAAAAAAGAAGAAGAAGAAATTTAGTTTTTCATAGTTCTGGAAGCTAAATGTCCAAGATCAAGGAGTCTGCAGGTTAAGTTTCTATTGGGATCTCTCTTTTCATATAAATTGCCACCTTCACCTTGTGTCTTCATATTATCTTACCTCTGTACCTTTCGTGTCCAGATTTTCTCTTCCTATGAGGATACCAGTCAGGGTTAGGACCCTCCCAGATGACCTCATTTTAATTTCATTACCTCTTTAAAGCTCCAATCTCCAAATAAAGTCACATTTTGAGGTAATGGAGGTTAGGACTTCAACATATGAATTTTCGGAGGACACCTTTCACCCCATAACAGGAATAAAATGCAGTGCAGCAAGGGTGAAAATGGGAAGGTCATTTAGAAGGCTATTGCATTATTCAAAGGTAAAATGATGCTACTTGGACTACATAGAAGTCATGAGAATTGGTCATTATGTAAATTATATAAAGAAGAGAATTAAGGGGCTAACCAAGATTATTTCATGAAATCCCTCTAACAGTATGTTAGGTCTGCTACTGTTTCTCCCTGTTGACTATAATTCATGCATAAGGTCACATAGCTAGCAATGCAGGAGCTAGAATTCAAATGTAGATGTGTCCAATTCCAAAGATCACACCCTATACTCTCTGGCATGCTTCATAAAGGTTGAGTTTTATCCTATCAGAAATACTTAATAATACATGTATAGAAATTATCTTAATTGGAAGGTCTTTGAGCACAGAATTAAAGAAGTGGGATTATATACATGTTCCTAAAGAGATAATGTATATTTACCTTGCCTTTGTACAGAACACATTTTAGTTGTAACTAGCCTTGAATGGAGACTTTTTTTCACTAGCTATTTATTTAGTCTCTATTACTTAATGGGTTCCATAATAATTTCTGTAAGGAGTCAGGAGAAACAGCTGTCTGTGCTTTGAAGGAATTTCCCATCATGTTGAGAAAGATGATATGAACATAAAATATGGTATTTGCTGGGTATCAAATGAGTTAGTTGACAAATAGTGCTGGAGGAGTTCAAAAGAGGAAAATGACTCCAGACTTCGGAAGAGTAAAAATGGATGAGGCTTAACCTCCAAGAATCTGTAAAAATCCAATCAATAAAAAAAGCAATGCCTAATAAGTTCAAATTTACAAAAGCAAACAATCTTATTTTCTTTTCTGTCCAGGTAAGCAAACATCTTCTCTTATGAAGTGCTGTGTAAAAATTCTCCCTAGAGTTTAGGCAACAAGGACTACTATTATCTACTCAGAGAGCATCCTGTGTTTTGCCTTCCTAGCAGCCCTCATATTTCTATTTCACTGTTGTTGTTGTTGTTGTTGAACACTTGCATCACTGTTAATTGGCAAGCATCATGAAAGAAGAGACAGATCAGATTTGTTTTCATTCTCTTTTGACTTCTCCAGCACATAAAAAGTACTGTGGGCAAAAAGTCATTAGAGTAGCTTCAAAGACATAAAATGTATCAAGAATAGTAACCAAGTAAGACATTTGTGTAAAATCAAAGAATTTGGGGGTAACTTTTTCAAGCCATATGAAAATGAAAAGGAAAATATGGGGGGAGGGTGCCTGAGTGGCCCAGTCAGTTTAGCATCCAACTCTTGACTTCAGCTCAGGTCATGATCTCAGAATTGTGAGATCGAGCCTGTGTTGGGCTATGCACTGAGTGCGGAGTCTGCTTTAGATTTGCTCCCTCTCCCTCTGCCCCCTCCTCTGCACGTGCACATTCTCTCTTAAAAAAAAAAGAAGAAGAAAAAAGAAAGAAAATGAAAATATAGGATGATATTGTACATACTATTTTATAAGCTTTTTGTTTTGTTTTATGGCTTAACCAAAAATTATGAATGATTTCTCATATTAGTAAATAACAACATTGGTATTAAGTCATCATCATGATGGTTCTATAATATTTTATTGTGTGATTCTATCATAATTCATTCAATTAATGCCCTATTGTTGAACATTTAATCTCTGATCATTTCCTTTTACAAAAAAAAGCTACATTATACATTTTGTATTTTTTTAAGATATGTAATCTCTGGGTCAAAAGATATGAGTAAGTTTAGGGTTTTTGGTAAATACTGTCCGAATTCCCTCCAGAAAGTATACAGTAAAACATCCTTGCATTTCAGGAAACAAGAATAATTTCCATATCCTGAGACTTCCTGCACTTTCTGGTTTGTAGGATTTTTTTGTTGTTGATTTGTTGGTTTGGGGTTTTGCTTTTACTTTTTAAGTAGGTTGCAGTATTATTTAGTATTCAGTGGTCATGGCTATTTGAAGAATAGTTTCTCTATTTGAGAGATTCCTCCAACACGTACAAACAAACACCAGTGTGTTCTTTCTCTAAAGGAAAATATAAAGCAGAAAGAAATTAAACGCTGCACAAATTCTGAAACTATGAAAATGTAACAATAGAGAAAACAAGTAGAAAGTTTTTAAGCTATCCAATGACTTTAGCAGCTAGTGGATCCTACCATGCCTATTTTTGTACAGAATGAAAAAGACACAGTAGGTTCCTTTGGAACATCAAACTGAGAAAATTGACTACAGCTTTAACAGCCTTAAAAGAATTTTTTGGCAGAATGAATAAGTATGCATAATTGAGAAAAATACCCCAATCTGTAGGGGAAAAAAATAGATATAAAAAGAGGCTAAACAAGAATGTTGCTGCCTGTTCTTTTCACAACAATCTTCCACCTGTCCCTGACTGCAGTATTTAGGGAACCGAGATTTAGAGCTATAAAAGAATAGGAAGTTGGAGAGTTTAGGATGGAGGAATCTAGGGCTGTGTAGAAAGTACAAAGGACTTAGAGCCAGGAAACTTGACTGATATGCAATTGTGGGTGGGCTGTGAAGTCTGGAAGCCTGGTCTTACATCCCAACTCAGCTACTTACTTATCCGGGAACCCTGGGCAAATAATATCTCTTCTCTCTGGCTCAGTTTCCACATTCCATAGAGAATATCACATTAGTGCCTAGCTTTCTTAGTACCTGGCTCATATGACCTTTTCATTAAATATTAACCATTTTTGTATAATATAACTAAATATGTAAACTTAGGCAAGTCACTTCACTTTTTACCTCAATTTCTCCAACTATAAAATGAATCACTTAGACAATGTGGTAATGTGATGTCATCTAGATTTAAAGGTTTATGCTTCTATGAGAACAACAAAAAGCACTGGATGCTACTATCAGAGTTAGTTTGGGAATGCTGTGAAGCCAGCAAAGTGAATATAAGTGAAGAACTGAAGCAAAGTAGGGGAAAAAAGGAGAGAAGAGAAATTAGAAAAAGTTACCTTTATAAATAGAGGGGGATTTTATATCTACATTTATCATTTTATATTATACTTACATAAAATTATTTATATATACATATGTGTATGTATATACATAACCATAAAGCTATTAGAGGGGCACCCAGTTGGCTCAGTCAGTGGAGTGTCCCATTCTTGATTTAGGCTCAGGTCATGATCTCAGGGTCTTGAGATCAAGCTCCGCCTCATGCTCTGTGCTGAGCTGAGCTGAGCATGGAGCCTACTTGAGATTCTTTCTCTCCCTCTCCTCTTCCCTCCCCCACTCGTGTGCTCACTTTCTCTGGAAAAAAAAAGTAGTTTTTAAATCTATAACTTTTTTTAAAAAACAGATTTGATTCAGGTTTTTCCTTCTTTCATAGTACAGATTCTGGACACGAGCTTAAGAATGACGGTGTGATAGCACTTAATATATGAGGACTAAAGGTAGGTGGAAGGAATGGTTCATTTTGCTGCTTAGTATGTGGTAGGGACTCATTTGGTGCTTCTGCATTTGTAGGTTTATTCTTCTCTATTTTAATGCTAACAATAGCCACATAAAGCAGATACTTTATCTTTATTTTTTCAGATAGTCAGGAGTCTTGTATTTGAATTCTTCCTTTGCCAGTAACTGATGGTAATCTTTAACAATCATTCTGAGCTCCTATTTCTTTATAAATGAGAAGAGGAACATAGCACTCAATGCCTTTTAAAAGGTGACCAAGAACAAGGAAGTTATACTGGGCATCTGCTGATTGGTTAAAGCAAGGTAACTTTCCTTATATGAAGAAAAGGGGAGTCTTGGAGCTAGGTCAGGTAATGTGTGCTGAGCAGGCAAGCCTTGATTGGTCAACCCAGGCTTCTCCTTTCTGGTGAAGCAGAGCACAGAAACTTAGTTAAGTTTTGGTTTAGCTTAGCATGAGAGACTCCATCTTTTTGTTTGTTTGTTTGTTTCAAGATTTATTTATTTATTTGGGGGGGAGGGGCAGAGGGAATGAGAGATTCTCCAGCAAACTCCCCGCTGAGAGAGGAGCCCAACATGGGGCTTGATCCTATGACCCTGAGATGACCCTGAGCCAAAATCAAGAGTCAGACCCTTAACCACCTAAGCCATCCAGGTGCCCCATTAAGTGATCTGGTTACTTAAAACTTATGACATGGCCTTTCCCCTATATAACAATGACTCCTTTCAGGAAACATTTCTCTTTGTTATTCTGGTATAGCATTGGATGAACCTTTCACAATGGATACTACATTAGTCAGCTGGGACCTGCCATAACAAAACGCCACAGATTGAACAACCTGAAATCACGCTGTTGATCCTTTCCAATAATAAACTCATCATCTTTACAACACACTCACTTTTGCTTCTCATCTCCTTAATCCAGGAGCGGGCAGACAGTCAACCCAGCGTGTTTCAACACCAAACTGGTATTTCTGCTTGATTCTGTTCTCTCTCTCAAGCCCGGCATGAAAACAATCACGAAATTCTTCCATTTCTACTTCCTTCACACGCCTCAAATTATTCCTATTCTCTTTATTACCAATGCCAATATATTAGTCGATAACTCTGCTTATTAAAGGTCTTCAGACTAATTTTCTAGCCTTTGTTCTCCTCTTTCTCTACCCCCAATAATCAACTTCTTTAAAATGAAAACCTAGGGTGACTTTACAGTAAGTGATGTGAGACTCCAGCAATTTTAATTTTATTTTCTGCCTGAAATTCCACCAAAAAACAACAAGATGAAGGGAAAATGGTATTTGATGAAATAATAAACAAAATTACAAATCATATAATATGAAGAATAACTGCCAAAGATAGCAAAGTTTGTAAAATTTAAACATAAAATCTAGGGCTTTTACATCCCTATAAGACAAAGTTTTCAGGGAAAAGATTGTTCTAAAGTAAGTAGTAAGCTGACTAGTAAGGCACTAAATTTATTTTACTTGGAAATTGGAATTAATGAGAGCAGGTTAAGAGGCTAATGATAGAATTCTATTTTTTAAAAATAAGAGGAAAATAAAATACTAGATGTGCAAACCACATCTTTTTACAGGTGGGCCATAGGAAAAGCTGGAGACATCTCTATAATTACCCAGGTTTTTTAATCACTGAATGTCCTGGTAAACTCATGATACTCGAAATGGATGGTCATTATTTTCTCCCTTCCTACAAAGTTAGAAACATGACCTCATAAAGATCAGGGACTATCTCTAGAAGTCTCCCTCGTTTGGGTTAGTGAACCCAATTCCAATGTATGGGAGAAGCAAGGTATTGGGAAAAGACACAGAGCTTCTCTTCAGGCATGCCACTCTATGAGCATCTCCACGTGTTCACAAACACAGAAATTCTGTCACCCTTGTCCTTTTGAGTTTTTACGGAGGCTTCATTATGGGAACATGATTGATTAAATCATTGGCAATAAGAGACTGATTCAACCTTTAGCCCCTCTCCCACCCTGGACATCTGGGACTGGGACTGAAAGTTCCAACCCTCTAATCAACTGGTTGGGTCCCTGGCAACCAGCCCATCCTTGGGTGCAGTCCAAAGTCAACTCATTAACATAACAAAAGGCACCTTTATAGTTTTCCCCACTTAGGAAATTCCAAGAGTTCGAGGAACTTGGTGCTGAAATGAGGACAAAAGATCAAATATACATATTTGGTTCCTGAACTAAGTTTAATATCATAGCATGGCAGAAAGACTGCACTCACTGATTTTGGAAATTTGCAGTTATACTAACCTTTGCCAGCAGATTATCTTTGTGTTAAAAAGGGGAAAAATTCTAAGTCACAAGAAGCTCTGCACCTGCCAATTTTTGTTATCTAAAGAGAAAGATGTACTAGGAGAGAGATGAAAAAGAAAGAAAAACAAAACAAAACAGAAAAGCAAAAACCTGCATGGCTTCATTCTGACTTTGAACTTACAGGGAACTGAATCAAGTGTTGATGAGAAAGTTCCCACAGACCACAGAAGGAAGCTCAAGCTGTCTGTGATAACTGCTCATTCTCCAGGCATATCTTACATTATTTATGGAAGAATAAATTATCTGATCCCAGAAGGACAACCTCAACTCAAATATAAATAGTAATTTAGAAACATCTATGTAAAATTACCATACTAAAAAGAGAAAAGTCACAAAATAAAGGCAGCTCAGGAGATTATGAGAAAAAACTTGTATGTAACTAATGAAAATTATGACTATTATTTTTTGAACTAAAACATTACATGGAAGAAAATAGGACATCTATAAAAATAGTAACCTAAGGTTAGTCTTCAAGATATCAAGAAAGAAATCATACAACAGAAGGGACTCAGTGAGCTAGTTATTCAGCAAGGAAAAAAAAGTACGGGGCGGGGGGGCACTTCCAAAAATAAAGGTAAAAAATGTATTTATAGATATTCTGGATTTACATGTGGCCTTTCCAGCATGATGGTCTCACTTTTTCCATGTCCAGTGATAGTCACCGAAAGAATGTCTCAAGACAACAGGCTGAAGCTGCATGGTCTTTTTTTAACCTACTCTTGACAGTTACACAACATCATTTCCATTGCATACTATTGGTTAAGAGCAATACTAAGTCTCCAAAGATTCAAGAGAAGCAGACATGGATGGCAAGCTAGCAAGGTCAGATTGTAGAAAAGTATATGGGATGAAAGACTGTTTTTGGAAAATACAATCTGCTACTGCAAGATACAGAAGGGCCACCTAGAATTTAAGTTTTTCACACATGGTAGACATTCATCAGTTGTTTTACAGAGAGAACAGAAAAGTAATGCTTAAAACAAGTCATGTTAGTGGAGATCAGTTAGAAAAGCTTCTACTATAAACTGATCGCCCCATTTTCCAGAACAAAGAGAATTCAATGGAAAATATTTAAAACCAGTAAGTTGAGTAAGAGAGATATAAGTATTTTAAGATATAAATGCTACCATCAGTAGAGCTAGAAATAATATGGTAGACAGTGAAGGTTAAATAATAATAATAATAATAGTATAATCAGATGGTTAAGACTGAGGAAGCTGAAAAGAAATAAGAGCATACATTACCTTATTCTAGAGTATGAAGTTAATAGGTAATATCTAAAATGACTACATTAAGATCCAGTATTCTCCATACAAACTATGTAAGAAAATTCCCTGGAATGTTGAAATAAAATATCACCATGTCTATCCATAGGTGTCTGTATCTGGAATATGAGATAAATGTACTTTTCAGACATCTAATATAAATATTGAGAATTTTACATATAAAAGGTGTATAATAATTTTCATACCTATTGACTGTTTTGCATTTTTTCTTCTAATGATGGATATGATCAAAAAAATTTGAAGACTGCTGATAAATAGCTATGAAGTAACCACTTGAAGATTATAAAGCTTCACATAAAAAGGAAACATATACACATGCATATACACCAAGTCAAAAAGAAAAAAGACAGTGAGCAATTTTTTTAAATTTTTTTTTTTAAGATTTTATTTATTTATTTGACAGAGAGAGACAAAGCAAGAGAGGGAACAGAAGCAGGGGGAGTGGAGAGGGAGAAGCAGGCTTCCCGCTAAGCAGGGAGCCCGATGCGGGGCTCGATCCCAGGACCCTGGGATCGTGACCTGAGCCAAAGGAAGACACTTAGTGACTGAGCCACCCAAGTGCCCCAGTGAGCAATTTTTTTAAAAGCACAATAAAAAGAGAAAATATAAGAAAAGTAAACTATAGGCGTAAGTAGAAACTTTCCTCTCCTATCAAGAAGTAAAAAAATTCACTTAATAAAAAATTCTCTAAAAATGACTCAAACAAAACCTGAGGATATAATACATATAAGTGATGCAAAAAAAATTGAAATGAAAACTAAGGCTTACTTACCAAGTAAGATTTAATTCACACTAAATATCAGTAAATTGATTTTTTTAGTGGCCACCTTATAATTTTAAAGAATTTAAGCCACAAAAAATATGCCATAAATCTTTATGCACAAAAAATGAAAACATGAAAATTTATAAATCATAAACTGCAAAGAATACAAAGTATAAAAACATACTAATAACGAACCATTCAAAAATACTCTGAAGCAACGACTGCTCAAAACATTGTCAAGGGGCACCTGGGTGGCTCAGTTGTTAAGCGTCTGCCTTCAGCTCTGGTCATGCTCCTAGGGTCCTGGGATCGAGCCCTGCATTGGGCTCTCTGCTCAGCTAAAAGCCTGCTTCTCTCTCTCCCACTCCCCCTGCTTGTGTTCCCTCTCTCGCTGTGTCTCTCTGTGACAAATAAAAAAATAAAATCTTTAAAAAATAATAGAAAATAAAAAATAAATAAAAATATGGAAAGACAAAGGTCATCAGACTATCAGAGTTTAAATTCTTGACAATACACAAAGTTGGTGAAGGTATGAAAACATTCAGTGGTTGAATAAATTGGTGGAAACTCTTCAAAGAACTGAGAAAAGTATTCAAAATTAAATACACAATAGTTTTGAAGTTTCATTTCTAGTAACACTTTTGACAGAGAAACCAACATGTTTATGGATGCAAGTTACTGGAAATACCTACCCAAGGTGGCCTTTGCTGGCTGCTCTAAAACTTGGTTCACCATCCCTACTATTAATCGTTCCCATATCTCTCTTAGCCTTATTAAGGGATTCAGCTCTCGGCATCACATTTTAACCTATTCTCTCACCATCTTTCCTTCTACTTTTAAGTTACTTGAGGGCAAGAATTGTTCAAGTAATTGCATATCCTTCTGTAATGTCTAGCAAAAATTAACTGCTGAAAAATACTTCTTGAATAAATATCGAATGAAAATAATGTCGGTAAGAAATTAGTAAAATGTGTTACTAAGTCACTGGTAAGGAAACCTTCTATGCCACTTTTAACATCAAAACAACTCTTGGAGCGCCTGGGTGGCTCAGTCATTTAGCGTCTGCCTTTGGCTCAGGTCATGATCCCAGGGTCCTGGGATCCAGCCCTGCATCAGGCTCCCTGCTCAGCGGGAAGCCTGCTTCTCCCTCTCCCACTCCCCCTTCTTGTGTTCCTGCTCTTGCTATGTCTCTCTCTGTCAAATAAATAAATAAAATCTTAAAAAAAAAAAAAAAAAAACCTCTTGTATTCTCACTTGTCTCTATTTTGGAGTAAGTACTATGCGGATGCTGCATTTTAACTTCTGCATTTCTTCATTTCTTTCCTTTTGTTCTTCACACATCTCCAGTGAGGAACAGCTCTCAAATGCTAGAAAGTGTTGTGCTTCTCATGCACAGAAATAACACTGGAAACAACAGTCTCCTTGCTTCTTACTCCTAGTTGTTGTATTTGTTTTTAATAGATGCCTTTTCTCGAAATTTCCATGTTTCCTTTTCATTCTGTAACATTACTTTCTGATGACTAAAAACCAAGGAAGAGATGAGTTCCATGAGAAAGTAAGATACATAGTACAGAGGGCCATCCTCCCCTACGGCAGGGTTAAAGAGAAAGTGCTCAGAGTGATTGCCAAAGGATAGAGGAGGCAGATGGCAGACTTTAGGTATGGGAATGTGATAGAATGAGACATAAGGGTGCACTCAGTGATGGTAGTGAGTAAAAGGAATTTGGAGAATAGATATAAATACATAAATTCAGAGACATACATAAACTGCAGAAAGTTAATGCAAAAGTAAAAATGCTGAAATTAGTGTTAGTGATAATTATTAGGATGGAATATCAGGTAGGCCTAGCATTGATAATAGTATTAATAATCGTACATATCTGATTAAAAAGTTACTTATCCAGGAAGAAAATATATTCTCCCCCATTCTTGGCCAAAAAAGCATTAGGAATAACTAACTGTGAAAGACTCAAAATTTACATAAGAGTTTTGTTCACTTTGTCCTTATAGTTGTCACAGTTAATTGCTTGAGCATGCCACTGATTTTCTTTGAATCTCTGTGAGAAACTAGCCCTTTCAAGCTGTAAAATTTAGGTGACTTGTTTTTGTCACTACTCAGTGTAGAATGCGTTGGTGGTCATGTAGTATGCTTTGAAGGTACATAAATAACACAGCATTGAAAACACCTCTTTCCACTTTGTTGTTATATGCATTACCATAGCACTGGGAGGAAGAAACTTAGAAAGTTATTAAAATATTTCAGTTTTACAATACTTATGAGAGTCTCTCCGAATCAGGCTTACTAGTGAACAGTCTGGTGCCCTTAGGTTGACAGTATCTTGTGCCAATAAAATCTCCCAAAAACTCCTGGTCAAAGTTCTCAGTCTTGTGTTAAATTTCCCATGACTCGTAAAAAGTCATAGCTACAGTAAACAGAGCAAGAGATTGCATTATCACTAACAAACGTGTGTAAGGTTAAGTTTAAATAACATTTTGAGCCAGATCATGAAGGCATTAATGTTCTCCTCAGCTTGACTTAACTTTAGACCAGGTTCTTCCCGACCCTATGTCCCTGACATCCTTTCTTAGAGCATTTGCTCTAGAAAAATCACCATTGTGAATTCTTTCTCTGCCCCTTTGAAAGGTATGCTCCCAGCCTCTTGCTAGTTTTAAGACCCAGAGAATGTCTTTCCCAAGTACCTGGGACCCATCTCTTTGAAATGTAAATATCAAAGGAGATAGTACCCCTAACATTTAGCTAAAGGGTAGGAGAAAAACTTCAATGGTGTCAGCAAACACGGATGGCCTAATCAAAGAAAAACATTTGTTAAGTCAGGAATAACTCATTGGCCTGGACATATCTCATTGATCAACCTCTACCCTAAAGTCCTCCAATGCTTATTCCACTAGCTTACCCCAGTACTTAAAGAATATCCCATCTTTTTTGTTTCAGGGGAGTTGATTTCAGTCTCTCCTATTGAATATGGTTTTGTGAATGATACAGTTTTCACCAAGTGTTGGTAATATATCAAAATTATTTTACACCATCCAAAAAATTCAAAGTTTGTAAGTGATTCATTCATACAGCTTGTGGTAACCAGAAATAACTTAATGTCATGACTGTAGATAGCATAAGATATCTAGAGTAACCGCTGTGTAAAAGAGATAGAGCAAGATGCTCTGGAAACATGGATTATGAAGATTTTGTATATCAACAGATTTCTAAAAATAAGAATAAAATTATCAGCGAACTTCAGAAAGCTGCTTTAGTTCTGACTTGTAAAAAGTATATTTAAAATTAGAATTCTGACTGCTTGGCAGCAAATTATAATCTAATATACTATATCTTAAAGAAGAAAAAATGTTCTTAAATACAGAAAAGTATAAGATTAACAGAACAAGAATTTGAACTATAATCTTATCACTATTAATTTAAAAATGGAGTGGTCTTGACATTTAGAACAGGGGTCTCTCTACCTATCCCCTTTTGCTTTTTTTTTTTAACTGTTAGATGTGAGTTTTAGTATATATTCATTTTATTATTTTTAATTTTGAAAATAAAGTAAATATGATATTTTCTTGTGGTTTTTTTCCTGTCTTAGATTTTTTTTTTTTAATTTCAGTGTGGTTAACATAGTGTTATATTAGTTTCAGGTGTACAATATAGTGATTCAACAGTTCAGTACAACACCCGGTACTCATCAAGACAAGTGCACTCCTTAATCAAAGAGGTTACTGCCAGTGTGCTCCTCTAGGATTTTGATGGTTTCAGGTCTCACATTTAGGTCTTTCATCCATTTTGAATTTATTTTTGTGTCTGGTGTAAGAAAGTGATCCAGTTTCATTCTTTTGCATGTTGCTATCCAGTTTTCCCAACACCATTTGTTGAAGAGACTTTTTCCCATTTCATATTCTTGATTCCTTTGTCAAAGATTAATTAACCATATAATTGTGTGTTTATTTCTGGGCTTTATATTTTGTTCCATTGATCTCTATGTGTCCATTTTTGTTCAAGTACCATACTGTTTTGATCACTACAAGCTTTGTAACATAACTTGAAGTCTAGAATTGTGATACCTCCAGTTTTGTTTTTCAAGATTGCTTTTGCTATTCAGAGTCTTTTGTGTCCCATACCAATTTTAGGATTATTTGTTTCAGTTCTGTGAAAAATGCTGGTAGTATTTTGATAGAGATTGCATTAAATGTGTAGATTGCTTTGGGTAGTATAGACATTTTAGCAATATTTGTCCTCCCAATCCATGAGCATGGAATATCTTTCCATTTCTTTGTATAACTTCAAATTCTTTCATCAATGTTTTGTAGTTTCCACAGTACAGATCTTTCACCTCTTTGGTTAAGTTTATTCCTAGGTATTTTATTATTTTTTGGAGCAAATGTAAATGGGATTGTTTTCTTATTTTCTCTTTCTGCTGCTTCATTATTAATGTACAGAAATGCAATAAGTTTTAAAAACCAGGAGCTGTTTCTTGGAAAAGATTAACAAAATTGATAAACCTCGAGCCAGACTCATCCAAAAAAAAGAAGACTTAAATAAACAAAATCACAAATGAAAGAGGACAAATAACAAGTGATACCAAAGAAATACAAATGAGTACAAGAGAATATAATGAAAAATTATATGCCAACAAATTGGACAACATAGAATGGATAAATTCCTAAAAAAAATATAACCTACCAAAACTGAAGCTGAAGAAATAGAAAATTTGAACAGACTAATTATCAGCAATGAAATTGAATCAGTAATCAAAAAACTCCAAATAAACAAAAGTCCAGGACCAGACGGCTTCACAGGGGAATTCTACTAGATATTTAAAGAAGAGTTAATACCTATTCTTCTCAAATTTTTCCAAAAAATAGAAGAATGAAAACTTCCAAATTCACTCTCTGAGGCCATCATTACCCTGATAACAAAAACAGATAACGCACCACAAAAAAAGGTAACTACAGACCAGTATCTCTGATGAACATAGATGCAAAAAAGCTTCAATAAAATATGAGCATAGAGGGTTCCTCTTTCTCCATGACCTCTCCAACATTTGTTGTTTCTTGCCTTGTCAATTTTTTTCCATTCTAACTGGTATAAGGCGGTATCTCAATGTGGTTTTGATTTGAATTTCCCTGATGGCCCATGATGATGAACATTTTGTTATGTGTCTGTTAGCCATTTGTATGTCTTCTTTTGAGAAGTGTCTGTTCATGTCTTCTGCCCATTTTTTTACTTATTTGTTTTTTGTGTGTTAAGTTTGAAAAGTTCTTTATGGATCTTGGATACCAGCCCTTTATCTGTAGTGTCATTTGCAAATATTTTCTCCCATTCTGTGGGTTGCCTCTTTGTTTTGTTGACTGTTTCCTTTGCTGTGCAGAAGCTTTTTATCTTGATGAAGTCCCAAAAGTTCATTTTTGCTTTTGTTTCACCAGCCTTTGGAGATGTATCTTGAAAGAAGTTGTGGTGGCTGATGTCAAAGAGGTTAGTGCCTATGTTCTCCTCTAGGATTTTGATGGATTCCTGTCTCACATTGAGGTCTTTCATCCATTTTGAGTTTATCTTTGTGTATGGTGCTAGAGAATGATCGAGTTTCATTCTTCCACATGTGGCTGTCCAATTTTCCCAGCACCATTTATCGAAGAGACTGTCTTTTTTCCACTGTATATTTTTTCCTGCTTTGTCGAAGATTATTTGACCACAGAGTTGAGGGTCCATATCTGGGCTCTCTATTCTGTTCCATTGGTCTATATGTCTGTTTTTGTGCCAGTACCATGAACTCTTTTAAAAAGGATTTTCTCCATGTTCATGCAGGGTCAGTCTGACCATTTGAAGATAAATATATACAGAGGTGAGTGGGTACACCTCTCCAAATAGCCTACATCTGTTCAAATAACCCATCTTCCATTTTCATTACTCCAGTCACACTCTCTAATGGTGTGTTACAGATGTTGCAAGTTTTTTAGTAACACTGTTCTGCTAACTTCTTTTGTAAGTATCACTGCATAAAGCATTGCTACTCTAAATTCATAAGGTTTGCTTTGGTCTAGAAGGAATAGTTATAAGTATGTGTCCTGCTTGCTATCTTATTTTAACAAAGAGATGTTTTAATAACAACTGGACAACACTTAAAAATAACATATTAATCTTTTTTTTTTAAGATTTATTTATTTATTTATTTGAAAGAGAGAGAATGAGAAAGAGAGCACATGAGAAGGGGGAGGGTCTGAGGGAGAAGCAGACTCCCTGCCGAGCAGGGAGCCCCTGATGCGGGACTCGATCCCGGGACTCCAGGATCATGACCTGAGCCGAAGGCAGTCGCTTAACCAACTGAGCCACCCAGGCGCCCCATATTACATAATCTTGAAAGAACTTATTCATATTGTTTTACTGACTGAAGTAATCTTATCAAGTTTATATATATCTATATTACATATATTCTATTGTTTTTTATTTACCATTATTTGCCAAACCAAGAATGTATGCAAAATACCCTTCAATTTGAATAGTTTTACATTATATTCTATCCAGAAATTCAACTACATTAAATCTTGATAAATGTGAGGTTTGAATAGCCTTGGGTCTTTTGAATACATTAATAAAAAATAATTAAACTGTCTAAAGCATCTGTACTACATTTACTCACAACTGTTACAACTCAGGGGATTGGGATGAAGCACACTCTGATCTCAGTCACTGAAAATAATAAAAAATCATAGTGTCATGATAATAGGATAACTGAGCAAGTTGATGAGATGTTTAAATGGGCAAATCCAAGCTGATGTGGACAGGTGTCAATGACAGAAAAAGTGAAATTCAGAAGAAAGGGAGTGATAGTACAGAATGAGGATTGATGAGAACAAATTCTATTGTAGGATCTATTGTAGAAAGACAAACAGATGCTGAATGTAGAAAGTACAGAATTCAGCTCCAAGGGGAAAAGGTCTGTCAAAAGCAAGCACTGTCAGGTTTCTAGAAAATTGGGCTGTAATTCACCACAGGATTCCAGACTCCAAGCCAAACCTGGATGGTATAAAGAAGTAGGTGCTAGCCTCTCTCACATTGATTTGGGAAAGGTGGTATCAAAAGCAAGTGAGGAGACACTGTAACTTACACTTAGTACCTAAGGGAATCTAGGGCTTACTCTATGATTACCAGCTCAGTAATAGCACAGTGAAATCCAGATCCCAGTTAAAAGGGTCAGGCTATTTTCCAGTTGTGTTTAGAAGCTGGCTTGAACAGTCAGGAGAGGCAGTAAGTGGGTACATCTCTTCCCAACTCCACTGTCAGGAACTTCATGACACAGTTTGAAACTGCCCGTGGCAGCAGTAATTGTTGGAAGTTGGCAAATGCTAGATATCAGAGCTTTTTTTTCTTTCTTTCCCTGAACTACCTATTGTTGACCATTTACCAGTACACCCTGTTACTTACACATGTTTACCTCTCCCAGTCAGAATTAGCTCAAGACCCCTGTCTTCATCTGTGACTTCAAGGGAGAGGGACTGGAATGAGAGATGCAATCTTTTTCCCCCCTAACTTCTGTGTTGTCACAAAGTCAACAAGGAAATCCATAAAAGAATCACTTGAGTGTCACATGTGTAATAAAAATAAAGCAGTTACAAAATAATCAGAAAAATAATTTAAATCTTGTTAATGTTACTGTTTGGAATAATAGCATGTATCTTGTTAAATTATTAGACAGTATGTTTAGAAAGGTAATCAAGATAATTTCATCTACTGCATCTTAAAGATCAACAATTCAGGAGCCAAATTATTATTTTTTTTCATAAAAAATATACTTTAAGAGAAAACACAGTTAATAACTTTAAACTACTATTTCCCTATGTTTTCAATGAAACTTGTTCTACTAGATTCTCCGAGATTAAAAAAAAAAAAAAAGATTTGTATGGTCAAATATATTTGGGAAATAGAATCTATATGTTTTAAGTATTCATACAGTTATAGACAATCTCAAAACACAGTTACAAGAACAAGTGGATGTTCTTTGATGTCAGTTCATTACTAATTGAATGCAGATGTCCTCCATGTTTTTGTCTTTCAGGGACTATGGATTAGAGAGTAGTCCCTATCTGAGACATGCTGGGCTGGTGACAGAGTAAAAAGAGGGAGCATAGAAACATATGATGTGTCTTAAACTTCTGTTCATAAATAGCACACATCCACTCAAATTTTTTTCACCAAAACCAGCTCAATAGAACGGGAATCAAAGTCTTCTTAAAGGACTCATAAGTAATTGGAACATAATACAATGTAATTCACATACTACACTATACCCTCCTCTTTGGTATCTCATGTTTTCTTAATGTTTTCCAGAATTTTGAAGTAAGAAAAGTTAAAGACTTTAAAATCAACTTCCAATTCCAGTAGAAGTATGCTGCCATTTATCAGAAGTTGCCACTGTTTCTAACACATAATTATGATCCTGGATCATTATTATCTGCATACAAGATTAGAATTTCCATAGCTACATAAATAATCCATGTTGCCAATTTAATTCAGAAGACCTAATTTTTTTTTCTTTTCATTAGAGAAAAAAAATGAAACCCTTTCCTTTTTAAGGAAACCTGAAGTCAGCTAGTCCTACCATGCCTCACTTTACTATGACATTTAATTAACACCCCAAAAACTATTTCCTCTAGAATTTTTCTTGTCCCATAAAGTTTGATTTACGTGCTTCCTTGGTTTTGATGCAATCTCCCCGTTGCTCTTTCAAAACTGTCTCCTCTGACTGCTTTAGTACTTGTCTCACAATAACAAATAAACATCTATATTTAGGGCACCTGGGTGGCTCAGTCAGTTAAGCATCTGCCTTCAATAAGGTCATGATCCCTGGGTCCTGGGATCAAGTTCTGGGTCAGGCTCCCTGCTCAGCAGTGAGCCCCTTTCTCCCTCTGCCCCTCCTCCCTTCCCTCTCCCCCGCTGCTTATGCCCTGCCCTGCTCTTGCTCGCTCTCTCTCTCAAATAAAAATAAAATCTTTAAAAAACAAAACAAAAAAACTACCTTTAATTTATTGACTCCTTATTGAATCCCAATTATTCCATGCACACTCCATTCTCTTCTCTCTTGCCATTATTAACTTATATACAGTGGCTAAATTGATATATTTTCCGAAACTGACATCTACCAAGCCCTGGCATTTGAATTCCAAAGCTGCCTAACTCCACCATCATTTTTAAGCGCAACCTAGGAAATAGTTCCACTTTAGTTACACAGAAATCTGAGAACTCCCAATTCTATATTTCAATTCCAAGTAGATCTCCTGATATTTTGAGCCAGTTTCTGCAGATAAGTAGCAGAGGAACTATTTTAAATATCTTTCAACATTAATTTCCTCTCCCACACAGTAAAAGTGATGTTACGGTTAGGTGTTGTTGCTGTTGTTGTTGTTGTTATTATTATTATTATTATTATTTCTAGCCTCCCCTGGATTTATTTTAATCAATTATTATTTATTGTGTATCAAGACTATGATTGTGGCAACAATATTTTATAGTAATTATATTACATTAGCAGCAATTCTTTTTTTTTTTTTTAGTTTGTTTTTATTTATTTATTTGTCAGAGAGAGAGAGAGAGAGACAGAGAGCACAAGCAGGGGGAGAAGCAGGACTCGATCCCAGGACCCTGGGATCATGACCTGAGCCGAAGGCAGCTGCTTAACCAACTGAGCCACCCAGGCATCCTGCAGCAATTCCTTATTGTACAACTCAATAGCAGAAAAATATAAATCAATGAAATATGCCAGTCTTTTGTAGATGAAAGAAAAACACCTTTCTGTTATTCACTAGACTCAAAGAGTGTAGTTTCTTTCCTTACATCAATTTTCAAGTTACAGGAAAAATATGAGGCATCTCTTCACCAGATATCTTCAAAGACCTACTTGCCCAAGTTTCTTTGGTATGAAACCACAAGATATTTCCTCCTGGCCCCACGGGCTTATCTTTTCTATAATTGCTGCGAATTCCTTCTATATAACACAAACTTTCAGTCCTGCAATCTATTTATCTTATTTCTTTCTAATGAATAATCCACTCCTATATTATTTGCAACTTTTGGCAGAGAGAAATATAAATCCTTAACTATTCTCTTTTATACTATTTTACTTAATATTTGTTATCCTAGTGATTTTTTTTATCAGTTTCTTTTCAGGGTACCAAATCTTTTTAATTTTGCATTTTGTTCTTCTCCTGATGTTCCTGTAGTTTTCTTGACAGCTTAAATCAATTGCAACCTTATAGTTTGCAATTAATATGAGAGTCACATCTGAGCAATTTAAATAGAACAAGATAAGAATCATTTGCTGAGAAAATGGCAGATCTAGAAAAGACATCTTTGCTAAGAATTTTACAGTAGTTCCCAGCCACAAGTAGTACTAACTCTCCCTCTCCACCCCATGCTCCACACACAGGGACATTTGAAAATGTATGGATTCATGCTTGGTTACTACTGGGACTGGGGCAGAGAACTACTACTGGCATTTAATGTTTGGAGGACAGGGATGCTAAAGTCCCTAAAATGTTAAAAACAGTCCTGCAAAATTAAAAGTTATTTTGCTCAAAATGTCACTGTGAAAGTTAATGACAAATATTCCTAGCAGTGGCCAAAAGAGTTAGGAGATTTAAGCCAATGATTAATAGGAGGAATTGAATAGCTTTACTAGTTCTCTGTGATTAAATCTTGTATAATTTCATTATTTGTTTGAAGTGGGGTGAACTTTTCCAACATCAAACTCTTTTTAGGGCTATATTCAAGCATATTTGTAAAAATTCTTACAATTCCAAGAATTCTTCCACTTAGGTAAAAAGAACAACCAGTATTTCTTAAATCCCAGGGCTGTCTACCATTATTGCAAATAATTTATAGTTGGCTATAAATCCATGTAACACTAGCCACAATATTATCTCAGTGATCTTTGTCAGCAATTGTCGACCAAACCTCTAACTCTGACACATCTGTGGTTACTAATTTTCAAGTGGTGTTTCATTATTTAAAGCGAGTCAGCATATTCATGGATAATAAAGGTGCCTGAGATACAACATCCTATCTGACCAAATGAATGCACATGTCAATGAGTGTTTGAACCTGGAACAGATGCCTGGAGACTGCAGTAATGACAAGACAGACAGTTTCCATGACAACCATGTCATTGATCTGTGTAGAAGGGCCCACATTTCAAAGATAATGTTAATTCTGCTTAGGACCAGTAAGTCAATGATATTAACCACATTTTTGTCTCTCTTCAGCTAATTGCTTTGTGGCTTGCATTAATCATAGGTCTGTCAGTAAATATAATTACTTTGCATTAAGACCATAACTTAATTAGAATTTGAGAAGGATTAAAATGCAACAATAGGTTTACAAACCTGTGACTGAGGTCTCTCAAATGGGGACGCTGAGATCAAACCCTGGAAGGGAGTATAGAGAGAACTAATGTCACCCTGAGGGTCTTCTGTCTGAACTCTGGACAGCCAAAGGAGAGTCAATCATGAAGACTCTTCACATTTTTCTCCAGGCTGGATGTTATTAATATTGATAATATGGCAATTTTCTTAACAGTTAAGGCTGGAATTTGCATTTAATTAAAAAATATAAAACTGAATAAGGTTGCTCTCTAGTAAGTTTGGGTGCAAACTCTATTTCAAGTGGTAAGAGACTAGTTATGAGTATCAGCCATTCATTTGGGTATTTGGCTTGTTTTTCTTCTATGCCCTTGTAGAAAGATAAGGGCAAAAAAATCAGCCCCCAAACTCTAATAATTTACGGAACCACCCTAATATCCTCCAGTTACCCTGATCATTTCCTTCAATATGTAGTTCAATTCCACAGTTTAGAATAAACAAATCTTGTGCGACTTGGTTTATAACCTGTTTAAAGTAGTTCTTTCAGCAATTTGTAATAATAAATGTGTCAAGTTTCTTTAAGGTCTTGCATGTCTTTTCATAAAGCGTTCAGAACCCTTCACTTGTACAGTAACAATAACCCTATAAAATAAAAACATATGATTTATCTTTTTCACTAATGCTGGGAAACTAATATGAAAAATGCCTATAAAACTTTCTAAAGACTAGTACCCAGAATCAGGAATCTATGATAATGTGTGGCTGAAGTACAAATATGAATAAAGAAACCATAATCCTTTGGGTTTAGAAGAATCATAGTGGTATCAGGAAGCCCTTGTGGGCCATTTATGGGTAAATACAGGATGAGAGGTGAGAATGTCTCTATACAATGCCTTTTTTGCCTTTCCTTAGGCACTTAGGGACATAATCTGTTCTATCCTCCTAACATCAGTATCACTCTTTGGAATAGGAGCCCTTTTCTTTAACTTTCCTTTTTCTGTGTCCCTCCAGAGGGTCATGCTTGTTGCTCAAAGTTGTATTGCTATTTGTCACAAGGAAATAAAAAATAAATATAATAAACATCAAGTACTTCACTCAGCTTGAGAATCATTACTAAATTCTTATAGAAATAATCCCAATTGAACTGTTTTTTTTTTTTTATTATTATTATTTCCTTGCTGTGATAGTGACAGAAAGTCTTTTCTGATTTCTATGTTCTACTTTTCTTCTTGGGTTAGCAGAAGGGAGGGTGTTTCCTACTCCTCCTCCACCATCCTAGTGTTTCTGATCTTGTCCTGAATTTAATACAGAAACTGAAATCAAAACAAGCTTTGATTGTCCATGTTGCTTCAGTTGGACAATTTTCTTTATAAAGCTTTCAGGCTTGAACACTCATTCCTCTGTGCATATAATTTATATAGCCATATAAATTAGATTTCACAATTTTATGGTAAAATCCAAATTTAAAAATGGTACAACACAAAGTTTGCCTATTGGAAATAGTATCATCATTATTGCCAGACAATAGAGTTGTCCCATAATATTTTGCATGTTTATTAATTTACCAGCTTTGAGCAGCAAGCCTGGAATTTGTCTATTATCTGAAAAAAATATTAAGGGGTAGCTAGATTAGGATAGCTCGGAGACTGGGAAGGTCTAAAAGTAAAAACAAAACACACACACACACACACATTGGGGGAGGAGCTTGCTACAGATAGACAGTCATACAGTTAGTTAAGTGGAGTCAATTATTTAGAGGATAAAGCCACAGATAACAAATAAGCATTAATACTGGCTAGTTTCAATACATTGCTAAAGGGAAGATCTAGCAGATGAGTAACAAGGTGCCTAATAAGGTGTCTAAGATGACAAGGTGCCTAAGATGATAACAAAGACCAGGTAAAGAGTACTTAGCACACTCTAACTGCATAGCAAGACTCTAGTTAAAGAATGGGCAATGGAAACAGAACATTTTTTGTATGATGGGTGAGTGATGATAGGGACTGCAAAGTGGGAGAAATCAGATGATCATTCATAGAGAAAATTGGTGAGAATAAAGAAAATATATAATTTATAAATATCTGGAAAGGCAAAAAATGAGGGGTTGGAAGTATGAAGAAGCAAAAGATTTTAGTTAAAGTACCTCCCCAAAACATATATATTAATTACAAGAAAAAAAGGCAAACTTTATGAAGAAATTAGCAGATGCCACTTTAACCAAGTGATCAAGGTTCACACTAGCATTGAGACAAATCAGCATCATATGCATAGTACAAAATAACTGGCCTATATCTTCAAAAATGTCAGGAAAAAAAGCATCACTAAAAAAAATTATACAAGATTAAAGGAGACTAAGGAGATATGACTGGATGACTGATGGAAACAATGTATGATCTAGGATTTTCTTTTGTTATAAAGATCATAATTGAGACAACTGGCAAAATCTGAAATACTATTATTTGTCTATGATAATTTCATGGTTTTTATTATTTACCTCAATTATGCAAGATGATGCACATGATTTATTAAGAACACACTGAAGATTTAGGGGTCAAGGGCATCATGTATGCAACTTAGTCTCAATTTATACATAAGTAATGTACTTGGAGAGAAAGAGAAAATTGAAGCAAATATGGTAAAATGTTAAAATTTGGGTGATCTGTGTATTAAAAAAATCCTTTGTATTATTATAGAAATTTTTTGTAAGTCTGAAAATATGTCATAGTAGAAATTTTAAAAAGGTCTATTTACTAGGCAATTTTTCAAAGCAGGTACTCAGTCATAGGGAAGACAAAGGTTTATTTACCAAAAGTAGGAAGAAAGTCAAGTCTCAAGAACAAAGAGTCTTTTTATTGATAGAAACATAATTAGAATTCATTTAAGCAAACAAAAGCAACAAAAGCTTTTGAGGGATACTAGGAAAAAAAAAAAAAACAAGAACAAAATCAATGGAAAGGCTGCAGAAACCAGGGATGTTCTGGTAATCTCAGTGCCTAAAGCCAGCAGATGTTTCTCAAACCCTCAGCTTGTCCCTGAGCATTTGTAGCTTATCTAAGACAAATTTCTCCTTTCATTATATGTATCTATCCCAGAGACAGACACTGATTTACTTGGCATTGGTCATTCGTTGGACCAATAATATTAGATGGGAAGTGATGATTAACAATCCATGTCACATATCCAACCCTGAGGGTGGCGTGTTGGAGGTATTACTACTGTGCAGTACCGTGATTGGTAGCTCTACCAATCATATCGCTACACTGGGTGAAGGAGCAATTCCCTAAAGGCTAGGAGTGAGGTAAACATTATAGTGTTACAAGTATTATGGTTTCAGTGAGAATTTATTCCAACCCCGCATTCAAGAGTGGGACCTAATTTTTCCAACCTAATGCATTAGATAGCATGCCTTGCCAAAAAAAAATGTGGTAGGATTAACAGGTCATAAAATCAGAGCCAATATGGTAAAATGGAAATACTTCTGAGGCTTTGAGGATTCTGGCAATACTCTCCACCACTGAACTTGAACCTCAAAGATTATAACTGAAGCTGTGTCTTGCCACCACATCTAGCCCAAGAGTAAAACCAAGGTACTGATGAGAGGTGAGCATGAGACGAAGAAAAACTGGATCTTGATTATGTTCGATATCAGTGAGACCATACTTGAAGCCAATTCTACCCCTAAAGTTTTTACTTGGAAGAGCCAATAAACTTCTTTGCTTATATCCATTTGGATTTGGTTTTCTGTCACTTGTATCAGAAATATCCTGATACACACACACACACACACACACACACACATCAATGAAGCATTTTCACCACTATAATTGAAAAACAGGATAAAGTGGTGCCTCCTGGGTGGCTCAGATGGTTGAGTGTTTCACTCTTGGTTTTGGCTCAGGGTCGTGGAATTGAGACCTGCCTCAGGTTCTTGCTCAGCAGGAGTCTGCTTGGGATTCTTCTCTCCTTCTCCCTTTGCCCCTCTCCCTGCTCATGTGTGCATGCTCTCTCTCTCCCAAATAAATAAATACAATTAAAAAAAGAAAAAGAAAAACTAGATCAAGTCAAAATCAAAAGTAAGCTTACCCTAATGGTGAATCAATGTAACTTAATTGTTCTTTAGATCCCCTTGACAGGTCAAGATTGATCTTAGTGTAATTGTTCTTTAGATCCCCTTGACAGGTCAAGATTGATCTTAGTGTCTAGGGTGGGGCCATTTTCATAAGCAAAGAGGAAAAAGCAGAAGAGCTTTAATAACAGGGACTCAAACATGTGATAGCAATTATTTCAACTTGATAACTGAATAACTACTGCATTCCTAAATTTATATGAACCAAATAAACGTATATAGAAGCTTCCCAAGAGATGTATACTTTTCTTAACCTATTAGCACCCATCAATTAGTACAAGAATTCAAATCAGCTCTCAAGAAGTACATTAATTCATAAAGCTCAAAATTTATCTTCCTTTCCATCATCTTAATACCATCCAAACTAATGATTTAAACAGTTACCAGATATTGGTCATTCACTGATTTCAAGGCTTAATAATAAAATCTTTGGGTCACCTAAATATGTAAAGCAAATATTAACAAAACTAAACGAAGAAATAGATAGCAAAACAATAAAAGTAGGGGACTATAATACCCCCTTACATCAATGGATAGATCATAGAGACAGAAAATCATTAAGGAAACATTGGCCTTAAATGACATATTAGGCCACATTGACTTAAAAGATGCATACAGAACATTCTATCCAAAAGCAATGAATACACATTCTTTTCATGTGCACATGGAATACTCTCCAGGATAGATCATATGTTAGGCTACAAAACAACTGTTAACAAATTTAAGAAGATTTAAATCATATCAACATCTTTCCAACAATAATGATATGAAACTAGAAATCAATAACAAAAAGAAAAGTGGAAAATTCAAGAATATGTGGAGATTAAACATCATATAACTGAACAACCAATCAGTCAATAAAGAAATCAAAAGAGAAAAGGTACCTGACACAAATGAAAATACAGTATACTAAAATTTATGGAATGCAACAAAAGCAGTTCTAAGAGGGAAGTTCATAGTGACAAATGCCTACTCTCGGGAAACAAGAAAAATCTCAAACAACCTAACTTACACCTCAAGAAAATACAAAAAGAAGACCAACGCCCAAAGTTAGTAGAAGGAAATAAAGATCAGAACAGAAATGAATGAAATAGGGACTAAAAAGATAATAGAAAAGATAATGAAACCAAGAGCTCATACTTCGAAAAGATATACAAAATTAACAAACTTTTAGTTAGACTTACCAAAAAGAAAAAGAGAAAATTCAAAATCTGAAAGAGGAGACTTACAACTGATACCACAGAAACATGAAGGATTATAAGAGACTACTATGAACAATTATATGCCAACAAATTGAGCAATCTAGGAGAAATAAATTTCTAGAAATATAAAACCCTTTAAGACCAAACATGAAGGAATAGAAAATCTAACAGATCAATTACCAGTAAGGAGATTGGATCTTAATGAAAAACTTCCCAACAAACAAAAGCCCAGAACCAAAAGGCTCCACTGGTAAATTCTACCAAACATTCAAAGACAAATTAACACTACACTTCCTTCTTAAACTCTTCCAAGCAAATAGAAAAGAAGGAAACACTTCCAAACTTATTTTATAAGGCTAGCATTACCTTGATAACAAAACCAGGCAAGGACACTACAAGAAAAGAAAATTATGGGCCAATATCCTTGATGAACATAGATGCAAAAATCTTCAACAAAATATTCACATATCTAATTCAATGATACATTAAGAGGATCATACACCATGATCAAGTGGGATTTTTTCCTGGCATGCAAGGATGGTTTAACATGCATAAATCAAACCAACATGATATACCACATTAACGAAATGAAAAATAAAAATTGCATGATCATCTTAAGAAATAAAAAAAAAGTACCAGACAAAATTCAACATCTGTTCATGATAAAAAAAACTCTCAACAAAGTGTGCATAGAGGGAATATATTTCAACATAATAAAGACAAGTTCACAGCTAACATCATACTCAATATCACAAAGCTGAAAGCTTTTTCTCAAATTCAGGAACAAGACAAGGACACCCATACTCACCATTTTTATTCAACATAGTACTGCAAATCCCAGCCAGAGCAATTAGGCAAGAAAAAGAAACAAATATCCAAATGGGAAAGGAAAAATTAGATCTGTCTCTATTTGCAGATGATGAGATAGTATATATAAAAATAATAATAAAGACTCCACCAAAGAAACTGTTAGAATACATGAATTCAGTAAAGCTGCAGAATACAAAAGCAATATACAGAAATCTGTTGCATTTTTAAACACTAACGACAAATTATCAAGAAGATAAACTTAAAAAAAATCTCACTTATAGTTGCATCAAAAGAATAAAATATCTAGGAATAAATTTAACCAAAGAAGTAAAAAATTTGATACACTGAAAACTATGACACTGATCAAAAAAAATCAAGATGACACAAATAAATCGAATGATAACCCATGCTTATGGACTGGAAGAATACTGTTAAAATGTTCATACTACCCAAGGCAATCTACAGATTCAATGCAATCCCTATCAAAAATCCCAATGGCATTTTTCATAGAAATACAACAAACAATTCTAAAATTTGTTTGGAACCATGAAGGACCCTGAATAGCCAGTGCAATCTTGAGGAAGAGGAACACAGCTGGAGGCATCATACTTCCTGATTTCAAATAGTAATCAAATTCAATAGTAATCAAAACAGTATGGTATCAGCACAAAAACAGACACATAGATCAATAGAACAGAATAGACAGCCTAAAAATAAGCCTACACATATACGGTCAATTATTTATGACAAAAGGGGCCAAGAATATATGATGGAGAAAGGACAGTCTCTTCAATATATGGTGCTGGGAAAACTAGACTGCCACATGCAAAAGAGTGAAACTGGACCACTATCTTGCACCATCCACAAAAATTAACTCAAAATGGATTGAAGACTTGAAAATAAGACATGAGCTTTTTTGCAACAGGGTCCCCACCAGAACACAGGTGTCACAAAAACCACCACTCAACCTAAACCAAAATGGGAAAGGAAAAGACTCACATCAACATCGTCATCATTGGACATGTAGATTCAGGCAAGTCTACCACTACTGGTCATCTGATCTACAAATGCGGTGGGATGGACAAAAGAACTATCAAAAAATTTGAGAAGGAGGCTGCTGAGATGGGAAAGGGCTCCTTCAAGTACGCTGGGTCTTAGATAAACTGAAAGCTGAATGTGAACATGGTATCACCACTGATAACTCCCTGTAGAAATTTGAGACCAGCAAGTATTACGTGACCATCACTGATGCCCAGGACACAGAGACTTTATCAAAAACATGATTGCAGGCACATCTCAGGCTGACTGTGCTGTCCTGATTGTTGCTGCTGGTGTTGGTGAATTTGAACCAGGTATCTCCAAGAATGGGAAGACCTATAAGCATGCCCTTCTGGCTTACACACTGGGTGTAAAACAACTAATTGTTGGTGTTAACAAAATGGATTCCACTGAGCCACCCTACAGCCAGAAGAGATATGAGGAAATCATTACGGAAGTCAGCACCTACATTAAGAAAATTGGCTACAACACCAACACAGTAGCTTTGTGCCAATTTCTAGTTGGAATGGTGACAACATGCTGGAGCCAAGTGCTAACATGCCTTGGCTCAACGGGTGGAAAGTCACCCATAAAGATGGCAATGCCAGTGGAACCACACTGCTTGAAGCTCTGGATTGCATTCTGCCACCAGCTCGTCCAACTGACAAGCCCTTGCATCTGCCTCTCCAGGACATCTACAAAATTGGTGGTATTGGTACTGTCCCTGTGGGCCGAGTGGAGACTGGTGTTCTTAAACATGGCATGGTGGTCACCTTTGCTCCAGTCAATGTTACAAGTGAAGTAAAGTCTGTTGAAATGCACCATGAAGCTTTGAGTGAGGCTCTTCCTGGGGACAATGTGGGCTTCAATGTCAAGAATGTATCTGTCAAAGATGCTCATCATGGCAATGTGGCTGGTGACAGCAAAAATGACCCACCAATGGAAGCAGCTGGCTTCACGGCTCAGGTGATTATCCTGAACCATCCAGGCCAAATCAGTGCTGGATATGCACTTGTGCTGGATTGTCACACAGCTCACATTGCTTGCAAGTTTGCTGAGCTGAAGGAGAAGATAGATCGTCGTTCTGGAAAAAAGCTGGAAGATGGTCCCAAGTTCTTGAAATCTGGTGATGCTGCCATTGTTGATATGGTTCCTGGCAAGCCTATGTGTGTTGAGAGCTTCTCTGACTATCCTCCTCTGGGCTATTTTGCTGCTCCTGATATGAGACAGACAGTTGCTGTGGGTGTCATCAAAGCAATGGGCAAGAAGGCAGCTGGAGGTGGCAAGGTCACCAAGTCTGCCCAGAAAGCTCAGAAGGCTAAATGAATATTATCCCCAGTACCAGCCACCCCAGTCTTAATCAGTGGTGGAAGAACGGTCTCAGAACTGTTTGTGTCAATTGGCCATTTAAGTTTAATAGTAAAAGACTGGTTAATTGCAGGAAACAAACTGAGGGTTGCTGGAGTGGGGGGTGGGGTGGGAGGGATGGGGTGACTGGGTGATAGACACTGGGGAGGGTATGTGCTCTGGTAAGCACTGTGAATTGTGCAAGACTGTTGAATCTCAGATCTGTACCTCTGAAACAAATAATGCAATATATGTTAAGAAAAAAAAAAAGAAGAAGAAGGTAGCGGGAGGGGAAGAATGAAGCGGGGGAAATCGGAGGGGTAGATGAACCACGAGAGACGATGGACTCTGAAAAATAAACAGGGTTCTAGAGGGGAGGGGGGTGGGAGGATGGGTTAGCCTGGTGGTGGGTATTGATGAGGGCACATTCTGCATGGAGCACTGGGTGTTATGCACAAACAATGAATCATGGAACACTTCATCTAAAACTAATGATGTAATGTATGGGGATTAACATAAGAATAAAAAAATAAATTAAAAAAAACAGCTGGTCACATGTAAAAAAAAAAAGACTGGTTAATGATAACAATGCATCGTAAAACCTTCAGAAGGAAAGTGAAATGTTTTGTGGACCATTTGTTTTTGTGTGTGTGTGTGGCAGTTTTAAGTTATTAGTGTTTTTTGGGTTTTTTTTTAAGATTTATTTATTTATTTTGACAGAGAGAGAGGGAACACAAGCAGGGGGAGTGGGAGAGGGAGAAGCAGGCTTCCCACCGAGCAGGAAGCCCGACGCGGGGCTCGATCCCAGGACCCTGGGATCATGACCTGAGCCAAAGGCAGATGCTTAACGACTGAGCCACCCAGGTGCCCCTTAAGTTATTAGTTTTTAAAATCAGTACTTTTTAATGGAAACAACTTGACCAAAAATCTGTCACAGAATTTTGAGACCCATTAAAACAAAAGTTTAATGAGAAAAAAAAAAAAAGAAAATAAGATGTGAAACCATAAACCTCATAGAAGAAAACATAGTCAGTAAGCTCCTTGACGTAGATTTTGGCAATAAATTTTTGGATTTGACATCAAAAGCAAAGACAACAAAAGCAAAAACAAACAAGTGGGACTACATCAAACCAAAAAGTCTCTGCACAGTACAGGAAATCATCAACAGAATGAAAAGGCAACCAAAGGAATGAAATCATTACAGATCATACATCTGATAAGGGGCAAATATCCAAAATACATTAAAAAAAAAACCTCATACAACTCAATAGCAAAAATAAAGTGACTAAAAAATGGGCAGAAAAACTGAATAGACATTTTTCCAAAGATCTATATGGCAAATAGGCACATGAAAAGATGCTCAGCATCACTAATCATTGGAAATGCAAAACAAAACCACAAAAAGGTTATCACCTCATACCTGTTAGAATGGCTATTATCAAAAACAGAAAAAATAATAAGTGTTGGTTAGGATGTGGAGAAAAAGAAACCCTTGTGCAATGTTGGTGGGAATGTCAATTGGTCTAGGTGCTATAGAAAACCGCATAGAATTTCCTCAAAAATTAAAAATTGAATAGATGAATCAGAAATTCTAATTATGGGTATTTATCCAAAGAAAATGAAAACACTAACTTGAAAATATATATGCATCCCCATGTTCATTGCAGCTTTATTTATAATCATGAATATATAAAAACAGTGTAAACATCCATTGACAATAAGTGGATAAAAAAAATGTGACACACACAAAGAAATAGTATTCAGTCATCAAAAAGAATGAAATTTTACCATTTGTGACAACATGGATGGACTTTGAGGGTATTAAGTGAAATAAGACAGAAAAATATAAGTACCATATGATCTCACTTATATGTGGAATCTAAAACAAACAAACAAAAAAACACAAAACAAAAAAATAAGCTCAGAGATACAGAGAACAGATTGGTGGTTGCCAGAGGTGGGGTGGAGAGTGGGGCAAAATGGGTGAAGGGAGTCAAAAGATACAAACTTCCAATTATAAAATAAATGTCATGGGATGTAATATACAGCACAGAGACTATTATTAGTACTGTATTGCATATCTGAAAGTTGCTAAGACAGTAAATCCTAAAATTTCTCATCACATCACAAGAAAAAAAATCTGTAACTATGTATGGTAATAGATGTTAACTAGACTTATTGTAGTGATCATCTCACACTATATACAAATACCAAATCATTATGCTGTACACTTAAAACTAATATATGCTAATTATACTTCAATAAGAAAGATCCGAAGACTGACATTTTTAAAATAATAAAAAGCTTACTACATTTCTTGAAGTTGGTTGCTTAATATCTCTATTTCTACTTGTATCTGCAAATGATGTTAATTATACTTTCCTACCTCCCATAAGAGCTATGATAATTACTGTTGGGAGGGCACTTAGGTTTCCATGGATAAGGGAGATGGTGTAAGGGCAATGTATTATCATCATTATTATTGCCCTGGACAGCTGCTCATTAAGGACTGCATTTGAGTAAAAACCCATGAAAGTTTAAATTGATATGAGACAGAAGTTGGTCAACCTTAGCCATATTTACTGCCAAGTTGAAGTCCAAAGAGAAAAACTTCTAATTAGATCATTTCAAGTGTCATCACAAAAAGGAATATAATAGTTTTAAAGTGTTTCAACAATTCAGCATTCATTCATTCAACAATTATTCAGTATCTGTTATGTTCTGGGTTCTCAACATACAGAAAAGCAAAAAAAAAAAAAAAAATGCCTTTGTAGAACTTACATTCTAGGGTTTAAAATTTGCTATGTCACTATTTCTAATGCCACCTTTTAGAATGCATCCCAAACCATTTGTATTGTTTTTTTCCTTCTCTGGGAAAATATGTCCTAAATATTTGTTTTTCTACATAATGAATTTCTGCCCATTATGTAAAACTCTCATGTTTGCATGCTAATTTTCCCCCTAAATGCATTGGATCTTTCCAGTTGTTCCAGGCATGTAACACAGTACTGAACACATACTATGCTCATAAATAATTCCCTAATTAAACATGTAATACCTATTAATATTTCTTTCATTTACTAACTAGTAAATGGAGACTCATATAATTCAGTGGGTGTTTAGAAATGATTCCCAGACACATACATCTAATTTGTTACATGGCTGAGAAAGACCAGGTTTGACAAAAGGGTCAAATTTAGAAAAAAATATATTTTCTGGCTCTGCTCCTTTACTGTCCACCTGTTATTACAGAATTTCCAGTTTTAAGCAAGTCATTTCCTGCCAAAATCACTCCAGTCATCCTGTGGTGTATTTTCTGGATATCATGACCATGTCAATTAGCAACCACAAGGTATCCAAGAATTATTTCTTCTACTCTCGCCCTTTTTAATACTGTCAGCTGCTGAGGCCCCACTGTCTCCAAAGCTACATGAAGACATTTCATCTCTTCCTAAGTTGAGCTATTTTTTCCCCCCTAAGTGCTGCTTCTGCTGGGCAGCTCTGTAGCTACATCCTCTGGAGATTGGCAACAACAAAGTAATGTATAACCCTATCCAACATTAGGTTTTCAAACTCAGGTTGTGTGTTCAGTAAAAAGAAAAAAAAAAAAAAAAGAATGCATATTTCCTTTAAGAACATGAAGGGAAAAAAAAGAACATTAAGGAAATATGGATTTGAATTTCTATATCTTGAGGACTTCTTAGGCAAATTATCTCCATCAGTTTCTGGTTACCTTGGTTGATTTTTCCTTTTTTTCTTTTACCTTCCCAACCCCTCTCCCTGTTCTCCAGATTATATAAATGAGACCTAGTGGCTGGACAAGGAACAGTTCTGATAAATAAACACCATAATGTGAGCAGATTCAATTCTGACCTCTAAGCGTGTTATAAGTCCAAGCTTACCTAATTATTTTAAGGTAGAATTATCTTATCAAAAGTTCCTCTGTGCAAATAATTTTCTTGCATCATTCTCATTATCTTACCTGAAATTAGCATATTTTAGTCTAGGCTGAATGGGACATAGACCTTAACATAATGACTTTTCTGTTCTCTTATTGTAGGGTCAATGGACCAAGAAAGTATAAATCAAATAGTCACCCTACTCTGGTCACTTCACACACTGATTTTTCAAATATTTGAAGGCTGTGAAAATAAAATAAATTTTAAATTTTAAATCTGTACCTTTAATTAATGGAAACTGTAAAAAGGTCAATTAAATTAGTCACGTGCTAACTAAAAAGTTGCAATTAAAATTATGTAAGTTAGAAATAATGGTGGGTTTTGGGTGGAAATCATTGACATTAAAGGTATAAACAGCCACTTATTGTTCTTGCCAATTAAACCACTGCACTCCCAAATCCTACCCATAAACTTTCTGAAAGCACCATCCTTAGGTATAGCAATAAAATTAGAATTTAATACTACTCAATACCCATATTGCAGAACTCTGTTAAATGTTGAATCTAAACACATTTTAGTTTTGGGGTCTAAACAAACTTCTACTCTCTCCATTAAGTTTCACATTCCTTCCTTTCACAAACCTGAATCTTGAGATCTTGCCATATTCCTAACAGTTGACATGGAGAAAAGAAGTCAAGAATAAAGAAGCAGCAAGATGGCTAGTTTCAATCTCAGCAATGCCAATTTCTTGGACAAAATAGTTAACTTCTCTGTACATTTTTCTCTGTACATTTCTGTGGAATGGAATAATCCTATCCACTTTACCTAGAGCTGTAATGAGTATGTTAACGTAAAATGCTTTATACAATGGAACATAAATAGTAAGCACCAAATAAATATTAGTTATCATGACGACGATAATCATTACCACCACCAACACATCATCATTACACATCAGGCTCTGTACACATTAGGTACATGCATGGAGGAATGAGGAAAAAAGGCCCATTCTAAATTTCTGTGCCTCCTCAATCACATCAAGTAAAAGTGAGCAATCAGATGGTGAGATCTCCCACTCAAGCACAGTATCCACACCAACGTGGCCCAGTCAACTGTTATGAACTTAAACTGACCAAACTGATATACCCTTCTCCTTTAAAGAAAATATACAACCTGGTTAAGCTGAGGGATGTCTGGGTATGAAGAGGGACTGGGGAATAACCCTTGCTCATAAATCAGAGTTGTCAAATAATGATATGGATTGCCTCAAAAATACTGAACCAGAAATCGGAAAGCCAACCCAGTTAATGCTGAAGCAGAGATGCCTGTGGGTACATCACTGACTTTAATGTTCTTAAGTACACAAACTGGAGAGGCAGGGGCATGGGACAAGTGGAGGGTCGGGGCTGGGTATGAGTGAGGAGAGGAAATGGCAAGGCTGTACTCAGGAATGGAAGACTCACCGCGAGTGTGACATGCATCTCTGTATATGGACAGGAGGCTTAGGTGCGTGTCGGAGGATGCAAACCCTGTCTCCCCTGAGTGTCTGTATGTACATCCATTCATAGTGTGTCTGTGTTATAAAGAATGAAAATATAGAGAGAAGAGCCTGGTATGTCTAATGATCAATATTCAACGTAAGACACTGACCAAACATTTACTGGTCAAACTACAAATTGTTATTTTTAGCAATAAACTTTCAGGCCCTCAGAAGGCCTTAATATTTCATAATTATTGTCAGATTTCATTGCTAAGCATATAGGACACTATTCCAAGGACTAAACTGATCATATCTGCACTATTAGTCACCCACAAGATTGTACAGCCCAGTAGAAAATGAACTGATTAGTTTTCAAAAAGGAAAAGTTCAGATTCCTCTTCCTTTTACAGAGATGCATCTCTGAGGCAGGAATGGCTGCTCTGCAGACTCTTGTAGGATGGAACCATTTGTACCACCTCTCCTGTGAAGAACAATGATGCCCAAGAAAGTCCAAGTTTACTGTGCTGGTCCTGCCCTGCAAGGAGTGTTCCCAGAGAAGCAAAGTCAGATAAGTCATCTGACCTCCCTTTGAGGAACTCTCAAAGGAAATGTACCTAAGGCAAGGTGCTAGGAGGATCATGGTGGGACATCCAAATTTTGTGTCCTTCCATACAAGGCAAAACAAACTATCAAAGTAGAAACAGAACCCACCAGCAAAGAGCAGACTGCTCTGAAATGGGCTTCAAGTGACAAAAATGAGCCATTTTATTTTCTTTGCATCAGGCTGCTCTTATTTTCTCATTTCAATTCCTTTGGAATTGTGATATCCCTTGTCAAATTCCTTTGGAATTTCCACTTGGAAAAGTGATAGATTAAGTGGGGTGTGTGTATTCCTAGGGCAATCATAACCCATTTACTTTAGTAGCTCATATTTTAAACGACGACAATTTTCTTTTACTCTTTAACAGGAAGATATCTCATCTCTTTGGTTTCTGACTTCCGCTTGTGGCAAGTGAAATGTGATGTTTGGTCAACACCGAGGCAGAACTATTTATCATTATATTGTTGGGTAGTGGGTATATAGCAGCAGTTCATTAACAGGCTATGGTATTTTTCTTAATACCCCATTAAGGGTTTTTTTGTTTTTGTTTTTGTTTTTTAATATAGCTGCTTGGAAATAAGACATAAGAAAAAATATTCAGCAATATTTATCCCAGGATATAAAATATTTAAGTATGTAGAGTATCACCAAGAACAATGGAACAACTTATTATGATAATCTATTATCATTATCCCCTAACTTTTAGACAATTGCTAAGACAATTTAATGTACGTATGGCACGTGGACACTCAGATTTTTATCTTCCTAGTATTCTGCAACTGAGTAAAGGGCATATCATGGTAATTAGCCTTTCATGCAGATATGTTTACCAACCCAACCAGGTTGTAGAATTAATTGCATACATTTTGCTATAATCCCAGTAGTAGGTAACATGGTTTAGTGTACGTAACAGGCAAGTAGTGGTAACCATGATGGTAAAGTGCAAGATGAAATTATTTCAAAGTGCAACAAATAAAATCTTGACTAAATAATAGCTATTATCCATAAAATTACTGAGTGTTGCAAAAGGTCACAAAAGGAATTAGGAGGGGTGTTTATAGAAGAGACACTTAAAATTTATGATAATCCAGTTTTCCTATACTTTATTTTCTAATGTAGCAACTTGAGGATTTTGTCATATCTAAGAACTTATTTAATGTATATGATTTCCTTTTCTAGAATAAGTTTAGCTTTCAAAAGGAGTTATTAAATACCTTAAATGGAAAACATTATCATTAGCAATAAATTAGTAATTAAATACAGTAAAAGTGAAGCAATGGTATTAATTTTTCCACTTAAGTTCCATCACTGATAAGTACACTAATATTATTTTGTGTTGACTTCATGTTGTAAAATTTGAGATGTGTTTATACCGTCCTTGGTTCTTAATTGTGAACTGCAAGATACTCCTGATCAAGTTTCTCAATGAGCAACCCTTAGAACACTTCTGAAACTTGCTTTGTTATATCAGGTACTTAATATTAACCATGATATGGCCATTTCTCCTTCAGTAAAGTGATAGCACAGGTACCACAGTGATATGCTATGGACTAAATGTTTGTGTCTCCCCTTCAATGCCCATGTGGAAGCCCTAATCCCCACTGTGGGGATATTAGCAAAGAGGGCCTTTTGGCCATAATTAGGCTTAGGTAAGGGCATGAGGGTGAATCCCCCATGATAGGATCAATACATTTATATGAAGAAATACCAAAGATCTCCCATTGTTTTGGTTTGTGGTTTTTTTGTTTTGTTTTGTTTTGAAGTATAGTCTGCAGATGGGGGACTGTCAGACAGCCAAAATAGCTACCTTGTGTTTTTCTCAATGGATCTCCTGCATTTTATTTAAAATTTATTTTATTTTTTTTTTAAGATTTTATTTATTTATTCATGAGAGGCAGAGGGAGAAGCAGGCTCCCAAGGAGCAGAGAGCCCGATGCGGGACTCGATCCCAGGACCCTGGGATCATGACCTGAGCCGAAGGCAGATGCTTAACCATCTGAGCCACCCAGGCGCCTTAAATACTTTATTTATTTATTTATTTTTTTAAAGATTTTATTTATTTATTTGAGACAGAGAGCATGAGAGGGAGGAGGGTCAGAGGGAGAAGCAGACTCCCTGCCGAGCAGGGAGCCCGATGCGGGACTCGATCCCGGGACTCCAAGATCATGACCTGAGCCGAAGGCAGTCGCTTAACCAACTGAGCCACCCAGGTGCTCTAAAATTTATTTAAGCAAATATATATCGGCCTCAAGTAAGCAGGTCAATTTTTAATTATTAGAGGTGTACATTATTCCCACACCCACTAAAGCTGCTCTGTGAAAATCTACTCTCTCCCCCGGGAATGGACATATTTTTCAACGGAAATCTTTATAAAAGTATCTATGCATCTGAAGCACATATCTTTTTATCTGAGGAAAATTTTAGAAGATATAACAATTATCTTTATCTTTTTTTGGGTATGTGTAGAAGAAATGCAAGCAGTAATTCTCAACTAATACTGTATATTATATCATTCATTCATTGAAAATTACATATTAAATGCTTTTTATGTATCAGGAACCATACTACAGGCAGAGATTAGACAGTTGATAAACAATGTTAAACTTGAGTGATATTTTACAATGCAGAATGATGTAAGGATTCAATTCTTATTTGTGGAAAATAGAATATCTCATTTTTGCCTCATCTGAAGAGACCATGTGTTATCTTTAAAAATAAATAAATAAAATGCATTAAAGGCAAAATCCCTCAGTACCACTAACACGAGAGAAAAAGTAAAAGAAAAAGAAGCAGCTAAAAGAAATGGAGCATAAAGTGAAGCAAGATCTTTGGAAAATTCAGTTAACAAGAAGTTTTCATGGTATGTAATTTATTCATGGCTCCTGCTGGATTTAGTTAATAGCATCTGCCTATTTTCTTGGTTGTGGTAGTCATCTCCTAAAATGTCTCAGCTCATATCCCAAGACAAGAGGCCTTGCTGTGTAACTACAAAGTTATCCCTCCAAAACAACATTCTGTACACCAAGAGGCTATGAAACAAGCAGGCAGATGTCTGAGGCCAGAAGACTTCAGGGATTGCTTTTCTACAACTGAAATTCACTGGGCTCTCAGGATTCACTGCAGTGTTCCTCATCTACTCAATGTCCTTCATTTTATGTCTTTGTTTATTTAGAATATATGTGAAAAAGGAAAGCCAGAACAATTATTTGGTTATATAAAGAGAGAACAAGACCACAATGTGTAATAGGAGAGAGTGAGCACCCACCTACATTTTGTGAATTTATTATATATCACTAAGTGTTTCAAACAGTATATACTATAATGACACTGAGGCACTCTAGAAACATTATACCTATGCTTACTATATGAATAACTTATTGTATAACATTTATGAAGGGATTCCAGGGTCATGATTTTATTTAGTCCTTGCAGCAACCCAAGTTAAGTTCTTAACTTGCGCTAAGAAGTATTTTTATTCCTAATTTTAGTAGAGATAATAAAATCTCAATAATATACTTACCTGGTAGGTAGGGAGCCCTTATTGAACCCAAGTTGCTTAAATTCAGTCTAGTCTTCTGTTACAATTTCTACTCTTCTTGCAACACGATGCCAAGTAACTGAGAAGACTGTCATTAACTGATCTCAGGTATGTCAATTGTGTCCACTCTATAGATGATCCAAGAATTAGCACCACTTGGATAGGAAGTGGGAGTCCTAGATTTAAAGTAGTATGAAGCTATCTGACACAATCTTGAACATTTTATTTAAAGTGAACAAACATCATTGAGACCACATGATGCCTACAGAAACCTTGTCCTAGATCACTCCATGAGGGCTCTTAGCAAAACATGCTGACTCAGCCCAAATGAGAATCATCCCTAGAATTGGTTATTGAATATAATTAGCAAAGATAAATCACTCAGAGCAGAAGAAAGTTATCTGTGCGCAGAATATTTAGGAGACTGTAGGGACAGATGGGCCAACTCAAGAATGGGCCTTCAGAGATGGTTATAGTCTTGGACTCAGGATTAGATTAGAAAGTAGAGTCTGGGGAGAGCTGAGACTTTTAGCAAATTAGAAAATATTTGCTTAGGAACTACCAGGCACTAGGAGTTTATTTCTTTAGCCTTTAAACCAATTCAGAAAAAAAAAAATGTACAATTAATAAAATGTTGGTATCTATTAGAGGAAACCAACTCCAAAATATATAGTGACTCAGTCATGATGGAAGCTTAATTTCTGCTCACATTAACAATTCAAAAAGGGGTTCCTGGTCAACATTCTTTTTACCTAGTGATTTAGGCTCCTGATATTTAAAAGTTCTGTCATCCTCAAGGGACCCACCATTGTTTGTATTTAGGCAGTGCAGGGGAAAGAGAGTAAAGAGAAGGCACATTAGTTTCATAAAAGGTTTGAGTTGGAAATGCATACATCTCTTCTACTCGTAATCTGTTAGCTAGAAGCTAGTCACATGGCCACACCTCACAGTAAATGAGATTGGGAAATATTACCTGTGTCCCCAGTGAGAAACAAAGAAGAATGTGAATTTGGATGAATATGGAGAAATTTTTGCCAAAGTATCTTTTCAACAGTTATATATATGGATGGCCAGTGAGCTCTAAAAGTTGTAGCAGCAATGACAAAAGGCTGGAATATGTCTAAAACAAAGGATAACTAGACACGTTGAAGTGTAATATGGAAAGTGCCAACCAATTCCAGAGCTAAGCGGAGCTAATGCCTAAAAAATAGCCATAGTTTTGGGGCGCCTGGGTGGCTCAGTTGGTTAAGCGACTGCCTTCGGCTCAGGTCATGATCCTGGAGTCCCAGGATCGAGTCCCGCATCGGGCTCCCTGCTCAGCGGGGAGCCTGCTTCTCCCTCTGACCCTCCCCCCTCTCATGTGCTCTCTCTCTCTCATTCTCTCTGTCTCAAATAAATAAATAAAATCTTTAAAAAAAAAAAATAGCCATAGTTTCAACTTTTTTTATTCTAATATATAAATATTTGTCCTTGTTCCCTTATATGCTGTTTTAACATCTACAGATAGGAACATTTATGGATAAACTTTCTCTCCATCACATACATGATGCCTTTCTCTAATTTGATATAAGGAATAAAGACATCACAGCTTGAAAACTGGGGAAGACATTTGTCTAGAAAGAACTACAACTTTGCAGTTTTCCAGAATTAATAGACCGACACTGATGTCGTAATTTGTCATGAGTCAAAAAGAAAGTAAGATTTAAATGAGACCCACCAAGGACACACATCTATAATGACAGGCAAGGTAGTGAGGTGGAGAAAGAAAGCTACATTTGCAGGATGGTCCCTCTTGTCTTCTGTAATAATTCTACAGCCACTGAGGTTGATATGATATTTGGAGGGAGCTAAATGTAAGGTTGTTAAAGTGAGTATGATTTAATCTATGTAAAATTACAATTTTGAAGTAAGTTTGAGTTGCAATTGACATTCTCATGACATCAGCAACAATCTGAATGTCAATAACATTTCCTAAAATTCTGCAAGCTAACTGATCTTGATTTTTACAAAGGCTTCAAAGCTGGAAAAGGCAACAGTGCCAGTAACATAAAATTTCCAAAACCCAGGGGGAAAATGTGTGTGGTATAAGCAGAGAATGGAAAATCAGGGTTAGAGCTGGGTGAGGATGCCAGCTTCCCACTGCAAGTACACACAGGGTTTTGAATCATCCAATCACTAGACTGTGCATCTCTCCAGTCAGGGAGGCTAGCCTAATACAGCCAGAGAAAACACCCAATCCCAAGTTTAGAAATCTCACTTTCCACATAAAAAAGGGTACTGAAGAGACTGAGTCAGTAATAACACCAAGTCCTTTATTTGTACTCCTATTTCCTCTTTTGACAGAATTGAGGCAATGATAAACATTGTTTTCATTTTAATATTCCCCTACTCCATCCTCAAATATAAAGAATACATTTTAAAAGTAAGCAATTTTATGTCTGTTGCAGGGCAGCAAATATTATAACTGGGGTGGTGGAGGGAGGTGACTGGACAATATTATACCATTAGGTGTCCTGTTGGAACCACTTGAGTTAGATTCAAGAGTTAAGTTCACCAATGTGAATTATTTTTCTCAGATTTATCTCACCTTAATTTCTGTGTGGACTTTTCTAGCCAGGTTTAGAGAAATTGGACTTTTGCCTGGGTTACCCTCAGGTTACATATGAGGAAAGTCTTCCTTTTATAAGTATATAAAATGAATGAACTGGAGCACAAAGAAACCTTAGTAAATTGGCTCAAAAAAAGTTATGTAATTTGAACCTACATCATTCCATTCGAAAATACTCAAAAGAATAAAAAAGGCAAAGTATCAATCTAATAAAACTGGATTTAACAACACAACTGAATAATGACTTTTCTCATTTAAAAAAAACCACTGAAATATTCTGTTTTTTTGCAAAAATATTTCTATCATTTTTCTCTAATTTTTATTTTTACTTTCCTGGAAAATCTACTCACATGGAAAGCATGTAAATGAAAAGTCTCAAGATTTTAACATTACAGAATTATAATATTTTAATAAAATTCACTCCTGCAAAACAATTGAGATGTCTCCATTCTTTAGTAAACAGTGAGCTTAAGATTTTAAAATGTCAAGTTTTCATTCTTCATGTTTTAGGGCATTAACTGTATACAGAACTGTGCTGTGTGAGTTTGACGGACATCCCTGATAACTGCACAGTGGACAATATCTTCAGCCTTTTTGTTCATATTACATTAAATGAATATTATAATTTTTCTATCTACTCTACTTTTTATAGCATTAATTCTAGATCAAAGAAATAAAAATGTTACTTGCTTTTTTATTTATTTTATCTTCTCTAAAAGCCTTAGGCTATTTGAAAGGGAAGCGTAAGTGATTCAAATTAAGTAAGGACAATTTGTTAACTAAAATACAAATTCAGGGCGCCTGGGTGGCTCAGTTGGTTAAGCGACTGCCTTCCGCTCAGGTCATGATCCTGGAGTCCCAGGATCGAGTCCCGCATCGGGCTCCCTGCTCGGCAGGGAGTCTGCTTCTCCCTCTGACCCTCCTCCCTCTCATGTGCTCTCTCTCATTCTCTCTCAAATAAATAAATAAAATCTTTAAAAAAAAATAAAATAAAATACAAATTCAAGGGGCGCCTGGGTGGCTCAGTCGTTGAGCGTCTGCCTTCGGCTCAGGTCATGATCCCAGGGTCCTGGGATCGAGCCCTGCATTGGGCTCCCTGCTCCGCGGGAGGCTGTTTCTCCCTCTCCCACTCTCCCTGCTTGTGTTCCCTCTCTCACTGCATCTCTCTTTGTCAAATAAATAAATAAAATCTTTAAAAAATAATAATAATAAAATAAAATAAAATAAAATACAAATTCAAGATGGTAACATAGCATGTCATATCATAAGCAGATATTGATAAATAGATAAAAAAATACAAAACATCAATATGTTAAAAACTTGGTTTAAATAGAAACTAAAAACAAACAAAAAAACTTGGTTTTAAATTTTAAGTCAATTTCCACTTGGTATAAATAGCATTTTATTGTAGAAGAATAAATCCTTGACTCCTTAAAGATATTTTTATAATGTAGTAAAAAAACCTCAGTGCTTAAATAAAAAGCTTGCATTAATACTGTAACATTTTTCTTCTTGACTTTCAACTCATTGGAGCATGAACATCCTCTTAGCTGTGTAATTGGGTTTCTGTATGAAAAACAAAGTTTTTGAACTGGCACTAGAGTACAAATTTAATTAAAGACACAATTCCTGTAATGATCAGAACATCTGTGCCATGGCCAAATAGTTCTTACTGCTTACATTTCTAAGACCTTTATTTGAGAATCTACATAAGCTTCATTTAGCTCATGATAGTGGACAGCTATTTGCAATTTTGAAATCTAGTGAAGCAATTTGGTGACTACATAGACTCCATGTAAAGTTAATTATAACAAGTAACTAGAAACTTTAAAAGTCTATTTTAAACAAGTTACAGATAATAAAATAAAATTCAAAACAGAGAGAATTTAGTTAAAATAACCTTTTGTAGGTTCAAATTACATAACTTTTTTTGAGCCAATTTACTAAGGTTTCTTTGTGCTCCAGTTCATTCATTTTATATACTTATAAAAGGAAGACTTTCCTCATATGTAACCTGAGGGTAACCCAGGCAAAAGTCCAATTTCTCTAAACCTGGCTAGAAAAGTCCACACAGAAATTAAGGTGAGATAAATCTGAGAAAAATAATTCACATTGGTGAACTTAACTCTTGAATCTAACTCAAGTGGTTCCAACAGGACACCTAATGGTATAATATTGTCCAGTCACCTCCCTCCACCACCCCAGTTATAAAGATTATCTTTTCCTTCTTCCACCTTTATAATACAAGAGGGAGAGAGAGAAGAAAGAGGTGTTAACATGTGAATACAGACATGAACATATATTTAATAAATGGAAAATATTCCTATACTCCCACAAAAAATCAAATAATGGCTTAAATGGGGGGAAAAATAGATTGTAGGATTTTTGTTTTGGAAGGGAAAAAAGGTGTGTTCAGAGGAGAGATATAGAAAGACAGTCACCAAACTTCTGAGGAGAGATATTAGCTATAGAACCAAGTATTTTCTTATACAGTCCGTATTTTGAAATTTTTACAATGCCTGCAAATTGTTTTCAGTTTTAAAATATTTTCAATGTAGTGGATGACAGCAGACATCTTTAGAAATAATATACCCTAAAAAGGCAGTCATTAAATGGGTAACTGAGAAAGTGTAAGAACACATAAGCATGAACACGTCTATCAACAAAGCTGAAGCCATAACACAAACAAATGGAGTGTAAAAAATTTGGCCAAGCCAAAACACAATTGTCTTCATACCAACTATAGAAGAAGGAACCAAGCAGAAAAAATATTTATCTATCCAGCACTACAAGTCATAGAAACACTATAGAAAGAATTCAATAAAAAACCTGAAATAAAAGAATTTGAAAACTAAAACCTACTTTTGAAAATATTGCATTATGTGTCTTTTTTTCTCCCACTGGAGTATAAATTCCATGAGGGCAGGAATTCCTATCCGCTCTCTTCTTTGCCATATTTTCCCAGAAAAGAGTGCCTGGTACTAAGGAGATGCTCAGTAAATATTCAAAAGAATGAATGAATAAATTGGATACATACTTGGGGCAAAAAAGCTCATTCGTCCTTACTATGGCCAGGATGAAATATTTCTTTTGACATGCTATCTGCTCTTGATCTGATGCCATGCCCAAAGAACTTTCCATTAGTGAGCCATTCTCCCAGGCAAAAGTGGTATATATGGTCACTAGAAAGTTACATCCTCCATCACAAGTTATATAGTTGTCATTTTATTCAATTATTCAGTAATTCAAAATATGTCCTTTCTAACCCCAGTGAAGCATTCCTGGTGTTGGTATTTGACCACTCTATGCATGTCAGCAAAGCCAAGATTTCTAAGCCAGAATCTCATTGAGGAGGAAGAGCTATGATAATCAGAGACTTAAAAGAGCTCATGTGAACTGACTGTTGTGGAAAACCCTAGAATTTTTTAATTTCACATTCTGCATCCAAATAAAATACTGTAAGTATACTATAAGTACTATAAATAGGCAATGGTCTTGCAAGTCTTCAAATACATCAGGTTCACCCTGCCTCAAGGTTTTGCATTTACTGTTTCCACTGCCTGGAATACTTTCCTTTGCCCCCAGGGTTTCAATAGCTCACTCTTTTGCTTTCTCAAATGATAATTCTCTTAAGCCTTGTTCCTGTTTCACCTGCTCATTGAAGATTTCCCTTGATATCCTCCTTATAAAAGAAACACCACACACTCTTTCCCTCTCCCAACTTGCCCTGCCATTATTTTTCTCCACAGGTCTAATCACTAAATAATAGACTTTATATTTTCATGATTTTGTTTATTTTCTACCTCCCCCACTAGAATGTGGTTTTCACGAGGGCTAGGATTTCTGTCTACCTTGTATTTTGCTATATCCCTAGTACCTAGACCAATACCTGGCACAGAGCAAGCACCCAGCAATACTATTGAATGAATGAATGAATGAATGAATGAATGGAGGGTTGTCCCTTAAGATCCTGATTGCTCCCAAATGCAATAACTGCATTCCTGTCTAGATTTGTAATGGCAAGACTACAGAAGGGTCTAAAGTTACTACCACTTTGTGAAGCATCTCTGGGATGCCAGCTCTCTTCCTCATGTGAATGTTTCTCAGTTTCTTAACTATATCAAATTATATGGTTCTTATCTGGTTCTTATGTTTAAGTTGCTTTTGAAATGTTAGTTTGCTGTTAGTCTTGATAAATAATGAGAATATGTGTACATTTCTTAATGCTTGTGAATATCTATTTCTCATATTTGTAAAATGTGATATAGGAAGTGTTTTTGAAGCTCAAATAGTGTAGACAAAAATATATCACAATTATCATTAAAATGTATCATTTGATATGATTATTTTAACACATTTATTGGAGCAAAATTTCATAAATTCTATTCAAATAGTTCTCACATGCAATCATCTATTCATTCAATAAGTATTTATTACACACACACCTGCTATATTTCAAAATATCTTAGGGATAGAGCACTGAAGAAAATGAATATTCCATGCCCTTTTAAGGTTTACATTCTAACATGTATACATGGGAAATGGGGAGACAATGAGACAACATCTACCATAAGTATTTGTTTCCTATTGCTGCTATAACAAATTATCACAAACCTGGTGGCTTAAAGCAACACAAATTTATTATCTCATAGTTCTTTAGGTTAAAATTTCAACACTGATCTGACTGGGCTAAGATCAAGGTATTGGTAGAGCTGCATTCCTTTCTGGAAGTTCTAAGAATCAGTTTCCTTGTCTTTCCCTGCTTCTAGAAACTTCTCATATGGCCCCTTTCCTCCATCTTCAAAGCCAACAATGTTGCACCCCTGAACTCCTATGATCATCTTTTCATAGGCATATATCCTCACTACAGCAAAGAGAAGTTCTCTCTGCTTTTAAGGACTCATAGTATTAGATTGGATTTACTCAAATAATCCAACATCATCTCCCCAACTCAAGGTTCTTAACATAATCACACCTGCAAAGTCCCTTTTGCCATATAAGGTAACATGTTCACAGATTCTGAGGATTAGGAAATGGGCATCTTTAGGGACATTATTCTGCCATCCTCACCTTATCAGCAAATTAAGAGAGCTATGAAGAAAAATAAAGCAAGCTGAAAGCAGCTTGAGAACAATGGGGGCATATTTTTCTTTTTTGGAGGGGGCTCTCATTGGAACATCTGAAATGCCAGATTAGCACTTACTTATGTCCTCTTCAAGACATCACCACCTTTTCATCACAAAGCGATCTCCTGCACCCTTATGGAGCAATCTGCTGTGGTGGCCACCTTCTGGAAGAACTAAGTCTCTGCAATAATTGCTGCCTGTTTATTCAGATCTTCTTCAAAACACAGCAACAAACCCTTTTCCAACTCAGCATGAGACATTGGTGAAACCCCTTAATTACTGTTGCTAGACATCACCATGATTCTCCATATTTGTTTCCTTATTTGCTCTCTTATTTAGAACCCTGTCATGTGTCCTTGGTTTCTAATGACCTTTCATCCTTTAGCCCAAGCATTCTACTCTACAATTTTGCTAATACTGTAAACCTGTTTTACACTATTAGTAGCCAGAGTCATATTATATCACATGTAACTGGCCACCATTTGGGAATCAGGAGGTATCACCACTGTAATGTCCAAGATAGTTAAAGCTTAATTATTTATTACCTAATGTTTTTAATCAATAATTTAATTTAAAAAATGCCTTACATATTTTCTGTAAATAGAAAATACTGAAAATAATTATCTTTTTCTTGAATTAAGAACATTATTGCAGCCATTAATTACTGCATTATGCTTCAATGGAATGGGGTTCCCCCCAACTCTTCTCTATAGTTTTAACTTATTTGCTGATAGGTTACTATCTACCTCAGTTTTATAATCTGATTTCTAATCTAGCATTCAAATAAATACAACCAAATGTATCAAATCGCTTGAAAACCCCCCAAAAATAAATAGAAAAACAGCCTTAGAGATTTCAAACAAATATTGCGTGTGAACTTGAATGTACTTAGCTCTCTACTGTGAAAAGTGGAGTTTTATTATTTCGTTTTACTTTTCTTATTAAAATGTAGCTTCCTACCTTCTACATTTACTCCTCAGGCAACATTAACCTGAACTGGTTATTTTGTTATTGGGTTGCAAACTATGTGAATAAATGACCTCATCCACACTGCTTCTCTTTTGTATAGGGATACAAAAAATAGTCCCTGCCCAGAAGAAAAAACTCCCTTTATCTAAACAAACAAGGAGTTAGTAGTCATGGGGTAGAGGGATTAAGGGATTTGTGGAAAAACTGAAGAGAACAGACTATGTGATAAGGATAGACCAGTACAGAAAAACTAAACTGAATTTAACTAGTCCTAAATTCTAAATATTTGGATTAATCTCCCTAAATCGTTTCATCATTTCAAGATAAATTACAGAAATGATGGCAATTTAGAAGTTAAATTTTAAAAACTTTTTCAAAGGAAGAATGGCAAGTGACACGAAACTTCCTTCAAGCCTTTGCAAAACATGTGTGCCAAACTGGTAACATGATTTATGAGGCATTAAGTAAGCTGTGTGGGAAATTCTGTAAGCAACTCAGTCTTGGTGCTCTCTTATATCCTGGCCTATCTACCACATATCCCTTCTTTTTGGAAGGCTCTCTACTTCCTTTTTCTCAGTAACTAGCATAATTTCCACTCAGGTTTGCCCAAATTTATTTCTTCTAAGAAACTTCACTGATTCATCACCCTGCTCTTATCAGAGTAATATGATTTCTGGCTACTTGTCTGTATTCCCTTCTGGAATGTGAGCTCCATAAGGGCAGGCACAATATTATTTCTTTATTGTTATAGCATGAATAAGCAGTCCCTCAGCAAGTGGCACAAACTAAATTCTCAAACACAGTTTTTGACAAAATGAACAGTCTGATAAATGTTTATTCTCCTACTCAAAACTGGACTTGGCCTTAAGATGAACTACATACCTCCAAGCAAGAAAAGGAGATTTGTTGAGATCTGTGGTATCTGTTTTGAGGAGGAAGTCTCTCTGACCACATTTCTAAGATTTTTATTCCTATCATATTTTCCAATGTCAAGAAAAACTGTGAGACTTTGAAATGGGTGAAACATGTATCTGTTATCATCCTTGAGCTATTTTATATATATTTTACATATTTTATATATACAAATACATATTTGTAGAATTTTACATGTTATACATTTTATATATAATATATAAAATATATTTACATATTTTAGTTTAGCTATCTGTTAAGTTACAGAAAACTAACAGTAATGCAAATGAATTGTGCCCAGCAAATTGCAACTGATTATTTCCCTATATATATGGACCAATTTTGCATCTACATGTATATGCATCCAACATTCCTGATTGCTTAAAATGTGTGTGTTGTTTAAATTCCTTTGAACTGAGGTTCTGGTTCAAGATGGCAATGCAGGAAGACCCTGAACTCACCTCCTCCACAGACACATCCAATTATACCTATTTATAGAAAAATTCCTCCTGAAGAAGAACTGAGGGCTGACTGAACAGCTACTGAACAAGCAAAGATAGAGAAAATGGCAAGAACAGCAAGACATAGACACAGTAACAAAGGGAAGCCCCACCTCCAACACTGTGAATGGCAGTGTAGGGATAGTACTGAGGGACTGGGAAAGATTCCTCTGTCCTTGGGCACAGAAAAAAGGCCAGGGTTTAAAAGAGCAATTAGCATATAAAAGACTGAACACTAGAACCCTGCCAAGCATTGGAGGAACTGCGGGGAAAGCTCTCCAGGTCAGAGGGACAGGAGATCTACGCTACACAGTTAACATTCCCACCCCACCTTAAAAGCTTAGATAGGAGCAGGGTCTGGACACCATCACGGGAGGGTCCCGTCATCTCAGTGAGCTGATGACTTCAGTGAGCCCAAGGATCGGCAAGCACACGCCAGCCCTACTCGTGCTGGGGCATGGAAAAAGAAGCCAGGATTTAAAAGGGCTGAGGACATCCCCCACCCCCCTCTCTGTCCACTGAAAAGCCCAGACAGGAGCAGGTCTGGATGCCACAGGGACGGGTTCTGATGTCATAATTAGTGGGTTGTGGCACCATAACTGACAAGTCAGATCATCACAGAAAGCTTGCAACCTCAGCAAGACCAGGATCCACAATGCCCACCAGCCCATATATAGATGTCACCTCTTCTTTATCCATTCATTAGTGGATAAACACTTGGGCTGTTTCCATAATTTGGCTACTATAGATAATGCTGCTATAAACATCAGAGTGCATGTATCCCTTTGAATTAGTATTTTTATATTTGGGGGGTACATACCTAATAGTGCAATTGCTATACTGTAGGGTAGTTCTATTTTTAACTTTTTGAGGAACCTCCATACTGTTTCCCACAGTGGCTGCACCAGTTTGCATTCTCACCAACAGTGTAAGAGGATTCTTCCTTTTCCACATCTTTGCCAATACCTGTTGTTTCTTGTGTTGTTGATTTTAGCCATTCTGACAGGGGTGCTCATTGTAATTTTGATTTGTATTTCCCTGATTATCGGTGATGTTGAGCATCTTTTCTTGTGTCTCTTGGACATCTACATGTCTTCTCTGGGAAAATGTCTATTCATATCTTCTGCCCATTTTTTAATTGGATTATTCATTTTTCAGGTGTTGATTTTAAGAAGTTCTTTATATTTTTGGATACTAACCCTTTATCAGATACTATATAGAGATTATATATACAGATATAACCCTTTATCATTGGCAAATATCTTCTCCCAATCCATAGGTTGCCTTTTAGTTTTGTTGATTGTTTCCTTTGCTGTACAGAAGTTTTTATTTTGATGAAGTCCCAATAACTTATTTTTGCTTTTGTTTCCCTTGCCTCTGGAGACATATCTAGAAAGAAGTTGCTATAGCTGATGTCAAAGAGGTTACTGCCAGTGTTCGCCTCTAGGATTTTGATGGTTTCAGGTCTCACATTTAGGTCTTTCATCCATTTTGAATTTATTTTTGTGTTTGGTGTAAGGAAGTGGTCTAGTTTCATTCTTTTGCATGTTGCTGTCCAGTTTTCCCAACACCATTTTTGAAGAGACTGTCTTTTTCCCATTGGATATTCTTTCCTGATTTGTCAAAGATTAATAGACCATATAGTTGTGGGTTCATTTCTGGGTTTTCTATTCTGTTCTACTGATCTATGTGTCTATTTTTGTTCTAGTACCATACTGTTTTGATCACTACAGTTTTGTAATATAACTTGAAGTCCGGAATTGTGATGCCTCCAGCTTTGCTTTTCTTTTTCAAGATTGCTTTGGCTATTCAGGGTCTTTTGTGGTTCCATACAAATTTTAGGATTGTTTGTTCTAGCTCTGTTTGTTCTAGCTCTGAAAAATGCTGGTGGTATTTTGATAGGGATTGCATTAAATGTGTAGATTGCTTTGGGTAGTATAGACATTTTAGCAGTATTTGTTCTTCCAGTCCTTGAGCATGGACTGTCTTTCCATATCATTGTGTCATCTTCAATTTCTTTTATCAGTATTTTATAGTTTTCAGAGCATAGGTCTTTCACCTTTTTGGTCAGATTTATTTCTAGGTATCTTATTATTTTGGGTGCAATTATAAAGGGGACTGATTTCTTGATTTCTCTTTCTGCTGCTTCATTATTGGTGTATAGAAATGTAACAGATTTCTGTACATTGATTTTGGATCCTCCTACTTTACTGAATTCATTTATCAGTTCTAGCAGTTTTTTTGTTGAAGTCTTTTAGATTTATTATACAGAATATCAGGTCATCTGCAAATAGTGAAAGCTTACTTCTTCCTTGCTGATTTAGATGGCTTTTCCTTTTGTCATCTGACTGCTGTGGCTAGGACTTCCAGTACTATGTTAAATAACAGTGATGAGAGTAAACATCCCTATCTTGTTCCTGACCATAGAGGAAAAGCTCTCAGCTTTCCACCCCCTGAGGATGATATTAGCTATGGGGTTTTTCTATTTACGGCCTTTATCATGTTGAGGTATGTTCCCTTTAAACCTACTTTGTTGAGGATTTTTATCATGGATGGGTGTTGTACTTTGTCAGATGCTTTTTCTGTATCTATTGAATGATCATGTGGTTCTTATCCTTTCTTTTATTAATGTAATGTATCACATTAATTTGTGAATATTGAACCACCCTTGCAACACAGGAATAAATCCCACTTGATTGTGGTGAATGATTCTTTCAATGTATTGTTGGATTTGTTTTCCTATTTTATGGAGAATTTTTGAATCCATGTTCATCAGGGATATTGGCCTGTAGTTGTTTTTTTAGTGGAGCCTTTATCTGGTTTTGGAATCAGGGTAATGCTGACCTCATAGAATAAATTTGGAAGTTTTTCTTCCTTCTATTTTTAGAATAGTTAGAGAAGAATGGGTCTTAATTCTTCTTTAAATGTTTGGTAGAATTTGCCTGTGAATCTCTCTGGTTCTAGACTTTTGATTGTTGGGAGTTTTTTGATTATTGATTCAACTTCTTTGCTGGTTATCAGCCTGTTCAAGTTTTTCTATTTCTTTCTGTTTCAGTGTTGATAGTTTATATGTTTCTAGGAATTTATCCATTTCTTTCAGGTTGTCCAATTTTTTGGTGTATAGTTTTTCATAGCATCCTCTTATATTGTTTGTATTTCTGTGGTGTTGGTTGTTATTTATCCTCTCTCATTTGTGATTTTATTTATTTGGGTTCTTTCTCTTTTCTTTTTTATAAGTCTGGCTAGAAGTTTATCAATTTTATTAATTTTTTCAAAGAACTAATTCCTGGTTTCATTGATCTATTCTACCGGGCTTCTTTTTTTTTTTATCATTTATTTCCTCTCTAATCTTTATTATTTCCTTCCTTCTACTGGCTTTAGGCTTAGTTTATTATTCTTTTTCTAGCTCCTTTAAGTATAAAGTTAGATTGTTTGAAATTTTTCCTGCTTCTTGAGGTAGTCCTGTATGGTTATTTATTTCCCTCTTAGGACTGCGTTTGCTGCATCCCAAAGGTTTTGGACTGTTTTGTTTTCATTTTCATTTGTTTCCATGTATTTTCTTTTCTTCTTTGATTTCCTGGTTTACCCATTCATTGTTTAGTAGCATGTTGTTCACCTCCATGTATTTGTGGTCTTTCTAATTTTTTTTTTCTTGTGGTTAACTTCTAGCTTCATAGTGTTGTGGTCAGAAAAGGTACATGGTATTATCTCAATCTTTTTGTACTTGTTGAGGCTGGATTTGTGACTTAACGTGTGATCTATTCTGGAGAATGTTCTATGTGCACTTGAAACGAATGTGTATTCTGCTGTTTTAGGATGGAATGTTCTAAATATATTTTTAAATCCATCTGCCCCGTGTGTCATTCAAAGCTATCACTTCCTTGTTGATTTTCTATTTTGATGATCTGTCCATTGATGTAAGTGGGGTATTAAAGTTCCCTACTACTATTTTTTTTATTATCAATTAGTTCTTTATGTTTATTATTATTTTATATAGTTGAGTGCTCCCATGTTGGGTGCATAAATATTTACAATTGTTATATCTTCTTGTTGGACTGTCCCTTTTACAATGCCTTTCTTGGCCTCCTTTTACAGTCTTAGTTTTAAAGTCATTTTTCCAGTATAAGTATGCTACTCCAGCTTTCTTTTGACATCCATTTGTGTGAAAAATGTTTCTCAACCCACTCACTGTCAATCTGTAAGTGTCTTTAGGTCTAAAATGGTTTCTTGTAAAAAGCATATAGATGGGTCTTGTTTTTGTTTTTGTTTTATTTTAATGCATTCTGACATCCTATGTCTTTTGATTGGAGCATTTAGTCCATTTGCCCTGAAGTAATTATTGATAGGCATATATTTATTGTCATTTTTACTTGTTTTGTGGTTGTTTCTAGAGATTCCTTTGATCCTTTCCCTCTAAGGTCAATAACAAGACAAGGAGGCTCACTCTTGCCATTTTTTTCAATGTAGTACTGGAAGTGCTAGCCACAGCAATTAGACAAGAAAAAAGAAATGTGTGGTAACCATATTGTCAAAGAAGTTAAACTGTCATTATTTGCAGATGGCATGATACTCTACACAGAAAAATCCTAAAGACTCCACCAAAAACTGTTAGAATAAACAAATTTAGCTAAGTGGCAAGATACAAAATTTATGCCCAGAAATTGGTAGCATTTCTATACACTAACAACCAAGTTACAGAAAGATAAATTTAAAAACAACATCACTTACAATTCTACCAAAAAGAATACCTAGAAATACACTTAACCAAAGAAGTGAAAGACCTATACTCTGACAACTGTTGATGAAAGAAATTGAAGATGACACAAAGAAATTGAAAGATATTCTATGTTCATGGAATGGAAGAATTAATATTGTCAAAATATCCTTATTACCCAAAGCAATCTAAAGATTCAATGAAATCCCTATAAAAATACCAACAGAATTTTTCACAAAACTAGAACAAATAATGCTGAAATTTGTATGGAACCATAGAAAACCCCAAGTAGCCAAAGAAATCTTGAGAAAGAACAAAGCTGGGGTCTCACAATTTTGTATTTCAATATATACTACAAAGCTATAGTAATCAATATAGTATGGTATTGGCACAAAAATAGACACATTAATCAATGGAACAGAATACAGACCCCAGAAATAAACCCACAATTATATGGTCAATTAATCTATGACAAAGGAGGCAAGAATATAAAATGGGGAAAAGACAGTATTTTCAATAAGTGGTGCTGGAAAAACTGGACAGCTATATGTATAAGAATGAAACTGGACTACTTTCTAACACAATACATAAAAATAAACTCAAACTGGATTAAAGACCTAAACATGAGCCCTGAAACCATAACAATCCTAGAAGAGAGCTCAGGTAGTAATTTCTCTGACACTGGCCATAACAACTTCTTTCTAGATATGTGGTTCCCTCCTAAGGCAAGGGAAACAAAAGCAAAAATAAACCACTGGGACTACATCAAAATAAAAAGCTTTTGCAAGGCAAAGGAAACCATCAAGAAGACAAAAAGACAACCTACTAAATGGGAGAAGATATTTGCAAATGATGTCTGATTAGAAGTTGATATCTAGGGGCACCTGGGTGGCTCAGTCATTAGGTGTCTGCCTTCAGCTCAGGTCATGATTCCAGGGTCCCGGGCTGCTCTGCGGGAGGCCTGCTTCTCCTTCTCCCACTCCCCCTGCTTGTGTTCCCTCTCTCGCTGTGTCTCTATCAAATAAATAAATAAAATCTTTAAAAAAAAAAGTTGATATCTAAAATAACATAAAACTCAACATTAAAAAAAATCATTAAAAAATGGGCAGAGGAACTGAACAGACATTTTTCTAAAGAAGACCTATAGATCACCAACAAATACATGAAAAGATGTCAACATGACTAATCATCAGGGAAATGCAAATCAAAACCACAATGAGATATCACCTCACACCTGTCAGAACGACTAAAATCAAGAAGACAAGAAAAAAAAGGTGTTTGCAAGAATGTAGAGAAAAAGGAATTCTTGTGCACTGTTGGTGGGAAGGTAAATTGGTGCACCCATTGTGGAAAACAGTATGGAAATTCATCAAAAAATTAAAAATCAAAATACCATATGATCTAATAATTCCACTATTGGCTATTTACCCAGGGAAAATGAAAGCACTAACCTGAAAAGATATATGCACCCCTATGTTTATTGCAGCATTACTTACAATAGCCAAGACATGGAAATAACGCTAGTGTCCATCAACAGACAAATAGATAAGGAAGATGTTGTGTGTGTGTGTGTGTGTGTGTGTGTGATGAAATATTACACAGCCATAAAAAGAATGAGACCATGACATTTGAGACAACATGGATGGACCTTGAGGGTATTATACTAAGTGAAATAAGTCAGACTGAGAAAGACAAAATGCCATATGACTCCACTCATAAATGAAATCTTAAAAAAAAAAAAAGTAAAAATAAAAATAAAGCAGAATCAGAACTATAAATACAGAGAACTGATGGTTTCCAGAGAGAAGGGAGATGGGGGATTGGGCAAAATGAGTGAGGGGGAAAGGGAGATACAGGCCTCTAGTTATGAAGTAAGTGAGGGGAATAAAAAGCAGAGCCTAAGGAATACAGTCAATGATACTGTAATGGGACAGATGGCAGCTACACTTGTGGTGAACATGGCATAATGTATAAACTTGTCACATCACGAAGTTGTACACCTGAAACTAATGTAACATTATGCGTCAACTATACTCAAATAAAACAACACACACACAGAAAAAAATTCCTTTGAAATTACTAATTCTCTCAATGAACTTGACACGTTTATTTTACATGAGACTGATGATTTCCTTCTTTAAAAATTATCCCTTTCTTTCCCCGTTTATAATATACATTTTATTACTGAAAACTTTTTGTATAACACTGCAATAAACATTTTGATTCTCTTTTAAAAATATCTTTTAACACCTGTAAATAGAATTTTTAACTCTTTAAGAAATATTCAACTTCAACTAAATGGTAGGCCAAAAAAATATAAATGTATTATAAAACACCCTTTCCTGAGTATCACATAATGCTGATACACACACACACACACACACACACACACCCCGTGAAGCTGACAAACAAGCCTCTCCTGTCATTCTCAGCTTATTCCTCGTAATAGTGATATAATCATCTTCTTTAACTGACACCACCAGGCTAGGCACACATATTTTAATGACAAAATGCTATTTAATATTTTAAAAGGAACATTAATAATACAGTTTCATAAAAATAAATGAAGGTATGACAACATCAATTTACAACTTTCTTTGGTTTAATTAATATTATTGCATATTTTAAATTGTGTTTTACTCATCATCATGAAATGTTTAATTTATATGAAACTCCATTTAAAAGAGTACCTCTGGAGAAGCAACAATTTATTCCGGACTATGTATACATATTTGAATAAAGTATTCAGCTCACAGAGGACTTCATGGCAAGCATAATTCACAATTAAGCTGAGCTTGAAATGATCCAGCCTTATTCAAAATATATGAATTACTTAGATATAATTACCAGGTAACACAAATGGAATGACTCCCAGCCTCTGACCTGATCTCTAATTCCTATCATTTATATTTTCCTATATTATTTGAATCCACCTTCCTACTGATTTAATTGGCCACATCCTTATTCAAAGGCCTCCTTGTCCTTGCTCAGATCACAGCACTAATCTCCGACATGGCCTCCCTAGTTCTCTAATCATCTTTTGCAATCCAGCCAGAGTTCACTTCATTTGACTCAGCAGTTTCTATATTTTCTTGTAATTCCTGATTTTTTTTTTAATTTTTATTTATTTTTGGCTTTGTACCTTTAGAAAGCACAGTTTGGCAATGTTAATACCCTACTTAAAATGTTCAAGTGACTCCTCCTGTCCCTCCCCGCAACTTACCTTATATCCTACATATTCTGTTCAAATGGTTCTATTTGCAGCTCTCCCAAGTTTTCATAAATTCTGTATTCACTCTGCAACACCCCATATTCTTTCCTGTTCTGATGAATTCCAACTCTGCTTCTTTGTGAAATCTCCCATGATAACCACCTGATATAGATCCATTTTCTGACTTTCTGAAGAACTGCATGTTTATGTGGCCCCTTGCTATCCCATAAACTTGGAGAACTGGGACCTTGTTTATTTGTAATATTCTGATCCATTTACCTGGATATTATTTAAAAAATAACAACTTAAAAATCCTTATGAACGTGCTTTTGTAAGTGTGAACTTATGTCAGAAGTAGAAAACAGGAAAAATGATGATTTTATTCCTCTAAACATTTTATTATCTCCAGGAGAATATTTGGGGAAATTATGCCGTATCACTAAAATTGTAATATATCCAAGAAATATTTAATTCTTAGCATCTATCAGATATTCAGGATACAAAGATCATAAAATACCTCCCTGTCGATCAGTTTCCTTCCAAAAAACTAATTGAACCACATTAAACTCTATTTTAGCAAGTTAAAAATACTTGAGGGTTGACAATTTCATACGGTTCAAACTAATATTATGGAAAAAGAGGTATAGAACTTAAAATACCAAAAGTAGACTGTCACTCATTCTTGAATAAAATAAGAAATGCATTAAGATCAAAGAGAAGGAAAACAATCCTAATTTAGGGTGGGAATGGGAAAAGCCACAACTAAGCAGAAGGACTTGAGCTAGATCATAAAGCATTAGCACCATTTCAACAGATAAAAATGGTGGAAAAGGCATTTCAATTACAGGGTACATTAATACTTTTTTTAAAAGTGAAAATCGGCAAGTCTCACTGAGGCTCCTATGGATGAAAGAAATAGAAATATATTTTAAAAAGTGTAACTAAAGAAGGTTATATCATATACCATATAGCTACACAAAAATTCAAAGATAAGAAACAAAGTACACTTGATGGGTCTGATGGGAACCGGAAATAAGAACTGAAATAGAGGCTTCTCTCTCCCTATCTTGGGTACTGATTATTCCAGTGTAACCAGACTTCCTGGGTTCAGACCCCAGCTTATCTACTCCATAGTTGGGTGATCTGAGTGAAGTAAGTCATTTACCTTCTTTCTGCCTTACTTTCATCTTAAAAACAGGGAAACAGAGTGATGAGGATTAAATGATATCAACATATGCAAAGTCATATATAGTACCAGGCATATATATAGTGAGTGCTACTTAAGGATTTACTAATGTTCTTTCTAGGCTGCTCCATTTTGCTACACCCCCCTCCATTGACTGGATTATACCAATTTATCTTGCTTGTCACTCAACATGAAAGCCTCCTGACTCCTCTCTACTTTCTCTCTGTCAAGATAATCTATTGTCCTGTGTTAGGTCAATCTTTCAGGTCCTATTAGCCATGGAAAGGAAAGAAATTATATCCCAGGGTATGAAGAGCTTGAAGAATAGCAAGTGGGTGAGAGGATGTAATATAGCTTTATAGAAATAGGCACATTTTAATCTAATAAAAGTACTGAAGATGATTGTAGTTTTGTGACTAGTTTAGAATGGCTTATAAAGTATATACAAATGAGCAGGCAAATTAATGCCCAATTCTGAGAGCTGGAACTACCCTGGTAAGGAGTTTAGACTTCACTTCACAGGTAATAGGGAAGCATCAAAGACTTTAAGGAAGACAGGATGTTTTTCTTTTTTTTTTTTTATTTTTTAAGATTTTATTTATTTATTTGACAGAGAGAGACACAGCGAGAGAGGGAACACAAGCAGGGGAGTGGGAAAGGGAGAAGCAGGCTTCCCGCTGAGCAGGGAGTCTGATGCGGGGCTTGATCCCAGGACCCTGGGATCATGACCTGAGCCAAAGGCCGAGGCTTAATGACTGAGCCACCCAGGCACCCCGGAAGACAGTATGTTTTATGAAGATAACTCTGAAAGCAGTGTGGAGACAGAAATAAATGGTGCAGAGATAGAAGGATATGAGAAGGAAGAACACAAGGTATGAATCTAGTGTGTCATTTGACCAACACAGTCTGCATAGATAAGTCAGCAACATGGGGGAAACCAAGTTCTGTCACTTCATTCTGTATAAGCATGGGTTACTACATATTTTGGATTTATCAAAAGCTAAACTCTGTGAAAACAAATGTTCCTACTTCTCAACAAAACTTTTCACTTTCTCTCTTCCATCATTGTAGTGGTACATTTAGGTTCTCAAAAGCACAAGATGATTGAGGGCTGGCAGTGTGAAAAGAAATATTTTACATAAAGAGTTCCATGTGATTCATCTTCAGTGACATCAAAATTAGTTTATAAATATTCACAGAATTCAGCTTTTATTAAATCCAAAATATGCTCTATTGCATGTAGGATTTCTTCTCTTTCTGGGAATCTTTAAATTCCTCAAATTGGACTGTCCGTAAAATCACTTTAAGAAACTTAATAAACATTCAAGCAACAATAGTAATTCACTTCTTGTAGTTCTATTACTGAGTTTTCATGTCATCACTTCATTCTTTCCATTCTTTTGCATTGAAGATAGTACCTCCAAGATGAGTACCTTCTTTTTCACAACTTTTCTACTTTGTCAACAATTGCTCGAGAAAATATAAGCATAAAAAAAATTCCTTAATATTATCTTTTCTAAAAATTAAGTCAACTTTAGTATGTGTTTGCTTGAATATTTCATAAAATATTTGGTCACTGGGACTAGGTGTTCAGGCAACCCAATGTTGATATTTAAATCACAGATATGGCTGCAAAAGGCTAGCTGTTTTGAAAATACTATGAAGAATAATTTACTCTTTTAGAGTAAATGCTTTGGCCATGCACCCAAAACTTAGCTGCTGTGACCTTGGATGCTAATGGAGTGAACTGCTTATATCTCTAGAAATTGCCCCCAGAGGGCAGCCTCAGAATGGGGATTATGTCCCACTTGCTACTCTCAAGGTGATTTATAGCAAATGTCTGAGTGACAAGTTACAAATGGCTGACCATCTTGCCTCAAGGGGAAATAACTTTGTAGGGGCAGTTTATGATTCAGAAGCTTCCCTGTGGATCAAGCCAAGGTTCCACTTTACATGAGGCAATATCTTCTTATAGTCTTTTCCTCCCCTATCTTGTTCTACATCTTTCCATATAGGTCTTTCCTGAAGAGCACAGCCCTAGTCAATTCCATGTACAAAATCCCTGTCTCAGGCTCTGCTTTGAGGGAACTCAGCCTGACTCTTCACTCACAGGATATCTAAAGGATATCTCCTTAACATGTAAAGGAGATACTAAAGGTATATAGGAATTTATTTCATTTGAAAGGTCCTGAAAGTCCTAAGACTTTGTTAAAATTTACCTGAATAAATATTTATGGAACTACATAAAGTACATAGAGCTTTAAAGTAAAATCTCTATTAATAATGCCATTACTCTGGGGTGCCTGGGTGGCTCAGATGGTTAAGCGTCTGCCTTCGGCTCGGGTCATGATCCCAGGGTCCTGGGATAGAGTCCCGCATTGGGCTCTCTGCTCCTTGGGAGCCTGCTTCTCCCTCTGCCTCTCTCTCTCTGTCTCTCATGAATAAATAAATAAAATCTTTAAAAAAAAAAAATAATGCCATTACTCTGTTTCTAGAAAGATTCACTCTATAGCAAAATGGTAAGACAAGAAAAAAACTATTTCAGTGTTTAGCTTATACAGATATACTAAGCTAGAACAAGTATGAATTTATTGGTCATGCCCCCCCTCCCCAAGAGACCTTACCTCCCCAAATGCAAGTGATCTTAAAGGATGAGTAGTAATTTTTTGCCCTGCAGCTATAAAAAAATTCTGAGAAGTGCCTGGGTGGCTCAGTCGGTTATAAGTGTCTGCCTTCGATTCACTTCATGATCTCAGGGTCCTGGGATCAAGCCCCACATTGGGCTCCCTGCTCGGCAGCGAGTCTGCTTCTCCCTCTTCCTCTGCTCCTCCATTTCCTGCTTATGAGCTCTCCCTCCCTCCCTCTCTCCCGCTCTCAAAAATTATATATATAAAAAAGAAATTATGAGTTCAAATTAAAAATTTTACTACAATAATTTCATGTATCTCAAAGTCAGGAGAATAGTGTAGTCAGACTTAAAAGTTATTCTTTTTACCAATTCTATTGTTCTTCCCAATCCTGAATATTTGACAACAGTTGACAAATTATGGCTTCCAATCACTAACTTATAAATGCATTACTGTCTAGTGTTTTAAGAGTCTGAGATTCCTTTAAAATAAGAGAAAAACCAAACAAAAAAAAAACGTTTATTTGATAAATTTAATAAATAAGTGGTTCTAACAGAGTAACTTTGGAACCCAGTGCAGAATCTTGATTTTTTTCATCTCAAGACAACCTAGAGGGTACCTTGAAATTAGTGACCCAATGAGAGTGGCCACAAACCATGTTTTTTGCTAAAGAGTTAAAATAAGTGAAAATATTTAATCTAGGAGAAGAAAAGAACCTCAGGATGATGAATAATAATAACATAATGCATATTGCTCTAAATCAAATCTATTTTTGATACAATGCTTCTCTTGATTCAGCCTAAAATTAACATAGCCATTTTGGTGATGCACATACATATGTATATTCATTCATTTAATTCTTAAAACAACTCCATGTGATAAATATAATCATTATTTTCTATTTATTATTTTTTTCTTTTACAAAGATGGAAATTAAGGTGTACAGCTAAGGCGTGGCAGAATTTGAACTAAGTCTGGTTCAGAGTCTTTTACATTGTACTATCTCTCATAGTAGAGCTGTTTAAAATAGCTGAAGTTCTATCATGTCAAAAGGGTAGTAGCTTTTAATAAGAGAACAACTTGTGCTGGCTCATCTTAGCTTTTTAACTAAACAGAACCCAAAGGAAGAGGAACAGTGACCTACCGGAGCCAGCCTGTTTTTGATTGAAAAAGAAGGATCAGTAATTTAGGGCAAGGTTCACCAACCTTTGCACAATTGATATTTGGGACTGGATAATTCTTTGTTGTTGAAGCCCCTCTGCATTTCAGGATATTTAGCAGCATCTCTGGCCTGTAGCCCCTAGATGCCAGTAGCAACTCTTTAGTTGAGATAACCAAAAATAACATCTGCAGGTCAAAATCAGCCTGGGTTGAGGACAAGGACAGAGAATTTTCTCCCCTTAATACAAGAGAAAAATTACCAGAATAGAAGGTTTGAGGTCAAAGCAAAAGACTACAAAAAGATGAAAACATATTGAAAAGGGAGAGGCAGTATGTGGCCAGCAACCTAATAAGTAAAAAGTACCAAATGTAACTGATACACACCAGAAGCAAAAAAAAAAAAAGTTTTGAAAGAAAAGGCACTATTTCCAATCCCAAGGTCTTATTTCCCTCTGCCAGTCATCCCCATCTAAGAGTGACAAGGACCCAAACTATTTTTCTAGCCCATTAAGGTATAATTGACAAAAATTATATATATGTAGGGTACATAATGTAATGATTTAATATACACGTACCCTGTGAAAACTCCAAGCCATTTTTAAGAGTGGAACCTGTCACAAAAAATAAAGATTCCAAATGCTATATAACCATCTATACAGCAAAATGAGGCTCATCACACCATCTCCCTCATTCTCCACCAAGGACAGCAGATACATAAAAGCACCTCCTCACCATGCTGTGGGCATCGCACAGGTCACTAGTTGATGGCAGGGCTCTCCTCTCGAGCTTAGATGCCTCAGATTCCCCCTCAACACCATCTTCAAAGCAGAATCTATCACTAATCAGAGCTGACATGTGAGATAAAATCAATTTTTCATACCTGTTACAGAGGCTGTATTTCCCTTAACAGACTAAGACTAACATAGCCATTTTGGCAATCACATAAACTACTAACTCATGGTGAGCTTATATTTTTACAAGGTATGTAAGCATTTTTTTCTTTTTTTTTTTTTTAAGATTTTATTTATTTATTTGAGACAGAGAGAATGAGAGAGAGCACATGAGAGGGGGGAGGGTCAGAGGGAGAAGCAGACTCCCTGCCGAGCAGGGAGCCCGATGCGGGACTTGATCCCGGGACTCCAGAATCATGACCTCAGCCGAAGGCAGTCGCTTAACCAACTGAGCCACCCAGGCGCCCCCTGTAAGCATTTTTTTCATCTATGTTACTATGAAGTAGTACTGGCCATTATGGAATTTTTCTCACTAGACAAGCTGTGTTTACTTTTATTTAAACCTATCGAGACATTTGAATCAGGTTCCCATGCAATAGATTTCAGTTTCATTTCCAGCCTCAAGTAATCTACAAATTTGATTAGAATTATTTTTATCTCTTAATCAAATAAATTAATAAAAATTCAACAGATCCTTGTTGCTCCAGAAACCTCACAATTTTACAGCTATCCACCTTCAGGTACCATTGACTCAATATGTAATCAACAAACATCTGCCTACAGGAACTCTTAACAGTTTTTGAAATGATTACTAACTATGCAAGTATAGCTGCCAGCCGATTATTTGATGTCATAAATCCTTGTCAAAAGCTTCACTGATGTTCAGATATATCATGTCTGCTACATTTACCCTAATCTACTTTCAACAACAGAAGAAAGGTTAATATAACATGACTCATTTTTAATGAGTGTTTTTTAATGAATCCAGTTCTTTACTACTTCTCAGAGCTCTCAAACTCTAAGCTTATGTGAGGTCTTTATAATCCAAAGTGGAATGATAGTGTAAAATCATGTCAAAAAGGGATCTACTGGGGGCACCTGGGTGGCTCAGTCATTAAGCATCTGCCTTCAGCTCAGGTCATGATCCCAGGGTGGTGGGATCAAGCCCTGCATTGGGCTCCCTGTTCCGTGGGAAGCCTGCTTTTCCCTCTCCCACTCCCCCTGCTTGCGTTCCCTCTCTCTGTCAAATAAATAAATAAAATCTTAAAAAAAAAGGGGGGGGGGAATCTACCAGCTCCCTGAAATCTAAATAAAATCTCTCTGAAATTCCACTCTAAACCTTGCACATGGGGCACCTGGGTGACTCAGTCATTAAGCGTCTGCCTTGGGCTCAGGTCATGATCCCAGGGTCCTGGGATCGAGCCCCACATTGGGCTCCCTGCTAGGCGAGGAGCCTGCTTCTCCCTCTCCCTCTGTCGCTCCCCCTGCTTGTGTTCCCTCTAATGCTGTGTCTCTCTCTGTCAAATAAATAAATAAAATCTTTAAAAACTAAAAAAATAAACCTTGCACAGGACAAAAGGCCTCCCCCTACCTTCTTTGAATTCCTGGGGGGCTAATATTATTGGAGTTCTCTCTGGTTTCTAGCTTTATGCTTCAATATCAGTTAAGGGACTATCCAGCCATCCTGTAAAAATGAACATAAACTAGAAATTGATGATGTCATGATCCTCCTGTTAAGACGACCTTTCACCGGTCTAACATCAGGGAAGTTTCTTGGGTCATACTACCCGACGTTGACTCCTATCCTACTGCTACAAAATCTTCCCCCTCTGGTATTCCCCACCTTCCTCTTCCTCTCCCCTCTTCCTTCGCAGAAGCAGAATTTATTTTTCTTTAATAAACTATAACTACTTGCTTTAGGTCTTGCCCTCAACATATCCATTATCTTTTATGAAAGCATTTTTCTAAAACGTAAGAGGATAAAAATACATATACTTACCAAGAAGAGGATAATGTGAATAAAATGAATAGGATGTAAAAATAAACAAATAAATAAATATAAATAAATAGACAAACCAATAAATAAATAGATAGATGATATAAAAATAAATCAACCAACCAACCAACGGACTGGATATCAGTACAAAGCAATGCAAGTCCAATGACATACGGCAACTGACACCCTGCTTCAGTGTTGGAAAGCTGAGAGGAACTGATTGGGACCACAGCAAACCGAAAAGGACATGTCCCGTCTAAGGCGGACAGCTGGAATACTTAGCCACAAAGAGTGTTTGACATGTGGGTACACTGATCTGGCCTTTTGAGGAATCTGGAATCCAAAGTTTGTGTAAAAACTTCTAAGTTTAAAATACTAGTTTAGGGGCGCCTCGGTGGCTCAGTTGTTAAGCGTCTGCCTTCGGCTCAGGTCATGATCCCAGGGTCCTGGGATCGAGCCCCGCATCGGGCTCCCTGCTCCACGGGAAGCCTGCTTCTCCCTCCCCCACTCCCCCTGCTTGTGTTCCCTCTCTCGCTGTCACTCTCTCTGTCAAATAAATAAAATCTTTTTAAAAATTAATTAATTAATTAAAATACTAGTTTATTTTAATATATATCATTCATGTCATTATATCTGCAGGCTGTCTGGGGGTAACCAGTGGGCAATCACTGCTCTAAACAAAAATGTGTCCTCCCAAGTTAATTCTGGGGTCAGCTGTTAAGCAAATAAAATTTTCACAAACACCCACATTATCTACATTTTAAATGCCAGAGAAAGCAATTCATAGAGAGGTAGCTAGTGATCTGTGGATTTCAAAGGTAACACAAGAAGGCAGTATGAGAATAGCTATAGAATTCCCAATTCACTTAATTCAGCTTATTTTATATGAACAAAACTTTATGTTTTCTGTGAATGGACAGATTATCAGCATTTGTTATCACAAAGAAGCATTAGCCTTCACATGAAGCAGTGAGGCAAACTGACCACTCCCTGACATTTTTCATTGTTCTTTTCTCCATGTTAAAAGTTAGTGCCGCGCACCTATCACTGATTTTGGCCCCTGTCAGGACTGCTACTTAAAAAGTGAACAGCCGGGCGCCTGGGTGGCTCAGTCTTAAGCGTCTGCGTTCGGCTCAGGTCATGATCCCAGGGTCCTGGGATCGAGCCCCGCATCGGGCTCCCTGCTCTGCGGGAAGCCTGCTACTCCCCGTCCCACTCCCCCTGCTTGTGTTCCCTCTCTCGCTGTGTCTCTCTCTGTCAAATAAATAAATAAAATCTTTTAAAAAAAAGTGAACAGCTTTTAACTATCATGTCATGATTCTATAGCCTAATATGCAACTACCTGTTCACTATCACATAGAAGTACAGCTTTTCAAATATACAGAGAAGACTAACAGATGCTCTATAGTACATTTTAAAAGATCCCTTCATCACTCCTTCCATTGTTCTGTGTTTTTCCACATTTCTCTTGCCTTTTGGCACTAGATATATCTGGTGTCTTCTCCCTTATTTAGTTATCATACACTTTATGGCATGAAAGGAGTTAGCACTCACTTCATGATAGTTCTCTGAAGGCTATTTTGATCTTCCTAGAAGAAAGCACTGTATGACCTTAATAAACGGGCACATTATGTAACTGGAGTGAACATTTCCTAAAATTTCTACATAATTTATAACAGGCTCCCATCACAGGTCAAGCCAAAGCCACACTGAACAACTCTTGATATCCCTCTATTAAAAAAAAAAAAAAAAATCACACTAAAGATAAATTTGTACAACCACCATTACTTTTTACCCAAGAGTAAAAAATGGAAGAAACTTCACAAGTATATCTGAGTCTGCAGGAGGAAAAAATGAACTCCGTATCCTAAAATTCCTTCAAGACATACTATTTTTATCCTTTCTTCCTCCCTAAAGTATCTTTTGCATTTTTAAGTACCCTGATTATTTTTGTAGCTAATAATAATTATAATCATCATAATGACAAAAGTCTTAGGCAGTAAATGAAAGATAAAAATTAACTACTGAGCTTCTGGAAAGGGGGTTGATTGTTTCTAGCTGGGATTAAGGAAAGATTTATTAATAACAATGCTTCACAGAGCTGTGTACATTTTCATGCCTACCTGCACAGTACCAAGAGGGAAATGCAAGCCAAAAGGAAATCCAGTAATAAGGTTAAATTTCATTAAAGTCCCTTTTATGTTTGTTAACATTTTACCAGATTTTCACAGACTTTCTGTGGATGTGATAATACTGAATACATTACAGAAAAACATTTTTCTCTTAGCTGAGTGATATGGAAATTAATTTAAAGATGTAAAAATCAGGTTTGCTGATTCTAGGTCTGCCTCACTCTTGGCCTTTAGAAATCCTATTTTCTGAGCCCCTTTGTCAATTTCCCTTTGTCAGGTAAGTGTCCTCACTGAATACCTGGGGATCCCATTGAGTGTTTGGGTCCTTATTTGCATGGTACCTGACAAGAGAATGAATCCTCATTGCTGTTGCACACTACAAAAGGGAGCCCTAGGGGTTCTAGAGATTAATGTGCCAGAGCAAAGCCCACAGCTCTTTATGCAGAAGTTATTAGTGCTGCAGTGTCACGGTCTGTCAGTATTTGTCTGGTCCTAGCCTCCATCCATCTGTTCAGAATGCACATCCAACTCCATCAAGGCCATCTTGAGCAGTTAGAGGGAGCTGGTCAGTATTCCAGTAACTCTCACCCTTAAGCACAGTAGTTGTGGAGATGTGATTAAAAATAGCTGTTCTCCTCCCTTATCCAAGGACTGAATCCCTGTTCATGTGTTAAGACCCTTCTCTACTACCAAATTTCCCAGACACAGACAAATTTCCCGGAGCTTTATCTACTACTTGCTGCCAAATGCTTCTTCTGCCATGTTCCACTAACCTGCCAAGAAAGCCACCTGTCTGGCTGGCTGTCCCTGGACTTCCTTGGTGATGACAATTGACCTATCTGCACTTCCCATCAGGAAGCCCTTGGTGGCTCTGATTCCCAAGCTGGCTTACCTCACAACCAATAACAGGGTCTAGACACTACCATTTAAGAAAAGTCTAGCATTAAATTTCTAAAATGAAGCTAAAAAGGCAGGATGATTTAGAAGCCTTGCCTCTCAGACAAGCCTAAATTTGTATTTGGCTGACTTAGCAACAACCAAAGAAGAGTCGGCTCTTAGTCCATAATTGATTTTAAAATGTATACACCTTGTTCATAATCTTGTTATAAAGCAACAAGGCTTTCCTTATAAGGTAGTATGACTAGCATTTTGAGAAATGTTTATATCTATTTTGAATCAAAGACTATCCATTAGGGTGGCTGTTCTGTCTCTTTTTTTTTTTTTTCTTTTTTTACAGTCTATAAATGTTCCACACAAAATAAAAAATGCATGGATGCATTCCATGAATACAATTAACAAATTGCAGAAGGTTTTGAAAACACACACACACACACACACACACAGCCTTCCTGAAAATGTCAATGTTGGGGCAGATAGGGAAGAAAATATCCTGTCTTGTCCTATACCGCCACCAGGTGGATAATGTAAATAAGAACGTCTACAGCAATTAGGAGTTCCTTCTTATTAGCCAAAATTTGGATGAACTTACATCCTGCTGGGCCTGAGGACAAGCCAGTTTACATTCTTGCCACAGCATAATCAATAATAAAACTACCTTTTATTCTCAAAAGATTCCTAGTTCAGATGATAATTCATAAATTGGAAAAACAGAGGCTTATTTTAAAAGACACTACATCCAATTCTTGTCAACTTAATCTCCCTTGTTCATTATACTCCAGGCACATGGGACTTTATGTTCTTCAAAGATTGCAAGCTTTTCCCCCTGCTGTTCCCTCTTTCAGAACTCTTTTTCTCTTCTTCCAGAATGAAATAAGGCTGCTTCTGCTTGTCATCCAGGTCTCAGCTCAAATATGTGACTCTTCCTCTCTACACTCCAACTCGGCTGCTAATATCTATCTGCCTTGAAGACAGCAAGACTAATCTCATTAGTCCGTCAACCCTGTTCATGGCTGTCACTTTAAGAAGCTCCAGATTCTAGGGGCGCCTGGGTGGCTCAGTCTGTTAAGTCTGACTCTTGATTTCAGCTCAGGTCATGATCTCAAGGTCATGAGATGGAGCCCCATATCGAGCTTCATGCTGGGAATGCAGCCTGCTTAAGATTCTTTCTCTCTCTCCCCTTCCCCCAACTTCTCTTCCTTTCCTCCCCCCACCCCCCCCCAAAAAAACAGATTCCAGAGTACCCATCATCTCTCACACTCTAATCCTCATAAGGCATTTAGGGCTACCTTTATACCAGGAGTCCAGGTGGGCCTGACCTGGCATATGAATCAATGGTTTCCCTTACACTTTAAAAAATGCCCTTTTGAAAGGCACCTGGGTGGCTCAGTCAGTTAAGCAACCACTCAATTTCCGCTCAGGTCATAATCTCGGAGTCATGAGATCGAGCCCCAGGTGGGTCTCTGCACTGGGTGTGAAGCCTCCTTAAGATTCTCTCCCTCCCTCTCCCTCTCCCCGCACCACTCACATGCATGCATCCTCTCTCTTAAAAAAAAAAAAAAAATGTCATTTTGAAAGATAAATTATATATTCACCCTGCCTCTTCTGTATCTTTCTCCTATCCTTACTCAACCCCAAAAATCTTCCATTGCACCCTCTGGGATATAAAGATCCTCTGTATATCTCTCCCTTCCTCTCTTAATATTCCTTTATTTTCTTTCTGAAACTGAAATCTAGTTCTTTCCCAAGGACTGTGCTTTCCTATAGCTCTCTTACAGAATGATAGTTCCTACCCCCTGGCACACAGTCTTTATACTAGAGGGTTTGAAGGCAACATACTTGTCTTCCTTAGTCCTCCTTCCTGTTTTCAGAACATTCTTGATCCCTCTAACCCAATAATACAAGAACTTTGAATCACATGCCATCAGGTGATAACTCAAAGTTGCTATCGTTTACCACCCTATATCTGTCAAATTTCTCAACAACTAAAAATCCTAGCTAACACCCTGGTCTGAGCCATTCATCTGTTGCTAGAAATACTTTGACAGTTAATCACCAAAAGAATTCAGTGACAGTGTTACATGTTAACTCAGGAGAATATTTTATGAGCTACTGTCTTTTGCCTGGGTTATTAAAATAGCTTCCAAACTTGTCTCCATATTTTCACCTCTGTTTACATAGAGTATATCCTCAACACTATATAGCTGGAATACTTGTAAAACAGAATTTAGATCATTTCCTTTGAACTAAACTGTGCTACAGTTTCCATTTCCCTAAGAGAAAAGTCAGTTCTTAAAATGGTTTATAAAGCCCTTCGCCTTTTAATTTATCCCTCATTCACTTCATCTAGCCACTGGCCTCCTTAATATCACTAGAACAGGCTTCACACAATCTTCCCAAGTGGCTTTTTCCCCAGACTGGAACATACTTCCCAACTGTCTGCATAGCAACTCCATCATGACTTTGAAGAATTGGCCCAAATCCACTTTTCAGTATGTTCCCCTCGATTCCCCATTAAAAATTGTAACCAACAAATCCAATACAATCTCCATCAAAATACCAATGGCATTTTTTACAGAACTAGAAAAAAAAAAAACCTAAAATTTGTACGGAACCACAAAAGATTTCAAACAGCCAAAGCAATCTGGAAAAAGTAGAACAAAATTGGAGGTATCATGCTCCCTGATTTCAAACTATGCTACAAAGCTCTAGTATGGTACTGACATGGAAACAGACGCATAGATCAATGGAGGAGAATAGAGAGCCCAGAAGTAGGCCCATGCATATATGGTCAATTAATCTATGACAAAGCAGGCAAGAATATCCCATGAGGAAAAGATACTCTCTTCAATAAATGGTGTTGGGAAACTGGACAGCCACATGCAAAAGAATGAAAATGGACCACCACTTTACACCATGTACAAAAATAAATTTGAAAATAAAGACTCGAATTTAAAACCTGAAACCATAAAACTCCTAGAAGAAAACATAGGCAGTAAGCTCTTTGACATCAGTCTTAGCACTTTTTTTGGAACCGTTTCCTCAGGCAAAAGCAACAAAAGCTAAAATAAACAAATGAGACTACGTCAAAGTAAAAAGCTTTTGCTCAGTGAAGAAAACAACAAAATGAAAAGGCAACCTACTGAATTGGAGATGTCATACATCTGATAAGGGGTTAATATCCAAAATATAATACCTTAAACAACTCAATATCTAAAAAACCAAACAACCCAATTAAAAAATGGGTAAGGGACTTACATAGACATTTTTCCAAAGAAGATGTACAGATGGTTAATAGGCATATGCGAAGATGTGCAACATCACTCATCATCAGAGAAATGCAAATCAAAGCCACAATGATAGACCACCTCAGACCCATTAGACTGGCTATTATCAGAAAGACAAAAAATAATACTTAGTGAGGATGTGGAAGACAGGGAGCCCTCGTGCACTGTTGGTGGGAATGCAAATTGGTGCAGCCACAGTGGAAACCAGTATGGAGTTTCCTCAAAAAATTAAAAATAGAACTGGGCTACAATCCAGCAATTTCACTTGTGAATATTTATCCAAGGAAAATGAAAACACCAATTCAAGGAGATATGCACCTCTATGTTCACTGCACTTTATTTACAATACCCAATATATGGAAGCAAGCTAAGTGTCCATTGATAGATGAATGGAAAAGACGACATGGTGTGTGTATATATACACACACACACACACACACACACACACACACACACACAAAGGAATATTACTCAGCCTGGAGGGTATTATGCTAAATGAAAAGAAGTCAGAGAAAGACAAATACCATATGATTTCACTGATATGTGGAATCTAAAAACAAAAACAAAACAGAAACACACTCATAGATTCAGGAAATAAACTGTTGATTGTGAGGTTGTGAGGGTGGGAAGAAATAGGTGAAGGTAATTAAGAGGTACAGACTTCCAGTTACAAAAGAAGTAAGTCATGGGGGTATAATATATAGCATAGGGAATACAGTCAATAATATTTTAATAACTTTGTGTAATGAGATGGTAACTAGTCTTATCATGGGGATCATTTTGTAATGCATAAAAATATTGAATCACTATGATTTACACCTGCAACTAAAAGGATATTGCATGTGAATTATACTTCAATAAAAAAAACTGCAGCTACTACAAGTATCTTCTACTTACCATTAACCTGTCTCCTTTTCTCTTTTGCCACAGTACTTTTGAAAATCATTTCTAATATTTACTTATCTTGCTAGAATGTAAACCCCATAAAGACAGAGATTTTCATCTATCTTGCAACAGATGTATCCCAAGTACGTAGAACAGAGACCAGGACATGGTGGGCATGAAATAACCATTTTTGAATAGATTAATATAACAGTACTTAAGCTAACTTGTAGTTATTCATCCTAATGGGACCATAAATATAACCACATTCATAGATTTGTTAAAGATCTTTTTGAATATCATAATCAATCCTACCAATCAGAGATAAAAATGTAGGAGCATGGAGATCAAATTCTAGGGTCCACAGCTATGCTGAGTTGGCTGGCACTGTGTTTTTAAGTTTTGTATTTGAATGTCATTAAGTAATATAGTTTTTGATTTAACACAAGTCTCCAGCAACCCATATTGTCTTATACTCAAATGACATCACTGATTTTTTTAACCTATTGGGCTCATATATATGAGTTATATTTCTAACAGAATGATCAGAGAAGACAGTTTCCTAAAGCACTATTAGTGTTCTACTTGCTATTTAACAAAGCATGCTGAAGGCTATTGAAGGGAAGGTCATTTTTTATCCCATACATAGATATGGGATAGATAATTCTATAAATAAGAAAAAAAGTCATCAAAATGCCTTTAGTTATGGCTTCTGAGCCTACAAACTCATGGCTTCTGAGCCTGCAAACTCATTGAGGATAAAGTCCCTATCTTATGCACCTCTTAGGACTTTACAGACCCTAGAAATATGGTACAGAGTTAGGTGTGGCCTGCATGAGAACTATGCTGTTTTATTCACTATTGTATATCCAGTACCTAAAACTGGCCTTGCATAGGGGACGTACTGCACTTGTTGAATAAACGAAAGAATATTTATTATATGAACAATGTACAAATGAGTATACTCTGAAGAGAACGAAATGTCCATTTTACTCTGTCCCAAAATTGTTCTTCTAGCATCCTTTCTCAGTTCCTACAAATATTCTCTGATACTTTATTGCAAGAGGAGTTCAGTGAGAATGTTACCTGTTACCTGAAAGGACTATCTTATAAGCTGTTTCTTTTTTTTTTTTTTTTAAGATTTTATTTATTTATTTGAGAGAGAGAGGGGAAGAATGAGAGAAAGAGAGAGAGAAAGAGAGCACATGTGAGCAAGCAGGGTGGGGGTGGCAGGCAGAGGGAGACAATCTTCAAGCGGACTCCCCACTGAGCGCAGAACCTGACTTGTGGCTTGATCTCATGACCCTAAGATCACGACCTAAGTGGAAATCAAGAGTCGGACACTTAACTGACTGAGCCACCCAGGCACCCCATAAGCTATAGTTTCTTATTAACACAAAAGTAAGGATTAATTTATCCATTTAGTGTACTGTCTCAGTTGATGTAGATAAAAGGGCTCTAATAGAACAGGACACAGACCAGACATGCCTGATGAAGATTCCGTGGAGAGATAAGTTAGAGGACAGTTCTGAGGGGAGTTCTGCTATGGAGGATAGAGGGTGAGTAAGGTATGGTACTGGGAGCCAGTGTGGAGTGATAGAGTAGGCAAAATCAAGAGCAGAAGTTGAAGCATTTATCATTTTCGTCCCCATCTCTTTTGTTCCTTGCATGTTCTGAAATAGATTTGCCTAAATTCAACTGACAACTTTGTTTTTGTGATCATTTCTTCTCAAGAACGAAGGGACCATAGCAGACTATTCTTCTAGCCCTGGCATCTAATACATGGAGAATCTAATAATTGCTTTAAGTGTAGCTAAATAAATCATTTAAATGTATGGTTTGTTTGGCACATGTCACATAATCACTTTCATTAAATAATGCATTGAAAACAGTTGCAGTGAGGATTGAGATGTTGTCTATAAAACATTTAGCATGGTGCTGGGCACATAGCAGGTTCTCATTACGTAGTAGTTATTTATAGTATTATAAATGTATGTTTTCTACTTAAAAATCTTCTCATATTGAATTTTCCATCAGGCTTCTGAATGAATCCCCATAATTTTGTATGTCTAAAGAAGGAGATGAAACACTGTCTTTTCTTCTGTATGGTTTTCAACTTCTCTTCACTTTTGTTTTATTATAGGACACAGAGGAAATTAAACTGTTACAATCATGATAAAGCATATGAGAATCAAAGAACAAAAATAAGGGGCAGTTTATCCTCATTCTTCTAAAAACACACCAAAGATCAGTTATTAGGGAGAGAGGCAAGGAGGACCTCCTTCCTTTAAAATACTTTAGAGAGTACCATAAGTTCCTCAATACTCCACAGTGTGGCTACTCCAAAGACCTATACTTCAGAAATATGCTAAGAAAAGATAATTAAATATCATTTTCTATTAATTAATTCTAAGTTATATTTTGAAGAATTTTCACTTTCTTTTTTTAATCAAATAAATATGTACATATAGAAGACTGGACTTCAGATCTCATACAAAATTCCACAGAAACTCATACAAGATAGTTAATTTTATTACCCAAATAAATTTTTAACCAAACTGATCACTGCTTCCTATTTTATAGGGATAAATCTCAAGCGTAATGAAAGATAATTATTGGTCATTTCACTTTAATTGCATCTATATGACAAACTATGAAGTTGGTTATTTAGTTTATGAATAATTTAGGTTTATAAATCAAAGATCTTTTATAATTAAGAACATATACTATTTGAAAGACTTACTGTATTTAAATACATACTCCATTTTTGTTCTGCTGATAATTTCACTGTAAAATTATGGTGGGTGGACTGAGATTAAAGAATTACTAAGTATTCTGTTCACCTCAGGGAATAACTTCACTGATTTCATTAGTTCTTTTTTTTTTTTAAGATTTTATTTATTTGACAGAGAGAGACACAGCGAGAGAGGGAATACAAGCAGGGGGAGTGGGAGAGGGAGAAGCAGGCCTCCCGTGGAGCAGGTAGCCTGATGCGGGGCTCGATCCCAGGACCCTGAGATCATGACTTCAGCCGAAGACAGACGCTTAACGACTGACCCAGCCAGGCGCCCCACATTAGCTTTTATTAGACATCCATCCCAACATTTTACTACAATGATGAATCTAGAATTACTCAACAATCAACATTTTAAAAAAATCACTGTTATCTCAGTTTCCTAATATGACAGTTCCTTATTTTGGCAGAGAGGGGGAGGGGTAAATTATATTTATGTAGTGCTTGATTATGGCAAATCTAAAGACAGACAAAGAGACAAAATTTATAATTAAAAAGATTTTCTTGGTTTTAGTGAATCATTTCAGTGTTTAACCCATCTTTGCTTAAATTTCAACTTGTTTATTTGGGTATCCCTTGATAATATACTGAGTAAAGGCAATCATGCTCCTGGATATAAAGAGTTAAGATAAAGACCAAGAAGAGGAGGGAGAAGATGAGAGAAAGTTGACCAGGAGGTGGAGCAAATGAGTGAATATTAATTAACTCTTCTCTCAAGTTCCCCTCTTCCTGTCCTTCACGCACAATCACTGGCAAGCACTCAGTCATAACTTTATCTCTGGATCTTACTTGGCAGAATTCTGCTTAGAGAAACACTTAGAATTTCCAAGATTAAAAAAATAAAATGTGTGTGAGGGGATATGGAGAGAGGTTTAAATGAGATGTTACAGAGAACAAATTTTCTTCAAGTTCTTTTCACAGCTGTGAATGTTCCAGAACACACAAAGAGGGTTTCTTCACAGATATTTTTTGAGTGTCTAACTAGTTTTTGGAGAAGAGCTAAAAAAAGACCAACTAGCAAGTTCTTGGAAGAGTGAGGTGATCAATGAGAAGAATCTAAACTAAAGAAATACCATTAAAAAGGGAGGGAAGAGAGGCACATGGGTGGTTCAGGTCATGATCCTGGGGTCCTGGGATGAGGACTGAGTCCATGTCAGGATTCCTGTTCAGCGGGGAGTCTGCTTCTGCCTCTCCCTCTGCCTCTGCCCCTGCTTGTGCTCTCTCCCTTTTGTCTCTCTCTCTCTCTCAAAAAATAAATGAAATCTTAAAAAAAAAAAAAAAAAAGAGGGGGAGGGAGGGAAAGAACCTAAGGGGATTTCTAAAGTGGAATGGGATTTGTGGAATCACAAATGATTACTGGGAATGATTAGATCCTTGCAATAGCAGAGAAGGGGAAATGCAGCATGAGACCAAGAACAGGAATCTAGGTTGTCAATGTTATCATTAACCAAAAGAGAGAATACCTAAGGGGAACAGGTTGCAGGGGGAAATAATCCCTTGGGTTTGGGACATATTTGTTTATAGTTGGACATCCAGGTATGGTGTTCTAATATGGAATTGGAAACACCAGCCTGGAGCCTAAGAAAGAGATTGGGGCTGTGGTCAACCGTCATCAGGACATGAGTGACATTTGTTTGGAATCCAAGACAGGTACTTCCACCTGGACTTCAGGCCCAAGAAAGGGTAAAAAGAAGTGCTCTCTAAAAGTAAACTCGTGCTAATTAGAAAGGCAATATCCTTCTTTAATAAACCACCACCAAAATACAAATGAAATTTCCTTCAAAAGACTATATATGAAATTCCAATTATACTTGAATCGCATCTTACTATAAAATGGTTCTACATCTTAGAGTATGAAATAAAAGTAGGTATTGATTGTAGAAAAGTGTGTCAACCATACTTCAACAACAAAAAAAGAGATAGCATCTATATTGTTCAGTTCCATCCATTATTATTATGACTTTAAAATAAGTCATTTACTCTTGGAAATCTTAAAGACTATTATACCTATAGGTTCTAATTTTTTAACATTGTGAAATCTTAATTTTTCCCCTTATAAATTTCTTTCACTGCCTTTATGCTTTAAAAGGCTTTCACCAATTTTAGATCAGAGATATTTTCCTAGGATTTCTTAATTATTTCATAAGTTTTTTTTTTTCCCTCTTACATTTACCTCTTCAATCCATCTGAAGTGGACTTTTTTAAATGTATAAAGATTTAATACCTGATCCAAGCCTCTTCATCTTACTCTCTCCTACCAAAATAATTTACCAGCACCATTTATCAAATATCCCTGCACTTCCCAATTTGATAATACCAAAAAAAAAAAAAAGGAAATACTAATTTCTTTAAATACAACACACAAAAATGTTAAAAGCTTCCAACTATATATAACCTATATAAGTCAATAAGAGTATTATGAACAACAGAAAAAAATGGGAAAACAGGACACAATAGAACATATAAAAGCAAAAATAAATGCAGAGGGAAAATCAGTCTTTCTTCAAAACTAAATGGAAAGACAACCCAATTCATGGATTGGAAATATTATTATTAAAATATCCACATTATCCACATGATCTACAGATTCAATGCTATTCCCATCAAAATTCCAGTGGTATACTTTAGAGAAATAGCAGAAACAATCTTAAAATTCATATGGGATTAGAAAAGACCTTGCATGGCCAAAGCAATGTTGAGAAAGAAGAATCAAGTTGGAAGTATCATACTTCCTGATTTCAAAATATATTACAAAGCTATAGTAGTCAAAACTGTATAGTGCTGGCATAAAAACAGACATGTAGACCAATGGAACTGAACAGAGAGCCCAGAAATAAACGCACACATACTCAGTAAACTAATCTTTGTCTAGGGTGCCAAGAATATACAATGGAGAAAAGATAGTCTTTTCAATAAATGGTGTTAGAAAAGTGGATACCTCACACCAAACCCAAAAGTCAACTCAAAATGGACTAAAGATTTAAATATAAGACCTGAAACCATAAAGGCCTAGAAGAAAAGCTTTTTGATTCTGGCCTTGGCAATGATTTCTTGGATATGGCCTCAAAAAGCACAAGCAACAAAAGCAAATATAGAAAAATAGGATTATGTCAAACTAGAAAGCTTCTGCACAGCAAACGATCAACAAAATTAAGACAACCTAGAGAATGGGAGAAAATATTTACAAACCATGTACCTGATAAAGGGGTGATATAAAAAGTATATAAGGAACACTTACAACTTTATAGCAAAAATTAATAACCCCAATAAAAAATGAGCAAAGGAACTGAAAAGACATTTCCCCAAAGACAATGTACAAATGCCAGATACGTGAAAAGATGTTCAACATCACTAATCATCAGGGAAATCCAAATCAAAACCCACAGTGTTACCTTAGGCCTACTACAATGGCTATTATTGAAAAAAATAAAGGTAAATGTTGGGTAGGATAAGGAGAAATTTGAACTCTTGGTCATTGTCAGTGGGAATGTAAATTGGTGCAAACACTATGGAAAACAGTGTAAAGCTTCCTAAAAAAGCTAAAATGGAACCACCATATGATCTAGCAACCCCACTTCTATTTATCCGAAAGAACTGAAATTAGAATCTCAAAGAGATAATAGCACTCCCATGTTCACTGTAGCACCATTCACAGTAGTGAAGACATGGGAACCATCCATATGCCCATTGACAAATGACTGCACAAAGAAAATTGGTATATGCAGCAACAGAATATTATTCAGCCACACAAAGGAAATTTTGCCATTTGTGATGTACCTAGAGGACATTATGTTAAGTGAAGTAAGTCAGACACAGGAAGACAAATACTACTTATATAAGGAATCTAAAAGAGTAAAACTCATAGCAGAGTGTGGAATAAGGGTTGCCAGATGCTGAGCGTAGGGGTAAATGGGGAGATAATAGAAATGGGTACAAAGTTTTGTTTATACAAAATTAAGTCTTAGAGATCTACTGTAGAGCACAGTGTCTATAGTTAATAACAATGTATTATATACTAAAAATTTGCTGTGAGGGTTAGTCTTGAGCGTTATAACAAAAAATTATAATAATAATAAATAAGGTGGAGGAAATTTTGCAGGTGCTAGATAGGTTTATAGTATAGACTATGGTGATGGTTTCACCAGTGTATACTTATTTCCAAACTCAACATTTTATACATTATACATAGCTTTTCTACATCAAAACATTAATTAAAATTCAGTGTCTGACTCGATTTTGGCTCATGTCATGATCTCAGAGTTGTGAGCCCCACATCAGGCTCATTGATCAGTGCAGTCGACTTGGGGTTCTCTCCCTTCCCTCTGCCCCTACCCCCACTCATCCTCTTGCTCTCACTATTTCTTTCTCAAATAAATAAAATCTTTAAAAAAATAAAAATTAATGAAATTCAGTCTTTCTTTTAATCTAAGAAATTCAAATTTAAGCAAAAGATCCATTTTGAAGACTATCATAATGGCAGGAATTTTTTAAAAATAAGTGACTATTGGGGCGCCTGGGTGGCTCAGATGGTTAAGCGTCTGCCTTCGGCTCAGGTCATGATCCCAGGGTCCTGGGATCGAGCCCCACATCGGGCTCCTGGCTCAGCCGGGAGTCTGCTTCTCCCTCTCCCTCTGCCTCTCCCACTGCTCATGCTCTCTCTCTCTGTATCTCTGTGTCTCAAATGAATAAATAAAATCTTAAAAAAAAAAAAAAATAAGTGACTATTCCTGTGGAATATGTGAAAACACACAAAAACACTGACAGAAACATAAATTTGTACATTAGGGCAATTTGGCAATATGTATCAAGAATGCTTGTTATTTTTAACCTAGCTATCAAATTTCTAGAAATTGCCAGGAACAAATCGGATATATACACAAACATTCATATACATAGAGATTTAGGATAGCATTATTTAAATTAGTAAGAAGTTGAAACTACTTAAATATTCCGCAATAGGTATTTTTGAGTAAGCTTTGTGTTTAGATAAAATTTGTTGATAAAATTTGTTGATAATATCTAATAATTTAATTAGATATTAAAACAGTTCTAAGGAGTATTAATAGGAGAAATATTATGGATATTAGAAAGAACTGAATACATTCATGCATTTTTTAAAAGCGGATCTAACTTTACTTATTTACTTATTTATTTTTAAAGATTTTATTTATCTGTTTGACAGAGAGAGACACAGCGAGAGAGGAAACACAAGCAGGGGGAGCGAGAGAGGGAGAAGCAGGCTCCCTGCCGAGCAAGGAGCCCGATGCAGGGCTCGATCCCAAGACTCTGGGATCACGACCGGAGCCAAAGGCAGATGCTCAACGACTGAGGCACCCAGGCACCCCACATTCATGCATATTCTAAGTATTTTCAGTTTTAAGTAGACATATTGCTTAGGGCAAAAAATAATAATAATAATAAGATTGTAAATGTATGTTCCAAAATGTTAGCAATGTCTGTCTCTGGGTGGTAGCATCATTTGATTTTCATTTAAAATGTTCCACTTTTCTGCCTGATGTCAGTGTTCTACAATATCTTTATTTTTTTTAAAGATTTTATTTATTTATTTGACAGAGAGAGACACAGCGAGAGAGGGAACACAAGCAGTGGGAGTGAGAGAGGGAGAAGCAGGCTTCCCGCAGAGCAGGGAGCCCGATGCGGGGCTCGATCCCAGGATGCTGGGATCATGACCTGAGCCGAAGGCAGATGCTTAACGACTGAGCCACCCAGACGCCCCTATAATATCTATATTTTTATACTCAGAAAAATATTAATTTTAAATGAGTATCACCTAAAGACAAAATGGCTTGTATAACATAGTAAAGGAATATAACTAGAATTACTAACTCAATATGCCTACAAAATTTTACCTCAAATTTTAGTTTGGGAGAGGAACTAATTAAGAATGCTGTAAGATATAGCCATTACTGAATACAGGCTGGAAGTGTTAAAGGGTGTTTTGGTTTTAGTTTTAAAGAAATGGAACAAATGCATGTATATATATATACACATAAAACTCCTAAATAACAACAGGATGTAAATTAAGGATATTAGAATCCTTCTATCTGCCACTGGAACATATAATTCAAATAAGAATTACTTCATTTTGGGCGCCTGGGTGGCTCCGTTGGTTAAGCAACTGCCTTCGGCTCAGGTCATGATCCTGGAGTCTCAGGATCGAGTCCCAGGATCAAGTCCCGCATCTGGCTCCCTGCTCAGCGGGGAGTCTGCTTCTCTCTCTGACCCTCCCCCTTCTCATGTGCTCTCTCTCTCTCTCATTCTCTCTCTCAAATAAATAAGTAAAATCTTAAAAAAAAAAAAATTACTTCATTTTAATGTTAGTTCATTTTCCTAAAATGAAAGCTTTTAAAGCAAATATCCTGAATTACATTTTGTATACATTTTACTATACAAGAGTTGGAAATTAGCATAAAAATAACTACAGAAAAGCTCAAGGAACCTCCTAGATAATTTTTGCCTAAGACATTTTATATGCTTTTTTCTACATGAAGTACTTCTCTGTCTCTACTCCCTTAAGCCCCTTGCCCCTAGCTTGAGTAACTTAAACTCACACTCCTGGCCTTGCTTTAATTATTCTCTTCTGTTAGCCTACATTTATCCTCTAGGATAAGAATTCTTGCTACAGGCTGTCATAATAGCTAAGAATCCCCATTCCTTCCCCAAAAGTGATTATACACATTCTAATGTGTGTATGTGTGTCTGTGTGTGTGAGTGAGTGTTTGTGTGTATGCATGTGTATTCCCGGGACATAATATATACTCAATAACAATTTGTTGAATAGATTATAGATTAATAAATGAATGAATCCATAACTGTGGTTTAGAGGTTACCCAACATGACTTCTATGCTCTTTCATAGTAAAATACTAGTAACTCCATTTTATTTTATTTATTTTTAAATATTTTATTTATTTATTTGACAGAGACACAGTGAGAGAGGGAAGACAAGCAGGGGGAGTGGGAGAAGGAGAAGCAGGCTTCCCGCTGAGCAGGGAGCTGATGCGGGGCTCGATCCCAGGACCCTGGGATCATGACCTGAGCCCAAGGCAGACACTTAACGACTGAGCCACCCAGGCACCCCAGTAACTCCATTTTATACAAGAGTAAATAAAAAGGTGGAGAGATTAAATTCTCACACAAAGCCATATGGATAGGGTATATGACAAAAATGCTTATATACAACTTTGATATTAATTTCAGTATGGTTTAATAATTATGCTGCCACATTCATTCATTCATTCAGAAGTACTTGACCGTATACAATGTATTTTTCTTTCACCTGTGATAAATACTATAACATTTAACTAAAATGCTTATACCTTGAACACACTTTAGAGTTCACCTCATCTGCACTGGCACTGCTGTGGATAATGAAGAGTTGAGCACGTTCTTCTTCCCTAACATCCTTTATTGAGATAGGGGCCTCCCTTTTTATTCCTGCTCAAAGTCTGAATCTCTGGGCCATGGGGCGTCCTTATCACCATCACAGCACAGCTGCTGAAGCTGCGGATGCATTCCCTAGTGCTAAAAATAACTTGATTTGATTGTTCAAGCCAGGCCTTGAGGCCCCAAAGCTCACCTCTCTCTTTTATCTTAAGTAAAAGCAGATAGTTGTGTATAATGCAAAGTACAGTGAAAGCCTGAATATGCTCCAACTCTTCTCATAATCCGAAACCTGAGGGACTGACTATAAGGAAAGGATTCTTTAACAAGTTGTCAGAACTGCTAAGACTTTTTTTTTTTTTTTTGCTTGCTTGCTTTTTAGTAGGACAGACCCTCTCTTGGTTTCATGGGAATTTATCAGCGGTTTTTCTTGGCAATGGACTGTGAAAATGAAATAAATTCCTTAGTGCTTTTACCACTTACCCAATTTGTATCAGGAATCAGATTCAAAAACCAATTAACAGCCCTACTGTGGTAAGAGGAGGGAGTTCTGCCCTAAAGAGGGAGACTTAAAGCAGTCCCTGAACAAGGATGTCTGATAATGTAGTAAAATAAAAATAAAGAAAAAATTTTAATAAATCAACTTGATTTTTGCTTAATGCATCACATGACATTATGCTTAGCATTTTTTAAATTATGACTAGCCCACCCTGGAGAAAGAAGAGTTAACCTGAAACCATTTTTCACTTATCAATCTGGCACAAATGTGAAGTTACACAGCAAATGTTACTGAAACTGTGGAAAAATATGCACTGATTATTTAATATTATTTGTGACAGTGCTTTTATGGGAAAAATTTAGGAATATCTAGGATAATTGAGACTATGGGTACCCTATCTATAATCCTCCATTTTCAATTTTGTACATACATTCTTCAAAAACATTGGCATCTGAACTTAATGAGTCATGTTCAAAGATGCTCATTGTAACTTTACTTGTAATAGTAAAAACTAGAAATAACCTAAGTGATAAAAAACGAGAGGATACCAAATTATAAAATACAGTGCAACAGAAAAAAAGGATGAGGTAGATCTTTATATTCAAGCATAAAGAGATCTTTCAAGATATATCACTGAGTGTGAGGGGGGCAAGCAAATTGCAAAACAGTGTGTTTTTATGTCAAAAACAAAACAATACTCTGTTTTCTACAGTTTGGTATATTATGCAACTCAAATATGAGAAAGAAAAAGACACTAAAAGGATACACAGGACGACTTATTTCTCTAGTTACTTCTGGAGAAGGAGGAAGAGGCCCAAGATTGCAGTCATGATAAAGGGGACTTAGATTTATCTGGCATGTTTTAATTATTAATGAAGGCAATGCAATTAATGTGTTGCTTATATAATTAATGTAAGTTATTCTAAATATAATTTGATTTTGATTGTATCTCTTTGAATAAATGCCTCAGAGAAAATTTTAAGTTGGTCATGAATAATGGCCCAGTTCAATTTTTTTTTCTAAATTTTTTTTTTGCTGAACAATATAAAGCAGTTGATCTATTAATAGAACTCTGCTTCTCTGAGTAGATCTTGAAAGAAAATAAGAAAAGTCATTATTATCCCTCCTGCTAACCCTGGGGGAGAAGTAGGGGTCAACAGATTCTTCTGTAGAGCAACAGAGAGGTGAGCGGAGGAAGATGCGAACCTAAGTCAAGTCAGTGGGCAAAAGGGGCCACCGTAACCTCTAACTATACACACCCTGAAGAAAAATACCTGCTGCAGAGTCTCCTACTAAGGTACCAGAATGAGAAAATTGGGTGAATAGGCCATTCCAAACCTCCTCTTTCACCTTCTTTTCCTTCATCTCTCACTACCCTGGAGAAATGGTCTCCTTTCCTATAGGAACTATTGTTAATGTTGATGAATGTGAAGAACTCATGAGGGCAAGTTGGGAAAAGGGGGCTCTTATTAACACAAAGAAGTAATCTAGGACAAGAATAATTATTAAAATCTACATTTTTAAATTACTTTTTAATATTTTTACTTTTAGATTAGAATCATTCCATTACATTAAGACTTCTTCTGTATTGGAAGTAGCATGATGCAATGGATATATTTGGGAGACCAACGATGTAAGACCAAATCATTGCATAATATTTACTGGGAAGCTTAACACTGTCAGGTCACTAAACTATTTTTTACTCTATTTCAGAAAAAGGGGTGAGGGGCATTATTCCCTGACATGATGATCTCATATGATCTTTGTGAGAATGAAAGCACAAAAGAGCCTTAAAAATTGTAAATCACTGTACAACTCATAGTAGGTTGAGTGCAGCTGGTTTTAGAAATTTAAAAATTGGGGAAGAGTAATGAAAAACAGAGAGGAGATACTGTGAATACAATTTTTTTAAAGAGTAAGGGGGGTGGGGCACCTGGGTGGCTCAGTCATTAAGCGTCTGCCTTTGGCTCAGGTCTTGATCCCAGGACCCTAGGATCGAGCCCCACATCGGGCTCCCTGCTCAGTGGGAAGCCTGCTTCTCCCTCTCCAACTCCCCTTGCTTGTGTCCCTTCTCCTGCTTTGTCTCTCTCTGTCAAATAAGTAAATAAAATCTTAAAAAAAAAGAGTAAGAGGGAAGACAGTCAATAAAATATACCTTTAAGTTCATAAAATAAAAATATAGAGCTCAAATATACTCATTCCACTTAAACACTTAAACAGAATTTTATATAGTGACCATTGCCTTTACTTTTTCTGAGCAAGCACCTCATAAGTGAAATGTGGTAGAATAAAAACATGCTAATGAGTATGCAGAAATGACAGCGTTGAGTGTGTACAGGGAGACACCTGTTGAAGTAATAATATATCTGAAATTCCTATGTTTATTCCAATTGCTTCAGAGGGAAAGCAACAAAATATATCAAAAAATAAAACTAGGGTGAGTTTTCTAGAAAACTAATTTTAGATGAAAATTTCTAAAAGCTTTTAAGTTCTAGGAGATACAAAGCTGCAATCTGAAACTTAGAGGAACTGACACAAGATCACCACTGGCAGGAAAGGCCCTGTTTGATTGTGACCTCAGAGAACTTTCCTCTGTCCAAAGAAAAGAAGCAAGGGTGATGGCGTTTTGACTGCAAACACTAATGCATAATCTCTTTTAGCTTGACCTGATATGGATGCTACTTTCGGTCCACTGAATCCCAAAACACAAATTGTCATTGTATGATAACTAGCTCTGATGACCAGAAAATATTTTATCTTTTATTTTCTGTAGAAATGAAGAGAGAAAAAAACAATTGCCTTGACCCCAAAATAATTATTCTTGATAACCATAATATTAACAAAATTTACATTTTTTTTATGTTCCAGGCACTGTTCAAAGCACTTTATATTTAATCCTCATTAATGACCATATAAAGCATGTGCTATTCTATACACATATACATAATGCAAATACATATATACACAAACATACATATATACTTGCAAAATATACACATATTATTGATATAGATACAATTTTATATTTGGTTTACATCTTAAAAATAATTTTCTTTTCATCACTTAATTACTAGAGATGATTTTTTGCAAATAAAAACATATACTTAAAACATAACGAAATTCAATGCCACATTTATATAAAGTATAAAAATGTCATGGGTTCTTTATTTTTTCAGTTTTCTTAATAAGCATATACTGTATAGATTCATTGTTTACATTATCTCTTTGTTAACATATGAAAATAATACACTGAGTTCAGGTAATAACTAGGAGTGTGGCTCAAAAAAAAAACTTTAGAAATTAGCAGTTGGTCAAATATCTGAAGTTTTTAAAAAACTATAAATACCTCTTTGCTAGCTTTTGGTCTCTAAACACTTATGCCTTCCTTCAAAGATTTTTCTCCACCTGAATGAAGTGATTGCAAAATCTATAACTGTTGATGCGTTTATTGTTAATGTCTACAATGCTTGAGTCTCTTTGCTAGGCACTGGTGACTTAATGAACATTGTGAACACAAAGCTTGTAGAGGGGCGCCTGGGTGGTTCAGTCAGTAATGTGTTTGCCTTCGGCTCAGGTCATGATCCCAGGGTCCTGGGATCAAGCCCCGCATCGGACTCCCTGCTCAGCAGGAAGCCTGCTTCTCCCTCTCCCACTCCCCCTGCTTGTGTTCCCTCTCTTGCTGTGTCTCTCTGTCAAATAAATAAAATCTTTTTAAAAAAAAGCTTATAGAATGGAGAGGAGACAAGTATGGACAAAGTGCCACTGAACCACAGAGCAAGGCCCCTGAATCCAGCCTAGTGGTGTCTCGATGTCCCTGTCCGTCTCCTTCTCCCTCTCCTCCCCCCCACCCCCCACCCCAACTCATACATGCACGCGCGCATGTGTGTGTGTGTGTGTGTGTGTAAAATCAATGTATCATTCTGAAGATAAGTAATTAGGTGAGAGGGGAAAAAAGCGAGAGGTGATGTCACCAGAGAGTATAAATTGGGCAAAATATTATCTGGTTCTAGGGAGAGAGCCCATTTTGCTCACACACAGGTACAGCACTTACTGTGCAAAAGCTGAAGAAGCAAAGTCATGTAGGGTGGTTCAAAAATGATAGAATCGGGGAAACCCAGGAATCATTGTGACAGAAGCCATTAAAATCCACATACTTCTGATGATGGCCACTATCCTAAAAATTCAGCTTTCAATAATTAAATGTTATTTTAAAATTCTTGGGGTGCCTGGCTCCCTCAGTCAGAAAAGCATGGGACTCCTGAATTCGGGGTCATGAGTTAGAGCCTCACATTGGGTGTAGAGATTACTTAAATAAAACTAAAAAAAAATTCTGAATAAAGTGGTTCTTACATAAGGGAATTCTACTAAAACATTAAAATAATGGGTAAATTACAGGGGTATCTGGGTGGCTCAGTCAGTTAAGCATCTGCCTTCGGCTCAGGTCATCATCTTGGGGTCCTAGTATGGAGTCCCAGGTCGGGCTCCCTGCTCAGTGGAGGGCCTGCTTCTCCCTCTGTCTGCAGCTCCTCCACCGGCTTGTGCTCTCTCTCTCTCCCTCTCTCTTGCTCTCTGGGCATATAAATAAATAAAATCTCAAAAAACAACAATAACAACGTAGAAAAGGTGGGTGGTATGTGTTAGGATTTGCCTAGTCTCAATTGTGTATGCTAATAAGATTAAACATAGAAACAAATGAAATTTCTGCCATCTCACATCCTGAGCTTCTTAGAATTTTAGATTCCTGAACCTCAAACAACTATCACTTTTTTAAATTCATATTAAAATTGAATGTATGAAACAGCAAAAAAAAAAAAAAGATTTAAGTTGGGAAGATGCATATAAACAGAAAACAAAAATCTAGGCAATATACTGATAACCAAATCCAATTTGAAGGGAATTGCCAGTTCAAAATATCTATTACGCAACATCTAAATACTCTAACTTTCTGAATCTGGTCATATATATAAATTTGGAGTAGTATATTTCTCAGTAGGATACATGTTAATAAATGGAGCAGATTAGGGCATAAAATGAGAAGCCTGATTGCATTTTCAAATATTTCCATTTCAGTTTTCAGAGCAAACCCAGTCATTTTTAACCTAGCTCTGGTATCTAGTCTTACTCAAAATACAGATAAAGTCTGAATCATAAATTAACATATAAATGACTGTGTTGATTTAGAAAAACTAAGTTGACCCTCAGGTCCTTTAACCATCAGTGAAGCCTAATGAAATAAAGAGCATTATAAGTTATGGGGAAAGTGTCACCAAGTTTTCATTGATTCATTCAATAAGTATTCATAGGGCATATTCCTGGAGAATATAAATTCCCTGCACTCAGGGTCCCTATCATGTACTTAAAGGTATAAAAAAGTCACAATTATATAATGCTAAATAGAATTGTATTAGTCAGGGTTCTCCAGAGAAACAGAACCAACAGGATAGACATAAATGTATATTAAGAGTTGTTTTGTTGTTTTTGTTTTTGTTTTTAAGGACTGGACTTAAAATTGTAGGAGGCCCTCAAGTCTGAAATTTGCAGGGGAGGCAGCAGGCTAGAACTAACTCAGGCAGGATTTCTGTATTGCAGTCTCAGAGGCAGAATTCATTCTTCTCTGGGAAAACTCTTGTTTTTGCTCTTAAGACCTTTAACTAATTGATAAGGCCCACCCACATTATCAAGAATATTTTCCATTATTTTAAAGTTTACCAATTATATGTTTATCACATCCAAATAGCTTCACAGCAACATCTAGACTAGTATTTAGTTAGTTAGACCAAACAACTGGGCACTGTGGCCTGGCTAAGTTGACCACAAAATTTAACCATCACAGCAGCTTATGCTAATAGACAAAGTTAGTATTTCAGATACAACATTTGATATTGCAGCTATCCAATGAATTTTAATCATATATAAATCCAAATGAGCCATTATGAATACTAGAATATTAGACCAGTTGCTAGTTCCTCTTGAATATGGGCTGGTCTTAACCTGCTTCTAAGGCAAGATTAAATAGAAAAAACAGATACAGCTCCCCCCCACCCCCACCCCAGCTCATACGCCTGGGAAGCTTGCCCTGGGAACCTAGCCACCATGCTGAGAGAACTCCAGATTGCATCCAGAGACCATATATAGGTGTTCTAGACAACAGCTTCTGCTGAGCTCCCAGCTACCAACCAGAATTATGAGAGAAGCAGCCTCTGAGATGACTTACGTCAACATCCAACAGCAACCATATGAGAAATTCTGAGCAGAAACCAACTAGCTAAAGCCCAGTCAATCCCCAAAGCAGTGAGAATAATAAATTATTGCTATTGTTTTATACCACTAGGTTTGGTAAGAGTCGTAATCAACCAAAAGGTAACTGACATATTTTAATTAAATAGCTATCTTCAAAAGGTAATTAATATCTTGAATTTATTGAACGCTTACTTGGTGCTGGAAACTGTTTTAAGTACTTTATAAATGTATAAAATGTATAAAAACACATTCAATCATTACAATGACCCAACAGAGAGAGGTGTTGTTTTTACCCAGTTTTACAGAGGAGAAAGCAGAGGCACAGAGAGATTAAATAAATTGCCCAAAGTCACACTAGGATGTATGGAGCCAGGATTTGAACTCAGCCTGGCTCCAGAGTTCATACTCTCTCTAACATCATACATTTTCCAGTGAAACAGAGAAGATGACAGAGGGGTTTTATTTCATACATAGAAGAACAAGGCCATGGAAGCACTGGTTAAAAGAAAAATAGAAAAGCCTTACAACTGTTTAAATGGTATATAATCCTGTTTGTTCCCATGTGGCACCAAAATGCTTGTTTTGTTTTGTTTTTGAGGCACAAGAAGACTATGAAAAGAAAGAAAAAGTTTCCTCTGCTACTGAGGCCTGGGAATCCTCAACAATTGCCATAGCTTTGAAGAGTCCTAGGATAACTTAATGTAAAATAAATCGGACTAGTTTGACTTTCAAAGGCTTAGATGATTTTATAATGCCATGATCTTCATGGCCCTTATTAAGCTGGGATCTATTCCAGAATAGACATCCGGAGCAAGGCAAGCACACAGAAAAAGGAAACAAACAAACATTCTCTCATCCTGCCAAATGAACTTCATCCTTCACTCATCAATGTTTGCCCAAGAGGCCTTCTTTCAGCTTGTCTGTGAGGTCCTAGAAACTTGTGACATCATCTTCTCATCTTGGCTTCTGTGTTCCTTAAACATATCCAGCATCACCAAATCAAATTCTTAAATTGTACAGAGTCTACATAACAACTAGAGGTAAAGTCAAGTCAAAATATTCTAAGTTGAAAGGTACTGTGGATTACCACCAGTTGATTCTACTTAATAAAGTCCTGCAGGATGACAAAAGGAGGCTGTGACAAGTAATGCATCTTGTATCACTATGAGAGAGAATTATTTACTAGAGAACCACTGAGCAGAGGACTCTGCCATTTAAGCATGGAGTCAAAAATAGCCTAATTATTTCTATTGAAACCTTCCTCATGGCATGGGCAAGATGATAAATGATAAAGGTGGACAGCATAGTTTTAAAAGTAGACAACCTTATCTTTCAGAAATGGAAGGAAGGTACAGAAAATAAATGTGAGACAAAGAAGAGCTGTCTTTAACATCAGGTGTTGGCCTGGGACTATTAGCTGGATGCTGGTGTTGCTAGGAGGTTACCTGATACAGACAGATCTCAATGTTCTCCCATGAACATAAATAATTTTACCAAACATCAACATTAGACAAAGCCACTCAGGGGTTATGATGGATCAAGACAAAAAACAAGACCAACCCCTGTACAGGTCTGAACATAACATTGTCCAAACCATAAAAATAGGACGCCTGGGCGGCTCAGTTGGTTAAGCAACTGCCTTCGGCTCAGGTCATGGTCCTGGAGTCCCGGGATCGAGTCCCGCATCGGGCTCCCTGCTTAGCAGGGAGTCTGCTTCTCCCTCTGACCCTCCCCCCTCTCATGCTCTCTCTCTCTCTCTCAAATAAATAAATAAAATCTTTAAAAAAAAAATAACTCAACATTCTCCCATTCTGGCTCATATGAGTAACTGTCGCTTCTTCATAAATTGCAGCTTTAGCCCTGCCCTCCTTCTAGATAAGATCTATTAAAATACCAAATCATGGAATTACCCACATTTCCTAATAGCATCCAATTCAAAGCAAATCATCTTTAAACACTCTCCAAAACCACCTACCGTGAGTCTAAATCCTACAATAAGTCCTCCCTAACACCCCACTACCAAGATGTTACTCAGTACCTGATAGCATGTAGTCTCTCTCCTTACAAGAGAAACAAGCCCTACTTGTTCAACTACACATGCATTCCTAGTGATCTTTAGCAGAGGGTGTAGACAAATGCAAGCAAGAAAGAGCCTAAGCCTTATATGGATCAAAAATATGGTAAGTCTCCAGTAGATCAAAGAGAATAATCATGGTAACTATTTTACTAAGTCAGACATCAACAACTGAATAGATGATTTGTACAATATATAGAATCTTCACAAAAATATTTTAAGTAATACTTAAGAATAAAACAGGCTACTTTTTTAACTGCAAAAATGGGAAACAATTTATTTTGGGATTAACTCATGAGAAAGTTGAATATACAAACACAAGGACAAACCAAGTTATCACTTCAGCATAAAGGTTGACAGATTCTTTGGTAATTTCATGACAAATATATTCTAAGTGTAACTCATTCTCAATATACTCATTTGGAAATTGTATTTTTCTTTTTTTTTTTAATTTTTTTTTAAAGATTTTATTTATTTATTTGACAGAGAGAGACATAGCGAGAGAGGGAACACAAGCAGGGGGAGTAGGAGAGGGAGAAGCAGGCTTCCCCGTGGAGCAGGGAGCCCGATGTGGGACTTGATCCCAGAGTCCTGGGATCACGACCTGAGCCGAAGGCAGACGTTTAACGACTGAGCCACCCAGGCGCCCCAGAAATTGTATTTTTCTTAAATGAGGAAATCCAGTTTGAGCATTTTGATACTGCAGAAATCCACCTAAATACTCCTTCCCGGTTATCCTTTATCACTAAAAGTATCCGTATTTTGAGTGTATAGTTCACTTCCAAAGTAACTACTGTGGGCAGAATGCATATTTGGTACTAAATCCATGACACTAATACCAGGAGGAAAAACTGAGCTCTATCCATTTCTATAATACTTGAACTATTTCTGTATATTATGTTGGCTGTCATGTAAGGAGGTTGAAAAACTGGTGTGCATGTGTGTGTCTGAGTGCATGCCTTCATAAGACCCTAAGTTTGCGGAAGCATCTTCTTGTTTGAATTCACCCAGCTGCCATGAGTCCTCAGGCTCTACCCCAGGGAAATGTGGAGGGCTCTTGATGAGGAGCTATAGCCTGATGGGCAGCGTGCAGATTTTGCAAATGTACCCAGGAAAAAAAAAAAAATCAACCTCAATTAGGGCAAATTTAAAGATGATCCATCACATCGTTTGAAAATATAAAGGTGGCAAGGAAGGACGCCTGGTTGTGTTACTGTGGATTGGCCCGGGGTCATAAGAACCAGATGGAGAAGCACGAAAGAAACAAAAAAGAGACGTTCAGTGGAAGCAGCCTTCACCCAAAGGGAAGCCCTCACTCATGAGAGTGTCTGGGTGAAGGGCGGGCTTGTGGAAAATGTAGATGAAAATTTCAGTCTGCTTTCTCCCCAGATGATTTCATAAATGTGCCTCGTATATTAAAATTGTCCATAATAATTTAAGTTTAAACAATCTTCTAAGAAGCAGTGATAGTGAGAAACCTATAAAAATAATAAATGTAGAAAAATTCCCAGGACATTCTTACTCAAAAGAACTCAATCAGAAGCTAAATTTTATGAATTTGTGAACACGACTAAATTTTTTTGCTAGGGTCCGACCCTAAACATACTGTGGTAATTTGTAAGGAAAGAACATATTTGAGTACGAGGAACGTAGGCAACTTTTAAACCGCAGAATATGTTCAATGACCATCAGAAAGTTCCTGTTGAAGAGACTCCATGCACATGCAGTGCAATCTCACAGGGCCCAACCCTGCCCAAAACATAAGAACTCCTTCTGAAGGGAAATTCTGTGCATGTGATCATTGTGGAAAACCCTTGGCTGTGCTTTCCGGCTCTTCCTCATTTGCATTCTCAACACTGTGTCAGCTTCTGCTGGCCCATGCTCTTTCTCCTTTCTCTTCACCTTTCCCTCAGTTTCCAGTCTCTCCCTCACCTTTATACATTGACACATCTCTGTATATTCGATACCATTTCCCTTTTCCATTCAAGTGCCGTATTTTTGCTGGTGTTACTTTCATTTGTTTTTCCTATCCTATCCCTTTTCTATTCTTTGGCGGAAGAGGAGGGCCATATTGTACCTATTCCATTTTTTTTAAGTTTATCAACTTTTTATTTTATCAAGGAAGGGCATTACAAAAACAACTATTATAACTATTATTTTGTAAAAAGAAAGAAAATTATAAAATCAAAAAGTAGGAAGGGCATAATCTCAGAATAAAGTATAGTTTCTTCCCAAGTTAGGACAGTTATAAAATTTATGCCAACAATACAATACCCACCACCATCATACTTACGTTTCCCATTTTGCCAAAGAATGACAAAATCTTCATCTGGATGAAGTTATCTCTCAAGTGTCTTTTGGATTCTATGATCCTATTCATGTTCTATGATATTCTGTATATTTTATATATTCTTATTCTATATAGTAGTACACTTTTAATTGTAATGGTCTATCTCTTACACATGATTATGGATAGTAATTTTCAAATCCCAAGCAGTCTCTGCCTTACCTTATTTTTTAATTGAAATTCTTGTGGAGATAGTTGTAGATTCAAATGCAGTTCTAATGCAGTTCACATGTAGTTATGAAAAGTAATAGAGAAGCCCCATAGTTACTTTCTTTATCCATTGTAATACAGTATTTTGCAGAATACAACAAGGATATTAAATAGATACAATTCACCCATCTTATTCCAATTTCCCTACTTTTACCTATATTCATCTGCGCATGTGCAGGTGTTTGTGTGGAGGGGTGTATTCAGTTCCAAAAAAAATTACCACAATTATAGGTTTGTACATCCACCACAGAATCAAGATGCCAAACAGTCCCATCACTGTAAGAATTCCTCCTGTTGCCCTTGATAACCATATCCACCTCTCTCCCCCTGCTTAGCCCCCATCCCTAACTCTTAGCAAATTTTTCATTTCAAAAATGTTATATAAATGGGATAATGTGATATTTAACCTTTGGGATTGGTTTATTTCACCTAGAATATCCCCTGGATAGTCATCCAAGTTCCTGTGTGTATCAAGGCTTTATTCCACTTTGTTGTTAAGTCGTTAGTATTCCATAGTATGTATATATATCATGAATTGTCAGCCATTCATCTTTTGAAGAATAACTGGGTTGATTCCACATTCTGGCTATTAAAAATAAAACTGCTTTGAATATTTGTATAAAAAAACAGAAGAACAGGGCGCCTGGGTGGCTCAGTTGGTTGGGCGACTGCCTTTTGGCTCAGGTCATGATCCTGGAGTCCCCGGATCGAGTCCCGCATCGGGCTCCCTGCTCGGCAGGGAGTCTGCTTCTCCTTCTGACCCTCCCCCCTCTCATGTGCTCTCTCTCTCTCATTCTCTCTCTCAAATAGAATCTTTAAAAAAAATAAAAAGTAAATAAATTTAAAAAATAAAATAAAAAAAAAAAAACAGAAGAACAAAGTCTTTAATGGATTTTTTTCATCATAGGCAAGATAGAGGACCATCACATGTACTGAGTTTATCCAGCTGAATGTACTATTTTCATTCCAAGCACTGCTCAAAATGGTTTTAAATCATTTAAACTTCATAACAATCCTAGGAAGTAAATATTGTTATATCCTCCTGGTAGGAGTGAGAAAAAGGAGGCAAAGAGTGGTAAAGTAAATTGCTCATGGTCAAATAATTTCTAAGTAGCCAAGCTGGAATTTGAACCCAGACAGTCATTCCAGAGATTATTGTAATCATAGTTTAATACAAAAATCAGAAAAAGCACAAGAACCAATTGAAAAGTAAATTATTTTTTAGCTATTTACAACTATTTCCAGGTTCTAATGAATTTGATCTTCGGCATGTAATTTGACCTCTCTAGACCTAGACATATTTATGGATAAAATGTGGTGAATCTATTTCATTATGCATATGCTCTCTTTCAGAGCTCATGCTTTAATTTTTACTATGGTTAAAGAACTACATGCCTAAGTGGGAGACTTTTGACTTCCAGAACTGGCAAATAATTTCAGGGCACTCAGATATATATTTGAATACAAAGCAGCAGAACACCAAATATTCCATATTTTATATTTACTTTAAAACAGATTATTTTAGAATGCTTTTATCTGTGACAAATACATTTCCTCTGAGAAACATTTAGTTCTTACTTTAAGGCAAGAATTTTACAAATATTTATGCCAACTGTCCTAAAATAGCATCTCCAAAATTTTAAGAGCTTTTAGATTTATCACAAAAAGGGAATCAGAATAAAACCCTCTCTTTCCCACTCTACTCAACTTGAGTTTTAAAACCAATAATGACAAATAAGCCTATTTTTCATATCTCCTCTTTTATTCACATTACCCCTTCACTGACAGTAAAAAGACTAATTTTAAGTGTCATTTTTTTTTTCTCAGAACTTAAGGTTTAAGGCTTTTTAAAAATTCAAAGTTATTTCAATTGTATTATTAAACTAAGGTAGAATACTGTACAAATGATGCATAAATTGAAATTTCTGTACAACATAATGGTAGGCATAGTTACCTATGTCAAATAAGATGTGTATTATAACCCTGGGCAAAATGTTACATTTTAAAATTTAATGGACAAGTAAACTAATATTCTAAAAGAGCACCAGTAAGCTGTATCACAATCTATACTTCATCAATTTGTATTTTCATCATTTTTTAGATATTAAAAAGAAATTGCCCTGTATCACAGAAAATACAGCTTGAATTACACGTCTCCACAGAGAAGTTCATAGGAGGCACTTCAAAGAGGAAGACTCTTCAAACAAAATTCACATTTTTTTTTTAAAAGATTTTTTTATTTATTTGACAGAGAGAGATACAGCGAGAGAGGGAACACAAGCAGGGGGAGTGAGAGAGGGAGAAGCAGGCTTCCCGTGGAGCAGGGAGCCCGATGTGGGGCTCGATCCCAGAACCCTGGGATCATGACCTGAGCTGAAGGCAGATGCTTAACAACTGAGCCACCCAGGCGCCCCCAAACAAAATTCACATTTATTCTATTCCTGTAGAATTTAATAAATCATTGGTCAGAAGATGAAGTCTCATATAAAAGTGTTGAAAGAGAAATGGACATCATTTTTCTTATAGTTAACAATTTGGCAAACACCATGCAGAAGTTATGTTGGTTTCTAGAATCTTTTATAAAGTTGTTACTAGAACACACACATACATACACAAATCATAGCAATTTTATGCTTTGTGGTTGCAGACACATAAAAAATTGTTTTCCCAAAGGAGACTCTTTTTATTAAATGCTATGCCCAATTAAGTTCAGTTAATCGTTTTGGTGTAAAATGAGTTGCTGTGGAGTTGTTTTCCCTGAGGGAGTAAGCAGCTCTCTGGCTTTGGATTAGAGAACAGCTGAAAGCAATCAAACATCATTCGAGCTCCACAAGTTTTTTCTTAATATAGGATCATCTTGCCTAGATACCACTGGCTTTTTTTTTTTTTTTTAAGATTTTTATTTATTTATTGAGAGAGATAGTGAGATACCACTGGCTTTTAGCAGGGCAAAAGTGTTTAAGTATCTGGACGTGATGTGTTTTTTTCCTAAGTAGGAAGGGGCCTCTTTAGCAAACTTATCTTGAGTGCAATGGGTGCAACAAATTTAAATGTATGTTAATAATAAATGTACTTAATTTGTCTTGGTCCCTTTTTGAACACTAGGTTTTGCATCAATTATAACAAATAGCAAGGATGTTACATTGTTTTATGTTTGTCTAAGAAATTAAGACTCCAAAAACTTTTCAATTATATGTAGCATTTGAAAGGTTCTTAATCATCTTTAACTATAGCAATCAAAATCATAAGTTGTTGAACAAAGCACTCAAAGGACTCAAGATGGAAGACAAACTGCACCTTTATTCTAACAGTGATGGAAGCCTAAATAAGATTCCTCCCCACCATTAAATCTCTAAAATAATGTGAAATAGACCTCTTCCCACAAGATAAAAACACATTACTGTACTATGTAGTATGGCAGTATTTTTCCTCATAATCCCTACTGTACTGCATATAAATTAGAATTTATACGCTAAAAGCAATGCAATATTTCTACACATGATCTTTTTAAGGAATTACAAATTAGTCATCACTCTTCAAAACATTCTGCTGATTTCTCACTTTATGTTCTAGTAAGCCCAGCAGATCCTGGGACCCTACAGGAATAAACTGAAATTCAACTAATGAGTATTTTCATAAAATTATTAATTCCAAATTAACAGATTAGAATAATGTATTATCATAATACAGCAACATGGCGTACAGGTACAATAGTGGAGACTTAAATTTAACATAGAATTTTAAAGTTATATTGTTATGTAAAATATTTAGAAAAAATTTCCCAAGCTGTTTCTACCAAAAACTTCAACATATCTTAATTCACTTCTTTGTGTAGGGACCAGATGTGAATGTAAAGAATTACAGAAGTCAGAATCTAAAAGTAACATGAAATAAATAAATGTAACATGGAGAAGTCAGAAGAAGGAGGGGCTTTAGAGCTAATACAAGACTTGCACACCTAAGTGTGGAGGTAGGGGACATAGTCTCAGAGGCAAACTCTTCAGGAGCAATCAGAAATCAAGGCACGGGGCTGGAAGTTAAAATCTCAGGCACGATTTAGGTGAAGATACACATCAAAAGTTCTGATGGGCCCATGTTTTCATAGGAACTGTTCAGGAGCTAACTTAAATAGAGAGGGAGACTTATAAAGACACAAATGCTTCTCAGGAAAGTGAAGGGCAGAATTTCTGCTGAGGCCAAAGGAGGGTATGGAACCAATACCTGAAAAGCTGTAGGGAAGGGAAAAAAAAAAAAAAAAAAGAATCACAAACTCCTCTCTCCACACTCTGCTGATTTGCTTCACTCTTCTCCCACTTCGAAAATTACTTTTAGGGTGCCTGGGTGGCTCAGTTGGTTAAGCGACTGCCTTCGGCTCAGGTCATGATCCTGGAGTCCCTGGATTGAGTCCCGCACTGGGCTCCCTGCTTGGCAGGGAGTCTGCTTCGCCCTCTGACCCTCCCCCCTCTCATGTGCTCTCTCTCTCTCTCTCTCTCTCTCTCATTCTCTCTCAAATAAATAAATAAAATCTTAAAAAAAAGAAAGAAAGAAAATTACTTTTATCTGTTTTATAATGTTCATGATAGAGAGCTATCATCACCAATAGCCCCCTGCACATTTTCACCCTTTTATAAAAATGATGCCAGACTGATCAGAATCACCTGAATTCAGTTTCAAAGTCCTCCTGGAAAATGCTCATTGGCTTAAATCAGCAGTTCAATTACTTGTGGCTATAGGTAGTAACAAGCATATCTGAACAATGAAAAATACTTGGAAGTCAAACAGACAACCTGTAATTTCTGTATCAAGTAGAACTTTACCAAAAGCATGCATCCTAGGACAAAGCTCCAGAATACGGAAGAGAACTGGTAAGAATTAAGTGGGTCACTTAGTAGGTTTATAAGTCTGTTCTGCCAGACATTTAAAATATTTGAAAGAGAAGGGGTGCCTGGGTGGCTCAGATGGTTAAGCGTCTGCCTTCAGCTCAGATCATGATCCCAGGGTCCTGGGATGGAGCCCCACATGAGGCTCCTGGCTCAGCGGGGAGCCTGCTTCTCCCTCTCCCTCTGCCTCTCTCCCTGCTCATGCTCTCTCTCTCCCTCTCTGTATCTCTGTGTCTCAAGTGAATAAATAAATCTTAAAAAAAAAAAAAAAAAGGTATTTGAAAGAGAAGACAAACCTACCAAGGGCAATCCTTCTGAGATCTTAAGCAGCTTTTGCAAATCCAGAAGGGGAAAAAAAAAAAAAAAATCACTGTCATATTCCCTAGAAATTTTTCTCTGAGCCTGTTATGATCCCTTAAAGACAAATTATATTCTTTTTGATATAACATAAATTTAAAATTATATGTAGTTAAATCTACCATTTCTCCATCATGATTTCACGTATTGATTTTAAGCTAAAAAGTCATCATTCATCCAGAGATATAAAAATATTTGACAATTTTTTTTTTTCTCTTCTGTTGGATTTCTTTAAACTTCACTGCTAGGAGTCTCAGAATGAAATTTATCACCTACCTTAAACAACTGTATAGTCCAGGAAGCCTAGAAATCTACATTTTTAGTTTCATCTCACTTTGGTGACTATTCAAATTTATATTTTATTTTGTATTTCTATTATATGTATTTCCTATAAGCCATTTCAAATCTTTTGTCAAAAAAAGGCAGGTTTTGACTAACTCATTTTTTCCCCTTTTTTTAGGCTAAATCTCATATTGTCTTTATAGGTATCAATAGAGGAAAAAATGATACATTTAATGCAGTTATTCACATAAAACTTTTGAAAACATCGGGCGCCTGGGTGGCTCAGTTGGTTAAGCGACTGCCTTCAGCTCAGGTCATGATCCTGGAGTCCCGGGATCGAGTCCCACATCGGGCTCCCTGCTCAACAGGGAGTCTGCTTCTCCCTCTGCCCTCTTCCCTCTCGTGCTCTCTGTCTCTCATTCTCTCTCTCAAATAAATAAATAAAATCTTTAAAAAAAAAAAAAAAAACTTTTGAAAACATCAATTTTAGTAAACAAAATTGTTTTTATGTTCTCTATTATATTTTACAATATGTATTTTAATTTTACCTTCTTTTTAATGTGTTAGGCAGGGGTAGTAGTCAATATTTCTCAATATGGGTCTGACAACCAAAATGGATGCCATCCATAGTGCTTGAACAGAGTCTTGGCAATGTTCCACTATGCCAGCTATTTACCCTTTAGCTGTCATTTTGGGGGTATTCAGGATGGCCCTAAAGGAAGGGCTTTGACTGTTAGGACAATGGGTGAGTACTTGAGAGCTTGGGGAACCAGATGCTTCCTAGACTGTATAAAAGTATTTCAACAATGAATAGCCAGTGTACCCATAGTAGTGCATATTTGCTAAATATTAATCTGAGGCTAGGGATAGGGGCTTGATAAATAAATACATGATCACTTAAAGAGAATTCTTCCTACTCTTAGGAAATAAGTACATGACTTGAAAGCACTTGTGGTTTGTGAAGATGATCCTCCCACCTTTATTTAAGACATTTATTTATTTGTGTGTGTGTGAGAGAGAGAGAGAGAGAGTGCGCTCACTTGAGTGGGGGGAGGGGCAGAGGGCAAGGGAGAGGCAGAGTCCCCACTGAGCAAGGAGACCCATGTGGGGTTCAATCCCAGGACCCTGGGATCATGACCCAAGCCGAAGGTAGACCCTTCACCGATTGAGTCACCCAGGTGCCCCAATCCTCTCACCTTTAAAAACAAACTTTAAAACATCAAATATATTACTGGTAAAGCTGGATGGATATG